>NC_056517.1:38907886-38911193 GCF_014905685.2 Nematolebias whitei
CACATGCACACATGCACACACTTTTACAGACGGTGCATTCCACACAGAACCAAGGCGCTGGAAGCAACCCGGAGAGAGGAAGACAACGCAGGCATCCAGTGAAAGAAGAGAACTGTCCTGTTGCACCACTCTGCATGTCAAGGTACACAACGGTACACAATGGTACACAAAGGTACACAGGTCAAAGGTTTCCTCACTTTGCTTCATGACACCGCAGCGTTCCTAAAACTTTAACGTACACGGTTAGGAACGGTTCAACCAGCAGCACGCTGGTGTCCCCCGCTGCTGAGGGAGTTGAACAGTGAGTGTATTTTCTGAGACGAGTTTTTCTGGACTGGAATTCAAGGAATGTGAGTAAACCTTAAAGTTTTTGGTGCAGTGGGTGGGAGTTACACTGTGTGGAAGATGAGGGGAAGGTTTTTTTTGGGGGGGGGGGGGGGGGAAGAGGGCTTGTCCCAGGCAACACAGAGTGATGGATCCTGGTGAGTGGAGGGAGCAATTATCATCCATGACCAGGAGCAACGGCGGAGCCAGGGGGTGGCCAACGGTGGCTTTGGCCACCAAAGATGAATCTTTGGACACTCCAATCATTTGAAGAAATTCTACTTTAGAGCAATATGAAAACTAGACAGCGTGGCATAGCTTTCTGAAGTGATCCAGGTGACTAGTTTAAATATATATACAGTAGTCCCTCATTTATCAAGGAGCTACCTTGAAGCTCCGCGATCAGTGAAAAACCGCAAAGTAGAAATAGTAGTACCCTTCCCACACTCTTGCAATATTCTAAACAATATTTCTAAACTGTAATCGCTCTAAAAGACAGAATGTCATGATTTCAGCTCCCTGCCTCCGGCTGCACTCTCAGCCACGCCCACTTTTCTGCTCTGCACAGAGATCAGCTGATCAGCTGCAGGAGGAAGCTTCTCCCACAGCTTGGGCTGCACACAGGTGCAAAATAATTTAAAATAATTAATTTTAAATAAAAATGTCATGCAGATCGTGCGGCTCATCCATCAATCAGCCAATTGTGCGTCAAGTCCAATCTTACTTTGAAAAACCGCGATAGAGCGAGTCCGCGAAAAACAAACTGCGAAGTAGCGAGGGACTACTGTACATATATGGTGGCAGCCATTTTGGATTTTGACATGGCAACCCAATGTTTGAAAGAAACCCTTCTTACGCCTTGATGAAGCCACGCAACAAAATTTGAAGTCGGTTCCTCCTTTTCACTTTGCGACGGGGGATAAACGAAGGTCGAGCGTCCCTTGAAGAAACGCATCTCGTCCACAGACGCTCAAATTACTGAGACTAAAATCAGCTCATGCTGACAACTGAAGGAAATTTAACGGTTTCTGTCAAATTTTAAACAATATTATGTGCGATCTCATGCAGCACTCAGTATCTGTTACTGACTCAAAGCTACGAACTCATTAACTTTTAGCTCAATGTAAAGCTGCTCGAGTTAGTCATTAGTTTAGCAGTTTTAAAGTAGGGTTCTATAGAAAGGTTATGAGCAATTAGTATTTTACCTGTTGAAGATAGCTCGTTAAAGTTTATTTTCCTCCGTTTAGAGAAATAAAATCTAATTTTGTCCAATATGATGAGCTAATGGCTAATATGAGAAGGGCCAAGACTAAAGTGTATTGCTTTTGGATTAAAATAAGTAGCAAAAGAAAAGAAAAAAGAGAATTACTTCAGAATCTGAAGCAGTTTGGGTCATTTCTTGCAGGAAAATCAAGATTTTTGCTGGAATCACAGCACAAAGAGAATATTTTTTGTTTTTACTGATGTTTATGTGTTTCATCCAAGACAACTGCTTATGCATTTTCTGAGTAAAGTTCAATGAATGAATGGTAATTTAGGTATCATTTTGCTCCCACAAGCCCCCCCCCCAAACACACACAGTGTGATCTTTGGCTGAAAATGTCAGCCCGCTGCCCTGCTGAGGTTTTCTTCTTTAGTCTAACATCTCTTTGATGGCGTCTCTTAACATTACTGCATTTATTGCAACCCCCGTTGTGTTAAATACAGTTTAAACATTTCATAGACACTTTGTGGAAGGTCAATTTCCACAAGTTTTGACTACTTCGTTACACGATGCAGCTGGTTTTTTTGACCACTTGAGCTTGTGTTTTGTCAAATGAACCACTGACTTAAATTATGTAACTAGTTAGAAAATATTTGGACTCTAAGAAACACTGTTCAAGCTGCTCAAGCCTAAATGTGGCCTCCATGGATGGAAATCAAATAAAGAGTTTAAATGATGATATCGGTCGGATACAACTCTAACAAGATTTAATAACAAACTGCAGAAGCAGCATTTAACCTCGGCAACAACGCAAGACGCACGTTTCAATCAGTTCCAGTCGTCGGGCTCATCAGAGCTCGATGTAAACAGCAAGGAAAAGAGAAATACTTACAGTGTAGTATTTTTTGATGTGGCGACGGACGTCCAGCAGCAGTTTGTTGCTGATGTTGACGTCAAACTCAGCAGGACTTCTGTCACAGTCAGTGTTGCAGCATCTCTTCAAACTGGGCTCCAGCTTGGCACCCTGAAGCACAAAACACGTGTCTCATTCCCACAAGTCCAAAAAACACACGGTTTGTTAGCGTGCCTTCGTCTTTGGGGCGGCTGTGGATGAGTGGTTAGAACAGTCGTCCTCCAATGCGAGAGTTGGGGGTTCGATTCCACCAACAGCCACATGCTGAAGTGTCCCTGGGCAAGACACTGAACCCCTCACTGCCTCTGATGTGTGTCCCATCGGTGTCTAGATGTGATAAAGCTCTGATTATTCTTTGTATGGATCTAGTATAGAGCTGTATGAATGGGTAAATGAAGCACAGATTGTCGTAAAGAGCTTTGAGCGTCTTGATAAGACAGAAAGGAGCTGTATAGGTGCAGTCCATTTACCATTTGATACAATGCAATGTTCTGCTGAAACACTGAGTTCTGGTCTGTGACTCGTTTGATGTTTGTGAGGGAGTCTCCAGAATGTCTTGCAACAAGCCATGCACACAAAAATAAACTACAATTTTTGATTTTAAAAAAGGACCACACAAAACATCTTCATGTCCGGCTGGTCACCTGGTTGCAGTTTGCTGAGACAGCAACAGAACATCTGCCTCATGTCTGACAGTTCTGATTCAAGTTGGAGCCACCAACTCGTCTCCAACAGTAGCAGCCCAGTGAGATACCAACTTTATCATTACTGGCACAAGTTTGCAGTCGGGGGTGGAGGGAGTCCGGCTTGGTGGCCTCAGGATTCATCTCTGCTCTTTGCAGATGATGTGGTCCTGTTGGCGTCAT
>NC_056517.1:38911293-38914425 GCF_014905685.2 Nematolebias whitei
TAAAAACATACCAAAAATACTACTAAAATACTAAAAACATACCAAAAGTAATACTAAAATACTAAAAACATACTAATAAAATACTACTAAAATACTAAAAATATCCTAAAATATTACTAAAATACTAAAAACATGCTAAAAATACTACTAAAATTCTAAAAACATACCAAAAATACTACTAAAATATTTAAAAAATACTAAAATATACTACTAAAATAATAAAAGTAAACCAAAAATCCTACTAAAATACTAAAAGCACCAAAGTTGAAAAAGAAAAACATGTACAGTGTGGTTCGGTTAGCAGTCAGGCTCTTTCAACATCATGGTTCTGTTCTGTTAGCAGCTTAGCATGTCTTGTTAGCAGGTCCGGTCAGCGTCTTGATGGTAACAACGGCCGCAGCAGCCGCCCTCACAGACCTCAGTCCAGAACCGGCCAGCAGACAGAGAACGTCCCAGGTTTCCCCGCGGGACCGAACAGGTCCATAGAGTTCGGTCCATGTAGGCAGATGTTACTGGTATGTTTTGTGGATGAGTCTTGGCTACAATCGCACCAAATTTTAGCTCAACGTCTGAAGAATCAGCTAAATCATTGCCACATTTATGTTTTATAAGATGAGTTGTCTGTAGTAGCCGTAGAAGAACATCCAATGGCTATTTCCTGAAAATTTCAATATAATTATCCAGTGTTTCAAGAGATGTTTTGCTAACAAACTAAGTTTATTGCAAACGTTGGTAGAGTGTGTGTTAGGGATGAAAGTCAGCATCTGTGCGAGTGACTGAGTCGTCTTTATGTTCAGTTGGTGGCAGGCGTCCGGAGTTGGGTTTTAAACAACCTATTGTAAATAAAAATCTGCTGGACACATTTTTAAACCTTAGAACAAGCAGCAACAGAGAGATGGCTGACCCCGTGGGTATGAGGCCAGTATGAGCACAGCCACGCTGCGAGCTGATAAGACGGTAAGTTAATTAAGGTGTTGAGCACGGTCTAACAGTTCAGTGAGGAGGGGAGGACAGCTGGGCCTTGACTCCACCACTGACTCGGAGCCAGAGCTGGTAGGAGGAGGCGCTGATGGATGATGGAGGACAGACAGGGGAGCAGAGTCGTTTGATGGGGCAGCCAGAGGGGGGGATGAAAACAAGTGTTTGGTTATAAACGGAGCTCCTCTTAAGGCTGTACCTTATCAAACGATACGTCTGCTAACAGGAAGGCGTTATTTGAAATGTCTGAGTCACAAACGCTGGAAGCTGCTCTGCTCCGTGTTGTTTAATTGAACGGAGTTGAGATAAGAGCTGACGAGTAAGTGGTGTGTCATTTTTAATAGATCCGTCTTGTTTAGGTGGGGGGGGGGGGTTCTCGTGTCAGAATGAAAAGTGAGATAAAGAGCTGGAGAGGGAGAAAACTTGACAAGCGAGGCTGCTTTCATCACAGGAAAGTTAAAGACTTGGCATGCCTTCGAGGAATGCACGTCGCCCTTCGTGCCAGACGTTTGGACTCCAATCATCCGATGATGAGAAAGGATGAATCTTTATTGTGTTTTATCTCAACTGTGCCGAGCCGTAGCCGTTCTTGTTAACCATCGCCTGTGACGGCCGTCATGAGTCGACTCCAGAAGTTTCACGAGATTACACGTGCACGTCTGGATCTTACCGTCACTGAAATCCGTCCAGAAGTTCACGAGATATTTCAGTGACACACAAAATCAACAGCTAATGCTAATAAGTGATTAGCTTTAGCCGTTCTTGTGTCGGCTAATGTCTGTTAGCGTTGCTCAAAGATGGACACTTTGAGACTCAAATGGTTGAAAATGTTTTTTTTCTTTTTCAACATAAAAGTCGTTTAAGAAAACAGAAATCTCTGTATTGTACTGTACGGTGTGTGTTTGTGTGTGTGTGGGGGGGGGGGGGGGCTGTCACATGCATATTTTCCATTTTTGATTTCTCTGCAGAAAGCTCTTTTGCTTTTTTTGCTGCTGTCTGTGCGACAGGTAAATGGAGTTCAGGTTCCAAGGTCATGTACCGTGGCTTCTTTTTATTGCATTAGCTATAAATCTTGCTGTCAAGTGGACAGTCCAGGGGGGTCACGCTGACCTGTTTTCTCCAGGCTACAATAATGTTAAAGTTTACCGGACCGACGGGTGCTTTCAGCTCGTATACCATCAGTGTGTGACGTGCTCTTTGTGCTGCTTAAAGTTAATGGACAAGTTTCTGTGTTGCAACACACAACCCATTTTCCTGATTACAGTGGGACAAAACGGAGCTGTGATGATTTCCTGTATACGCTCTATATTTATGCACGCGAGAGTGAGATTATAGTAATTGCATGACCTATACAATCGTTCTTGCTGACTTCAAACTACACTCCGACGTGTTAAAGCTGTGTTATTTGTATCAATTGGGTTTGTTTGGCAAAAATTTGGGCCTAATCTCAATTGTTCTTTTTGTTAGTGAACCTTTAGTCCTTCCTGCGGCAGCAGAAGAACATGTGGACAGTTTAAACTGGTTCTCGTTTGAGTTGACTAGTTTGTGGAAGAGTCCCTAAAATGTCTCGCTTTCCTCGCCCGACTCGTGGAGCCTTGCCGTCTTGTGGCTCGAGTTTTAAACGTGTTCCAAAAATTAGTTTCTCTCTCAAAATAGTCGGTTGTTGGAGGTGTCTCCAACCCCTCTCAAGACTGTTTCAGCTGTTTTTAACACCTGCAGGGGAGTTATGAGAGGAAGCACCTGAGGCAGCAGCGCCCAATGTCCAGGTCTCAAACTTGTCCATCCATCCATCCTCTTCCTCCTGTTCTGGACTCAGGTCTCGGGGGCAGCATCTTGAGCAGGGAGGTCCAGACATCTCTCTCCACAGCCTCTTCCAGCTTGTCTGGGAGGACTCCAAGATGTTCCTAGACCAACAGAGAGACTTAGTCTCTCCATTGTGTCCTGGGTCTTCCCCGGGGTCTCCTCCCAGTCAGACATGCCTGAAGCACCTCCCTAGGGAGGCATCCAGGGAGCATCCTTACCAGAGGTGAGGGGAAGAACGTAGACCGACCGGTAAATACATAGCTTTGCCTTACAGCTCAGCTTCTTCTTCACCACAACGGACCGGCACAGGGTCCACAATACTGCAAACGCTGCACCAATCTGTCAATCTCA
>NC_056517.1:38914525-38931870 GCF_014905685.2 Nematolebias whitei
TTGACCTCGTGTTGATTTTGCATATAACAAATAAAACCTAAGCTAACCTAGTACTTCTTGTGAAATAAGCTTCCACATTAACTGCTGGAGTCAACCCAGTTTGTCTGTTAGCAAAATATCACATAAAACCAAGGAGAAATTTAAAGAAACCTTCAGTGATAATTCAGTTTTTGCCAAAATGCACAACGATATAATTATTTTCTGGTTTGTGTGCAAAATTCTTATTTAATGTAAGTTCTCTGCTCCTATCGAGGACAGAGCTTGTCAGTTTTATTAGCATCCTCCAGACGAGAAAAAGCTGCGCGCCTGCTCCTCATTAGAGGCCGATAACACTCCAACACAGGACCTTGGCCTGACACATGGTAGGAGATGAGTGTGTACGTGGGTGTCTGTGCGCACAGAGCAGCAGGGTTAAGGAAAGGCTTTTCAAGTTGTGGAGTCCAAACTATGCCAATGAAAACAGAGTCCGCTCTGGAGCCAGCAGCTGTCTAAAAATACAGGCGGAGACACAATATGGAGGATGACTAAAGCACGAGTCCTTCACAAGACGTTTCACAGGAACGTCTTCGGAAACACCGTCTCAAATGCTCTTTATAAGTGTTTGCACATTTTAACCACTTTTTTTAACCAGTCTCTTTGTGTAAGGCAAACTGCTGAACCACATTTCGGTTCTCAGTTTTGCCGCGGTGGAGATTTCTCTGACACGGTTTAAAAAAACGAACAGTGCAACTAAAGATTAAAGTTGTTTTGAGCGATCATCACTGTCCTCTGCTCAAACCTCGGGATCGGTCTTTTCTAGGATGAACATGTCCGTCCCACAGGACACAAGTTACTCTGGGGTTTAATGGACTCATAGATATATTCTGAGGAATGTTCTTCTTGAAGACGGGTGCTCTGAACTTTCAGTAGATTTTAAGATTTAGAAATTTATGCCACGAAGCAATTTCTGTCCCTTTTGTCCCGAACAGTGCAGTCTGGTACAACCATCTGGTTTCTTTACGTGGCACATGAACACAGTGATTTATTTTTTGATTCTTCTTGGTCCGAACTAAATGTTCATGAAAGCTCCTTGTGTGTTCAGGACAATCAGCCGGTTAGTGTTAGCCCTTCTCCAGGAGCCGACACGCTGCCTTGTTAAACGTCCAAATCACAAATTTCTTAGTTCTGCGAACGATCTGCACGACCAGCGAATGCACGAGCATATTCTGCGCTTGTGTCCACGTGCACTCACCGCTCCTTGGAAGACGCTATCGTAGGTGTTGTCCGTGGAACACTGCGGGCAGGTGAACGTGAACCTCTCACAGTCTTTATAACGCTCCTCGTCCGTGAGCTGCACCGGTCCTCCCAGCATGCCGTCGGCCTCCTCCTCCCTCTGATGCTGTTGTTGGGATCTGAAGTGACTCGGGTCCAGACCTAAAACCAAACAAAAACCACTCCTGGTTGCTTCGCACGATTAAAATGAACAAACGAGACTCAAACACCTTTGACCAAAACAGGAGTTGTAAATGGATGAAATGGTTATAATGGTAGTTTTTTGTTTAATGGCTCCTTGTCAATGTTTGAACGCCTAATAAAGCAACAGTCTGAGTCACAAAACTCTGTCACTTTTAATTTCTGGGTCAAAACCTGAAAGTTTAGGGAACCCTGAACCACGGCAGTGTGACGTCACCAAGCTTACCAAGCCAGGTAGCTATGAGCACACCGTCAATCCCCTCAATCGGGTCACAGATGCGAGAAACTACTGGGTGGACCTGCTGGGCCAGGTAGTACTGCGTGTCCACACTGAGACCCTCCTGCTTCTGAAGCTGCTCCAGAGCGTAGGCTCTCTGACTGGCTGCCAACGTGGAGCCATCCTAGGAATAAAAAAGAGGCTCCAGTAACGTTTCCACAGGTCACAAGTTAACGGTGTGGAAACGAAGGTCACGTGGTTTTGTTGTGCACCTTGCAGATGATGTAAGAGACCGTGTCTCCAGCTTTGACTCCATGACCTCCCTGAGAGTTTATCCACAGAGCAACGTGGACATGAGGGAGAGTCTTCTTATCCGGGTAGTCCTGAGGGTCTTTAGTTAGTGCCTGAAAAGGAGAAAGGAAGAAAAGACGAACGTGTCGAACCTGAAGGGACGAGGTCAGAGTAGAAGAAAGCTGCTGCAGGACCTCTCACCTTGTGTATCTCATACTGGCTGAGGGGGACGTCTCCACCGGCGACCTTCTCTCCAACCTCAATCAGGTGTTTCTGGATGTTCTCCACGATGACGTCACGACTCTGGTCGGACAAGATCTGACCGATCACATAGCTAGAAGAGAGGAGTGAGTCAGTTCATGGGAAGATCGACTCGCTGCTAACTGAAGGTCTGTGAATCCTTCAAGGTGTCCGGTACTAAAACCTTACCTGTGAGTAAACACAGAAAATACCAGAGTTCAACTGGTTTTACGTACTTGCCACAATCCTTGGCCAGATCGCACCAGTCCCTGCGGACGATGTCCAGGCCTTTGAGCTCCTGCTTCACGCTGTACTGTCCTTCGCCGTGTTGCTCCACCACCAGAGCAGCGTATTTCTTTTTCTTCAGCAGTAAAAGCGACTTGAACACGCCATCGATGTCTATCTCTAGCAGTTTGTACAACTTGTTTACTTCTGCTTTCACCTGAAAATTAAAAAAACACGCACCAAGAGTTAATGCCAAGCACAACACACAAAAAACAACCCGCCTGCACATGCACGCGCACACGAACCAACCTTGTTCCCTAGTTTGAAGACTTCCTCAAGAGATTTGCTGTTCGTGTTGATCATGATGGAGTCTGTATCTCCATAAATAACTTCCAGATTCATCTGAGTCGCACAGAAAAACAAAAAAAACAGGGAATTTGTTGAAACTAGAACAGAAAACCCAACTAACTTGGTAGATTTAAAGACGAAACTCAAGTTCCTAAATTTGCACGACTCTGAAAAACTGTCACAGGAATATTTTTGATTAGGGATGCACGATATTGGATTTTTGGTCGATATCCGATACGATACCAATATTTTTTCTTAGAACTACTTACAGAGACCACATAGCTTTCTCTGCTGCACGCTCTTTGTCACTTTGTCCTGCGACCAAACGCAGATGCTGAAAATGATGCAACACTTGAACTTGGATTATGTTTAATGCCAAATTTATTCATATTTACTCTCTAACACAATGACATCACTCGAACAGAGCAAACCTAAACTCAACCTGTTCACAAGCGACATGTGGAACGTGCATAAGTAGTAGTGCATTAATAGATACACTTGACAGTTTCTCAAATTAAAAATTAATTTAAAACAGAAGCCTTTTATATCGGTGAGTTTCTTTGATGTCCGATATTTAACTTTATCGCCAATATCGGCCGATACCGTGCCGATACCGTGCCGATAATATCGTGCATCCTTATTTTAAACATCTGCAATATAAACTTGAGAAGGGACAGAATGAAGTAATGTGGGAATAATAGGGAGACTCTGGGGGGAAATCCTGTTAAATCCACTTTCAGCCAGGGTTTTAAAGTCAGAGCATTTGTCACAGGGAAACAATCTGAAAGTGGGATTTCCCCAGTTACTTAAGCACTGGCTTCACCCGCAGCGAATCCAATCGCATGAGCTCCTTCTGCACTGACAGCTCTGAAATGATCACAGCTCCTCAAAGAGCTGTCTGCAGCCACATGGCGAAATGCTTTCAGAGTACAGCGCCAAGGTCAGCGATGATGCCTTCAGGCTCCAAAGGGAATCCCCCAATACACAGAGTGAGAGAGTGATGCAACAGAGGTTCCCAAGTGAAATTAAAAAAGGTCATCGATGAGTCTAAAGAATAATTTACTGTTCAGACCGACGGTCTACAGGAGACTGAAGGTTGTGCTGTGAACATAACGTGACGGCACACGCTGCTTTGGTCTAATCTGTAAAAATAACGAAGGGTTTTCTGATGATCGTCTTTAAAGAAAACAAGAAGCAGTAACAAAAAGCACGACGCTAATGAAACATTAGCCTTAACCTTTAGTTTAATCCAGATGTAAGCTAACTTACAACATCTGTGTTGACCGTGTGGTGCACGTTTGTGACGCTGCGTCCCATCAACCACTCACCTTCTGAACCATGTCTTTGGTGTGCATCAGGATCTAGGGCAGACAGAAAACTGGTGTCAGCGCCACACACACGCAGTAAACAAACAAGCCACTCAAGGACAAACAATGATTAAATATTAAGCTTCTGTGTTATTTACCGAGTGCGCGTTTGTGTGTGACGGTGTCGGCGTGCACGTACGCATGTAGACACGGAGCAGAGCAGGTGAGTTACTTTTAAATGGGGGATAATTGGCTAAGAGGGCAATTATGAGAGCGTGCTGTGACAGGCGGCGTTTTCAACCCACACACACTCTTAGCCAGGAAACACACACACACCTTGATGACTCGTAATGGCCTTTACCAGCAGGGTGAGTGGCGGAGGAAACAAGAGTTCTGGTAATACTGGTTGTCCACTGTGTGTGTGTGAGCGATCCTAACAGGTGGGGGTCAGAGAAAGGAAAGGGGGGGTGGGGGTTTGGGTCACTAATCTGAGGGGTCGGAGCGACAGAACGCAGTGTGACCTGTCACCAGCAATCTGCTCCTCAATCAACCACGGCCGCATATATACAACACTCGGGCTCACGCTGTGATCCGTGCGGGGGGACAAGGACGTGGCTATTTCAGAGCGTGAGGAAGGGGCGGGGCCAAGCTTCCACTCCCTGAAACCAGAGTGGGGTGTGAGCATGCTTCATGAGCTGCTACATACCAGCGAGCGGTGAGGGGAGTTTGAGTCATTCACAGAACAGCCTCCTCTATTAGGAGCTGCAGTCAAGGTCAAGGTCTCTCACACACACACACACACACACACACACACACACACACACACACACACACACACACACACACACACACACACACACACCTCAGCCTAAGCACAGTGACTTGTGCATACGAGCTCTACTGCAGACGACTCCTGCTTGTTACAAAGAATCAAAAATCTGATAAACTTCGTCCTAAAACAAACTTTAAGTACAAAAGTGTAAACGAACATCGTCAAATGTGCAAAAATGTGTCCAACAGAGAAAATATTATTTAAAAATGTGCAAATATCACATGAGTGCAATGATTCCTGGACAATTCAAAGTCACTTCACAGGTTTTAAGAGGGAGGGCTGCACGGTGCAGCAGTGGGTAAAGGCGGAACACAAGCTGGACGACGCGTTTCAATTCGTGTGTGGCGATGGCGTGTTCTCTTTGAGGGGTTCCAAACGTGCACGTCACGGTAACTGGCTGCTCTCGTCCGTGCCCGTGTGATGTGCTGGCGAGCTGTTCGGGTGCACTCCGATTCTCGCCCAGGGACAACTGAAAATAGGCACCGGCTCCCAGTAACTCTAAACGGGAACAAGTGGATGAAAACTGGCAGGAGGAACCATTTTAATGGTCCAGTTTAACGGACCAGTGTCAGCTCCCAACTGTGTGGGCGGCTGCAGATATCCAGGCCAACGTTTGGATTGTGGACGTTACATTCAGAGGAAGAACAACGTTTGAAGTCTGGACTTCAGATTATTTAAAATCCTTTGAGGATTAAAAAAAGCACTTCAGTACTCGACTCCTTTCTGTCAGATTGAAAGGATAGTTTGGGTTTTTCTGAAGATTTGTCATCAATAATCAATACGTTCACCCAGCAGTTATGAGCTTGGACTATCAGGCAGGAGTTCAGCTGTGTCCTCCTACAGGAAGTATCTGTCGAGGCTGCAGCTGCTGGCGACCGATGGCAAACAGTTGCAAGGGAGTCTCCAAAAAGTCTCAGAGCGTTTGCTAAGAGTCCTCAGCTTCTCTGCGGGAGTTCACATTGAACCACAGGTCTGGTCATTTTGTCGGTTGAGTACCGAAGATGTTAAAATCAAACGCCAAAACCATTTTTTCTCAAAATAGGTGCAAAGTCGTGGGCATCTCGAACCCTTCTCAGTTTTGTTGCCGTCATCTCAAAAGCACCAGAGCTATATGCACAGAAGCTCTGCGCTGACGGAACGCACCTGAGGTCCAGGTCTAAAGATCGCACCGATTAGAAATAATTATTGAAAACTGCTCAAAAGCTGCCTCTTCACTCCAAAGTGTGCCAGTAGACTAAATCATAAATGTGGGGGCTCTGCCAAGGTGAGCAACGAAATAATGTGTACAACCTAGAACACATATATACCGTATTTTTGGCCGTACACGTCGCATCAGTCCAAATGTGTCTAATAAAGTGGAAAAATAAAAAAACAAATACGCCGCTTTGCCGCATACGTCGCATCTATGACGCGTCACCGCTGACAACCTGGAAATGTGGGTGTTGTGTCAAAAATCAGGGGTGCACCGATAAATGTCCTTAATTTTGGGAAATCGGCCGATATTTGCACGAGAAACCAACTTTTTTTAGTTTTAACAACAATTATCTGAACTTCATTTGTATTTCAGAGCACAACCTCACGGCCAGTTAAAACCAGTTTGTAATGTTTCTAGGATATAGCTCAAGGGTATGTTTTTCAATAAAACAAGAATGGAAAATTGAAGACCATTGTGACCTTATAGCACCGGACAGCGTCGATTATAAAACAAAACTGGAATCGGCAGGTCACTTTTTAGAGATCGTGATCAGTGATTGGCCAGAAAACTGCAAACGATGCACCGCTACCAAAAATCGATGTCAAATGGTGGACATGTAAGCATGCACGGGAGGACTTTAACAAGACTAACACCTAAAACAATTATTTGTTTGCTCTACATCACAGTAAAGGTGTGTCTCTGTTGAACCTTTACTTAATAAATGCACTTTAATGGTCGAATCAGCTTCATTTGGCCGGGGCAGCGCAGCCAAATGAAGCTGATTTGACGGTTGCTCCAGGCATGATCCGGGTACTGGACGAAGGTGGCAGGCTACGGCAAGCTGATTGTGTCATTAATAGCCACTTTTACCCATTACATGAGACAACGGCATGCCATACTGTCCGAGTGCCATCTAGCAGCTGAAAATGGTAGTGTTCAACATTTTCAGTCAGAAGGAATGAAAACGGTCGTATCTTGGTAAAAATTGGTTTATAAATATGAGAAACAATCCATTAATAAGTCGCTTCGGTTTATAAGTTGCAGGGCATGTAAATTAATATGGTACCGGTATATATATATATAAATATATGCACTGTATACCATCCAGAGGACCGGACTTAACTTGTTGAATTTATTAGCTGGATTATTGCGCATGAACGTTGAGGCCTTGAATACAGTTTTGCGAGCCGTGCGCACAAAACTAAGATGTAATTTTTAAACAGGGGCTGCTCAAAGTGCAGCCACAAGGCTCGCGGGTCTGGTCTGCCCACTTTATTAATAATTTTAATCTTCAGTGAGTTTCAGCTCAGTGGGATAGTCTAATCCCAAACGTTTCGGTGTTTTCACACAAACGTTATTTTGTCAAACTTTAACCCCATCCCCACGTTGACGGGGTGTTGGGAACGGCACGGCACATAAATTTTTATGCCAAAGCCAGCCAAAGAAGTGACGAACGGAGAGATGTGGAAAACGGAGAGCAAGCAAAAGCAAAACGAGGCGACGTGACGAGAATGCATGCGTTATTGATGTGCAGGACTCGTTTAGGCAGGTTTTCCATTCGCTGTCAGGACAGACAGCTTTGAGGAATGGACCGTGTGAAAGACAAGTCATTTGACCACGACTCGGGAATGTGTGCAAACGATGTGTGTGCGTGTGAGAGCGCTCATCTTTAAACGCATTCCAACACACGCATTCTATACCAACCAATGCAAACACGATTCCCCGGGGGGTGACAAGAATCCGAGTGTGTTTGTCTTCAACCTGATGAGTGCACTGGTCAGCACCGTGCGCGCCGCTCATACTGAACCAAACAACTGAAAAAGCAGGACGGGACTCAGATTTCTGCACGTTAGCCTCGATGTTGTGTGATTTTATTCATGTGTGACTGTTCACCAGTCTCTCTGTGTTCTTTATACTGAACGTGTCATTAAAATACCTCAATGGCAATTAACAAATTTGTGCTGAAAATCTTTTTTTTTATATAACAATGCTTCTGGCTCTAATTACTTTACAGACACCAAGAACTCGAGTTTAATTGGTCTTATTTTACCTACTTTGCTTACCCTCATTCAATCAATTTATAAAATCTGTTAAACTCTTTAGCTGCTGTGCCCTTTTTTTTCTTTGAACCATAACGTAAAACATCACTCATTATTCTCAGGTGTCAGCCTCTTTCCCTTCTCGGCTCGTTGGTGTTAATAAACGGTAATTAAGCTGGACAGTAATTGAGCAGTTTTCACTGAAAAGTGCTCCCACAGAGTGAGGGATCATGACAGAAGACTTGTGAGCTGAACAGACTGATAGATTTCTTTTTTTCTCCCTCCTTTTGTATTTGTACAAACCTATTTTTCCCCCTTTTCTTTGCTTTTTAGACGTCGGCCTAGATTCTGATGACGCCACTGGCTGCTGGTAATAAAACTGATGCAGGTCTGAATTAAAACAAAGCAACTTCAGCCACTTTTTTTTACTACTACACTTATAACAGGGCAGGAGTTTCTGTGTTAAGGTTGGCAAGTGTTTCTGCTTCAGTGCCTCTTTCCTCAGGGGTCCCGCAGGGCTCAGTTCTTGGACCCCTTCTGTTTTCACTCTATCTGCTCCTTTTGGTGTCCATCCTGAGGAAACGTGCTCTTTCATTTCATTGTTATGATGATGACTGTCAAATTTATTTGCCCTTAAAATCAAATAGTTCTTGCTCCATTCACCCACTGTTGAAATGTTTTGATGACATGACCTTTTCGGTTGTCGCACCCAGACTCTGGAACCAGCTACCTCAGGACTTGCGCACCATCACTGACATGGAGCATTTTAAATCTAATCTTAAAACCTTTTTATTCAGGCAGGCTTTTAATACCTAGTAGGTCTTTGACAATTTTGCTATGTTTTAATTGTAATTGTTTTTGTTTTTAACTGACTGATTTTTTATTCTTGTTTGTTTTTAACTTCTGTGCTGTGCAGCACTTTGGCTGCTGGAAAGGGCTCTATAAATAAAGTTTGATTGATTGATGACATTAAGGCCTTCGAATATTTTACATTTTAACGATCAGAAGACTGAAGTCATTGTGTTTAGCCCTACCTCTACCTCTGTCTCTGATCCTGTAATCCTGGACTCCCTTCAGCCATATCTTAAGCAGTCTGTTAATAATCTCAAGATGGTTTTAGACTCTGACTTTAAGTTTAATAAACAAATCAGTTATGTTCAACAGAAAAGCTTCTTCCAGTTAAAGCCGATGGCTAAGGTTAAGTCAGAGTTGTCCAGATCTGACCTTTAAAAACTAGTCCATGCCTTCATCACTATCCGACTGGACTACTGTAACGCACTCTATGCTGGGGTCAGTGAGGTCTTCGTTTCCCATCTCATCCAAAATGCTGCAGCTCAGCTCTTAACTGGAACTCATAGGTTTGATCATATTTCACCAGTTTTGTCCCCCCTTCACTGGCTCCCTGTACGTACCAGAATCGATTTGAAAATTCTCCTAATAACCTTTAAGTTTATAAATGGCCTTGCACCCTCATATCTCTCTGAGGTATTGGAACCATAGTTTCCTTCTCGGGCCATGGGATCATCTGACCAGCTGCTTTTGGCTGTTCCAAACACCAGGCTGAAGCTCAGAGGAGATCAGGCTTTTTCAGTCGTGGGCCCCAAACTTTGGAACAATCTGCCCCCCCAACATTAGACAGACCGCTTCACTTCCTGTTTTTAAATCTCTGCTAAAAACTCCTGTTTTCTCTGGCATTTCACACAGTGGGGTTTGATTTAGTTCCATTAAATTACTCTCATTGGTAACAGCTCATTTTAAATGTGCTTTATAAATAAAGTTGACTCGACTAATAAAATTAAACACCAAGCCCAAAATTAGTTTAACCCATCGTAACATTTTACAGCGTTAAACACCAGGATCTGTATAAAAGGATGATTCGCTCCACACTGGATCGCCCACATTACGACAGTGACACTTGCAGACCCAATCAACTTAAAAAGCTGCGACTTGCAGCTCGTCAGCGTAAAAACGGTCTGTGCTCCGCTCTTTTCACAAGCTCTAAGTTTGGATCCGACGTCTCTAACGTGAGTGCTGCGAAGTGTTCTTTTATTACTGCTGTATTTCAGCTTACAGGTGACAGTTTTTCTTTGTGCTGACCATTTTTAAAACATAATGCACCCAACAAATCTAGCTTGAGGGCACCAGAAGATGTGGTTTGGTTAAGTGGTGCAGCGGTACTCTGTAACAGCCGGAGCGGCTGCAAAATGACCGAGAGAGACATCTACGGCCGCACGGTTTCATGAGATTTAACAAATCTTATCTAGTTTGTAAGTGCAGCCGGAGTGGGGCAAATAAAACACAAAAAACTCAACTGCAAATCAAGATTTCTGTAACTTTTTAAGGCTTGATGTTTTAACAAAACCCCTTTAACGCAACAACTTCCACATTTTTAATACCTGTCCGAATATTTCACTGAGTGCTGCACTTTCCCACTGACCGCCGACTCTTCACAGCCAGTAATTCTTATTTCGTTTGGGGCTTTTAACCACGTCCTGTTAACAACTGCACAGAAGCTGAAGCCATTAGCTTCAGGGTATAGTTATTTGTTTGAAACGTGTGAAGCTGTGATCATATACTTATCGTGTGAATGGACCTCGTCCTCCACGGCGGACGTTTTGGTTCATTAGAACTTGAGATGCACCCGTTTCTTGTCAGGTGACGGGAATCTGTTTATCCTTGGGTTGACCACAAACTTTTTAATTTACTACATCATTTGGAGGCAGCTGTTTTTGTGTGAATGCTGATTCATGCGTGGAGCTTCTTCAGGGCATAATTTTGTTGCAATCAATCGACCTTGCACAGAGGTTCGAGAAGGCAAGCTTGTGATCAGAAGGTTGCTGGTTCGATCCCCCGGACCGACAACATCTAGGTGGGAGAGGTGAAGCACCCACACCTGCCTCCACTCTCATTTGCCCCACTCTGGGCCCTTGAGCAAGGCTTCATATGATTTGAAAATTACAATTATATATATATATATATATTAAAAAAGGAAACAAAAACAGCTGCATAATAAAGCGATGTAAAATACTAAAAACAGGAACATGTCTGTTGGTTTATGCCATGAACTTAGCAGATGTTTAAAGCCATTTAACATTTTATTTTATTTTATTCATTCGTTTAAAAGAAACAAAATAAACAAAACAAATTCATCAAAAAGAAAACATTGAATGAAAAAGTGTAGAAAGAAGAAAAAATTCTTATATCTGCACCTTATCAAAAAAAAAAACTTTAAACAATCACTTAAATTAATCACTTTAATATCCACTTTAATGGGGATGCACGATATTATCGGCACGGTATCGGTGTCGGCTGATATCATCGTTAAATTTCAATATCGGACATTCCATTAAAATAACTCCCAGATGTAAGAGGCTCTGTCTTTACCTGCAGCGGCTGCACAACGTGATGACGTCACGTGCGTCTACCTGATCTCACGGCGGAGAGGAAAACTCAAAATGTCGGTGGTGTGGAAGTTTTATTTTTTGTTGGTGAGGATGTTGGATTCAGAAGATTTATGGACGACGTTGAGTCTCGTTACATCGTCCCCAGTCAGAGATTTTATTCCGACGTAACGTTACCCGAGTTACAAGACGTCATTTCAGAGGTCGTTAAGAAGCTAACAGCTGATAGCACGACTTGTTGGGTGAGTTTTACCTCAGACGTTTGGACGTCGTGTTAGCCCGTTAGCATGATTAGTCTCACGGAACAATGGATAAAAACTTTGAAGTTAAAAAGTCTGTCCTTCATGCACAGGAGTGCAGAGGATCCCACACTGCAGCTATAGGAACCTGGAACAAACCTCCACAGGTGAGACAGCATCGTAAGTATCTAATGATAATAAATAACATTTAACACTTTTCATTTAATAAAAATCAAAGTGCTGTGCTGTTACTGAATATATGACACCAGCTCTTACAGCTGTTGCACAATTTTTGTAGCAAATAATCCTAAATTCTAACAAAGGAACGTGTATAAAATATCGGTATCGGCTGAATAAGTTTTAATATATCGGATATCGGCCAAAAATCCAATATCGTGCATCCCTACACTTTTAAGCTAGGAATAAAAAATCATGTTTTGTGTTAGCAGAATTTAATTCCAACTTTAAAACTTATCCAACATTAATAAAACTTACCTCAAGTCGCCTTTGTGCACATGCGTGCATAATTTGTACAAATTGTACACGAGGAGATAATTACAGCCTCATACAATCAATGATGATCATGATATCGGAACGGGATCGGTATCGGCCGATCTCCAGATTTAGGCATCGGGATCGGAAGTAAAAAAAACGTGGATCGGTGCGTCCCTACTTCCAACCCCCAGCATCTGCTCCGCTGGGCGCTCCGCTGGGCGCTCCTGAAGGCGCTCCTGAAGGCGCTCCTGAAGGCGCTCCTGATGGCGCTCCTGAAGGCGCTCCCGATGACGCTCCCGATGGCGCTCCCGATGGCGCTCCCGATGGCGCTCCTGATGGCGCCCTCTGCTCCACACGGACGGCTGAGGTAGCTCGGTGGCTGCATCGAGTCTTTGCACGAGTCAGTTCACTGAAGACGAGCAGCCGAAGAAGAAATTAAACAATAAACTATTCCTGGATCAGGAACGATGTTCTACACTTTAGTATTTATAACTTTTATACTCCTTTAAATATTTAACACATTTCCCCTCAAGAACTAGAGCTCTCTTCCATCCCTTCCAAACCCTGTTCTCTGAACTCCACATCAGCATTTGCTCTCTTTTTGTCTCTTTATGTTCATTTTTGCTTTTAAGTAGTCCTGCTGCTAACTTTAGCTTTTAGCTATGGTTTAGCTTATTTTGGCTTTTGTTCTGCTTGTTTTAAGTTTAACAATTTAATTCAAATCTATTCTTCAACAAATTTGAGCAAAGTCATTCAGCGCTGAGCACTTTCCCAGAAAATGCCATTTCATTCATTTCATTTAAGGTTTTGCTGAAAATGCGTGCCGTATTTTTCGGACTATAAGGCACGCACGCTGAAAATCCTTGTTTGATCAAAACCGTGAGCTTGTGTATTAATTGTGGTTGTGCTTGCCGACCTTGAACTGATTTTATGTTAACACGGCGCTCAAAACTCTGTCAAAATGAACTTATTTCACTTAATGCGCAAAAAAACATGGTAATGCGTTGTGTTGTTTTGGTGTCTAAAAATAAAACAACTATAACGATAGAATTAAAAATAAAGAAAGGCTACACAGACCTATAATCTGTTTTATGAATGTAATTATTATTGTGGCAGTTTATTTGTTCAGTAACTGAGGAATAAAGGTGCAGATTTGTAACTTGGTGCTGTTTTGGAGAAAATGTACGTTTTTTTATGCAAACATTTGACTATAAACACAATAAATATTCAAAAGTAAAAGAAAAAATAACTTTGTGCCAACAATAATCTGAAAATTGGCAAATCAGAACTGGACCTAAAACAGAGGGAGCAGAACATCGCTCGTTATTCTATTATAAGATATACTGGTCCATCCTGAGCCCCGAACACAAACAGGTATTTACACCTGTGCACTTATCAGCCGAACAGAGGCTAAACTTCAGCGTGGCAGAAGACCCTCGGCCGCTGACGGCTGTTTTGAAAAGCACTCAGCTGAAGAGCGTTTTGGGACGACAGTCGACCGACTGAAATAGCACCTGAGGAGGAACAGGCCGCTGTCAGAGCAGAGAGCTGGACCAACGGGCAACACGTGCACGGCACACACACAACAGCCTGCAGTGTGAGTGCACGTGTCCAGATTTTCACCAACGGAAAGTTTAACGTGAAGAAAAATCTGAAATTATTTCACAGCTCAAAACGCACGTGTCCGGCTGCCGCGTCAAGCGGCTGAGATCACGAACGCCGCCATCGGCTGAAAATAACTCGCCGGCGATCCTCCCGCTGGATCGATCAAGACGCCGAGTTTAAACGCTGGAAGGGATCGCATGGGATCAACCCTAAAATCTAGTCCCGGTAAATCAAAGTTAAACTAGAGAAACTGCACTTCCTGCGAAGATGCAGCGTGAAGGCTTACTGCTGAAAAACATGAAATCAGCTAAAATATGCTGAAATTTAGCAGAATAAGCCTAAGTTAGCAGGAAGAGCAGAAAGAACATATATTTGCTGAATTAGGTTCAAATGGGCAAAAATGAGCACAAAAATAAGAAAATTAACTAAAAAAGTTGAAAAGTAGCCAAAGAAAAAAAAAAAGCTGAAAAGTAGCTGGAAAGGCAGAAAGAAGCTTAAACTACCAGAAGGAAGTGAAAGGAGCTGAAATGAGCTTAAAAAAAGTGGAATTAGCTAAAAAAGATACATTTAGCACAAACAGCTACAAAGAAGCTGAAATTGCAGAAAAAGCTGAACTTTGCAGAAAGAAGTTAACTAGACTGAAAGTAGCAGAAATTACCAAGAAAATTTTAATTTGTCTGAAAACAGCTGAAATTAGCTAAAAAATGCTAAAACGCTAGCTGAAAACGTAAAACGTGCTTAAATTAGCAGAAGAAAGCAAAAAAAACAAAACAATGTTTGCTGAATTAGGCAGAAAGAAGCAGAAATTAGCACAAAAAAAGTGGAAAATTACCTGATAAAAAAAAGAAATTAACCAAAAAAAAAAAAACAGCTATAAAGCAGCTAAAAATCAGAAGGAAGCTTAAATTACCAGAAGTGGAAAGAGCAGATGTTTTTTGTTAAATTAAGCTGAAAAAGTTGAAACGAGTGCAATAAATGTGGAATTAGCTAAAAAAGCTTAAATTAGCATAAAACAGCTAAATAGTAGCTGAAATAGTAGAAAAAGCTCAAACTTGCAGAAATAAGCTGAAAGGAGCAAAACAAGCAGCAGAAAGGAGTTAGAAGAAGCACAAAAATGTTGTAGTTAGCAGAAAGAAGCTAAAAGGAGCACAAAACAGCTGAAAGTAGCTGAAAAAAGTTTAAATTTACAGAAAGTAGCTGAAAGGAGCTGAAGCAGAACAAAAAGTGAAAGGAGCAGTAAAAGGCTGTAAACAGAGCTAAAGATCTGACGGATGGAAAATGAGCTCAATTCATTTTCTATGAGAAGAAAATGACAGAAAAGGCTAAATATTTCAAAAAGCTAAAGCTGCACCAATACCAAAAGTCAGAGCAGGATTGTCTTGAAAGAGCCGAACGTTTTGATTCATGATTTGAAGAAACAGCTGAAAAGACGAGACCGATGCTGAAAAACGAAGAGAAGAAAACTGGACCACGCTCGGCGGAGAGAACGCTTCACGAACGTCCAGACGAAGATGAAAGAAGCGTTGAGGTTTCAAAATAAGTCCACATTTATAAATACTCAGGTTCAAGTGACATGAAGCCATTCATTAATTATCTGCTCATTAACAGCGGCCCTGATAAAGACGGCAGATGTCAGATCAATCTATTACCAGCCGTGACCCCAGCCATTAGCCTGGTCCCACGTGGCCTCATTAGTAGGTGTTACTAATGCTGCAGTTTAAATTCTGGCCTTCCCCCCGGCAGCCACCAGAGCGGCTGACGGGGCCAAAATAGCCGCGCTGCTCCCATGTGACTATTTGTTAAGTCCAGTTCTATCAGGAGCAAAGCCAGCTCTTTAAGAGGTCCGAAGAACCACGGAAACATGGCAGGCCTACCCCCTCGACACCGGCACGCAGCCATCGCGAGCAGCCGATATTCTTACATCTAATTCACAGAAATGTCAAAGTGACTTCTTGGGTTCTGAGACGGCAGCAGCCGACACTCTGAATGAACGAGACGGGGCAGCAGCGTTAAGACCCCAAGCGCCGCCGCCAAACGAGACGCGATGGCGTGGATATTTGTGTTGAATTCTGGGAAATGGTTCGTCATGCTGGAGACGAGACGGATGATGGGGGCAACAATATTTACTTAGCCTTTGTTGGGACCGTCCGCACACGCGCACGCAGGGGGTTTAACCTAAAGCGCACTGTGACCTCGCTGCACCCTCAGCTCCATTACACCAGCGCACCGTCTCCTCGCATGCCAGCCAGTAAAGTCCGGACGAGCTCCTGTCAGGCTGTTTTTAAACACAAGGACACAAACTTAATTAAACAGAAAGGCTCTGGGGATCCTGACGCACACACCTGCTAATGGCCGTCAGACCTGCTGGCAAAGGGACAAAGGTCAAACCGATCTGCAATCCAAAACAATCGCCAGCCTCTGCCGCTAAAATCAATCTTTTATTGCGACGCGAACACAGCCGTGCACACGTACAGCTGCGTGACGCTCACAGTAACGTGACCGTCTGCAACGCGACCAATAAATTAGACAAAAAGAGACGTCGACCACAGCTTTTGTAGCCGCTCATATTTTGAACAAATAGAAGCCGAGCAACGCTTGAAGGAATGCACGTCGCCCGCCGCCTCGTGTCCGAGTTTTAAACCAACGCACAGGAGGAAGCTGTAGCCATCTTGGTTGAACCTTGTGCATCACGGTTTGCACAATCTCGTCATATTTCAGTGCTCAAAAACGTAACGAAGAGGACTCCCAGCTACTACCACACAAAGCCCGAGCTCAGTACCTGCACAATGCAGTGAGCTAAAGCCACGTGACTAGCTGTGGTGGCCATCTTGAACTGGTTTGACTCTGCATGTTAACGAGCTTCAGATGTGCAGGGAACGATTACGTTCTGACTACATTTCAATCAAATCTGCAGAAACGCGTATTTTACACTAAACACATCCACGTTAAAAACCACTCTGGACTTTTTCAGCGTCTTCGGTTCTCCTTTTCTTGGCAAGTAGCATCAGAGGTCCTACAACAAATGGACGATAACCGTCCGTCTCCAGGGACGAGAGCATTCATCAGTCCATCATAAGCTCATGTGTGAGACACGTGTGTTTCATGTTTCAGTTCCTCTCCACTCAACTGTTCTCTGGCCGTCATACAAAAGAGCCCGAAATATCACAGAGGGGCTGAGGGGGACATCAATCTGCGGTGGACCCTTGGCTGTGTAATCCTAAACCTTCACCTTCCTCTTAATACCCACAAGTCCCCTCTTAACACCCACACATTCCAGGATAAAGTATGGCCACAACAAATGGCCCCCGACAAAGGGCAGAGTTCGGACGGCAGTAAATGAACAGACGCAAGTGTCTGTGAGCGAATACCTACTGGATGTGTGCACGCAAGTACAGACAAAAATATATGCACGCACGCAAGAAGCTCCTGCAAGAGTGAGAAGGAAAGGTTTAATTTGAA
>NC_056517.1:38941870-38950629 GCF_014905685.2 Nematolebias whitei
CTCAACAAATACTGTCAGTTTCATTTCAGGCAAACGGAACAACTACAGCAACACTGAGGCCGTTGGTGCTTAGTGGCGGTGAGTCACCATGACGTTGCCGGCGATGTTGGTGATCTGCAGGGCGAGCGGCAGCACGTTCAGCTCGCACATGATCTGCAGGATCAGCTTGGCGTCGGTCCACGTCAGCTCCAGCAGGTAGAGCAGGTGAGGGGAGTCGCTGCAGGTTTGGATCAGAACATTCAGCCGAACGGTGGAAGCTGCAGGTGACGTGCAGACGAACGAGCTCTGAAGCTCACCTGAACAGATTTCTGATGTCCTCCTGAGGCACGGTGACTCTCTCCACCTTGAGCACCTGCGCGGCGAGCTCAGCCAGGTGGTAGCTCTTGCAGCGGATCAGCTCCTTGGCTGAGATCTGCACGTCGCACACCAGGCGGCCGCAGGTCGCGCTCTTCTCTGCAAACGCTCCCCGACCCTGGACCACAGGAAGACACAAACAACTTACTCGTGTGTTACAGAAACACTTTTACTACACCGGTTCTGGTTCCCACCCCTAATTTTGGCATGTTGGCCCTCCTGAGGCGGCCCATCTTGGACCAGTGAGGGACCTTGCACACGTTGATTCTCTGCAGAAGAACTTCCAAATCAAACCCGAAGATGTCGTGACCCTGCAGACAAACAAACACCTTTAACTTTCCAGAGAAAGGACAACGGAGCTGAACTCCAGAGCAGCTTCCTCATCTGGATCAGAGAGACTCACCACCAGAACATCCGGGTCCACTTTGTGCATCTTGGCCAGAAAGAAGCCGAGCAGAGTCCGCTCGGCGGACGCCATCTCCACCCTCCCATTCTGAGAGACAGCAAGTTGCACCATCAGCGTCACAAACCAAGAAGGTGTTCTTTGGTCAAGGTTGAGAATGAGAAGCGCCCGTGAACCGTATGTTTGAGTTAGAGGGAGCAGGACGAGGAGCTGATCTGATGCTGCAGGTGCAGCTGGCACTCCAACGACACGTCTGCCCGTGAGCTGATAAGGTTATAAAAACAAGCCTGGCACGCTGACCGTGGCAGGTCCTGGTGACCGGGCTCCACGCGTGTGCACATCTGGAGTGACCTTTGTGAAAACCTGTCAGAGTGCGTCTTCTTTGAGTAAGTAAAAGAAACAGAGGATGTTTTAATCCAACAGAAGGGTTTTCACAACTCTGCTCATCTGGCTTCATCGCCATGGTAACAGAGGCTGAAGGTCATCGGTGCTGTGGTCGACTGTTAGTGAGGAGGGAGCGAGGACTTGTGCGTGATGTGCAGTTACAATGAGAGCATAAACAACGTGAGCCTGGTGTCATCACACCAAACTGAAGACCCAGACCCTGGTCCTGTGGTCCAGTGGTCCTGTGGTCCAGTGGTCCTGTGGTCGGAGACTTCACTGAATGAGGAGTCTTCTATTTCTATACGTACAGAACCTCACTGACCTACAGAACCTCAGTGACCTACAGAACCTCTCTGACCTACAGAACCTCACTGACCTACAGAACCTCTCTGACCTACAGAACCTCACTGACCTACAGAACCTCACTGACCTACAGAACCTCACTGACCTACAGAACCTCACTGACTTACACAAGGCGAGGTCAGTGAACAAGGCCAGGCTGATTCTGGCAGATCTCGATCATCACTCCATGGTGAGTTCAGGCGTCCTACATCTGGACGCAGGTATCTGCAGCCCAGATGTAGGACGAACAGACTGAAACCCATTTATCTCCGCAGAGATCAGGCTTCTCAACATGATTTCTGTTATTTTAACTGTTTTTTTTTAAAGTGTGATCGGTCGTCTCCTCCTGTCTGAAGGGAGTGTTGTGTTTTATCATTTCACTTGTATTGATAGTCTTGAGCTACAACTCTGCTGTAATTAAACCTTTAGACAAGCTCAGGTGTAATGTCACATGATCACTCACCTTCTTCCTCACAGCTTCTTTAAAGTCGTACGGGAAGATGCAGTCAGCTGGTTTACTGATAACTGACAAGACATCATCATCATCATCATCACCATGGAAACTCATTTTACATTTCAAACTGCAGCTGCATCTTATTTTAAAGCAAAACAACTTGTTTAATTACACGATCAGCTGCTACTGAAACTGGATTGTGGTAACCCTTCAAGGAGTATCTGTTATGTGCACGTTATGTGCACGTATTAAAAAGTCAAAACATTATTGTTTGTTTTAACTCACCACAAAAATGAGTTTGGTACGGAGGCTGAGGAGGAGCTTTGTCCATGTGGAACTGATAATGGACAAGAGCAGCTAAAGAGACGACCTGCGAAGACACGAATGAGTTCATTAGCAGCTCATTTTAAACTAATTAATGTCGATTCACTGGACTAAAATAAATAAATCAACATTTCCATGGAAAACGTATTTTTACTGTTAAAAGCCAGAACTGTTAATATATTCACATCACGCTGAGGTTGTTCTGGTAAAGCCCGTGTCTGACCTCGTTCTGGTGCGTCTTGGGGTTCTGAACGGTCTTCAGGCTGATGGACATGACGGTGAGGGGCGGGGGCGGCAGGTCTTTAACCACACTGACCAGGTCACTTCTCAGAGCCAGAGCCTCCACCTTGCACCAGCTGACCGGCTGGCTCGTCAGCTCTGAGGTGGAGAAGTCACATCCGTCAACTCGAAGCGCTTAACGTGCACAAACCGACAAGCTTGTGACTTACGTGGCGTTTTAACATCCAACCAGCAGGGACCTTTAATCTTCCTGCTGAGAAGGAGGTGCTCCAGACTCGAGGTGTTCGTTCCAAAAATGTGGGAAAACGTTTCTCCTCTCAGGTCCGAGGGCAGCGCCGGGAACTCAGCCTGCACAACAAAGAGCATGAAGGACTTGAACGTCCAAAGAGCTGCACAGTGCGAGGTGCTCATGGGTCTGCGTGCTCACACTGTATCTGACTTCCAGGTAATCGCACTGACTGGGCACATCGGGAATTTCAAAAGCGTAGTTTCTCTCCACTTTCTGCCAGGAGAAAGACACAAACCCAATTTAAACACGACTTCATGCTTATTTTTTAATTCCATGATCCAAACACAAACCTTAGACTTGAACTTCATGATCCTGAACTTCTCAGAGAGCTGGTCGAACTCCTGGTAAACATCCATCATGCTCACAGGCGTGTCCGACACCTCCCCAGTCTTTGGGTTGGTTTTCTGTAAATTACAGGAAGTAAAAACACCCCCCGTACCTGCTGTGAGTACGACTGTTGTTATAGTCACACACATGAATCATTCATATTAACTTTTGCTTCCATCTGCAATATTTCAATTAGGGATGCACGATATTATCGGCATGGTATCGGTCGATAGCAGCGATAAAGTTAAATATCGGCCATTCCATGAAAACGCACTGATATAGAATAGAAACAGACTTTATTGTCCCACGAACGGGAAAGTCAAGTGTAACAGCAGCAACAGATAAAAAGATTCACAGAAAAGTTCCTACATGTTAAAAACGATATATAAAGAAACGAGATAAACAATATCAATAATATTGTTCAATATGTGTTTGAACATTGATCAGGACAGACTATTGACGGCACAGTGTGTTTGAGCAGAGGTCAGCACGTATTTAATCCTTGTTGAGTTTGTTGGGATGGTCTAACAGCTGCTGGAGGAAGGAGCTGCGGTGACGCTGCTTTGTGCGTTTAGGACGCAGCTGTCCAGTTCAGCAGCAGCTGCATGCATGCACAGTAACAAGTAAGTTCATTTTTAATGTAAGAAACCAAGTTTATCTATTAACGCACTACTACTTATTTACTTTTCACTCGCTGCTCGTTTGAGTTTAGTGAACATTTACAAACTAGCTCAGTTCGAGTGATGTCATTGTGTTAGAGAGTAAATGTCGTGAATAAATTTGACATTGAACATAATCCCAGTTGAAGTGTTGCATCATTTTCAGCATCTGCATTTGGTCGCAGGACAAACTGACAAAGAGCGTGCAGAAGAAAGGAGCATTTTAATTCCACAGCAGAGAAAGCTGTGCAGACTCTGTAAGTAGGTCTATGAACAAATATATATCGGTTATCGGCCAAATAAGTTTTAACATATCAGCCAAAAATCCGATCTCGTGCATCCCTAATTTAAACAGACATATGATCGTTCAGCTTATAGACAGCACGTACGTATTCACGAGGGAGAAGGTACATGGTGCGTTCAATGTTCTTGACAGCGACGCAGCAGCTGACGTGAAACTTTGCCGACTCGATCCACACTTTGCCAAACAGGTACACCACACCTGGTCCAGAGTTCAGGTCAAACGTGAGGATAAATCTGAACAGACTCGTGATGTTGTTTGTTCTGAAATACAGGTGTAATTTATGCCGCACCTGGTTGGATGTACGGGTCCTCAAAAGCATCCAACCAGTAAAAGCGGAAGACCTGCTCCCTGTCGGCGTCCTCCACCAGCGGGAGCTGGCTGGAGTCGACCTGCACCTCCGCAGGAGCTTCACAGACTCCGCTCTCCTCGTCTTGTCCCCAAGAACCTCCAACCCCGCTGGACCTAGAACATCAAAGATTTATCTGAAAACTGCACGAATCTGAACGTGATCGTTGGTTCTGTGATTATTTAACAGTGGAAGGTGGGCGGAGTCCTCCTCAGACGTAAACAAACGCAGCCTGAGAATAAACTAACAATCTGAGAAATCCTCACCATGGAGCAGGATCTTGGGGTTTCACTGCGGGCTCCTTCTGAACTGCGGTCACCGCTTCAGGCGCTGACTCGGCGTCTTCTTTAACTCCATGTTTATCCTCCTCCGGATCGACCTCCATTGGCTCATCGAAGTCCACCTCCTCCAACGCCATGGAGTCATGTTCTGAGAAACAACACAGAACATTGTTTTCTATTCACACAACTAAAGACTACAAAACTGTAAACCAGCCCAACCTTCTGCTTTCGTCGGCTCCTCCAGCTTTGTGCCGCGCTCTTCCAGAGGACCATCAGACACGGAGGGGCGAGGGCGGGTCGACGGTCTGGGGGTGGGATCTGAAGGCGGCGGTCGGACACCTTTAGCCTTGAACCCAGTAGCTGCAGGCGGCTCCTGCTACGACAGGATGACATCACGTTCAGTTTACAGACATTGAATGAGCAGTAGAAAATCTCCGAGACTCAAGTTTACCTTTGAAATCTGCGGCTTGATGGAAAAGGGATTCATGGGCGACGCCACAGACTTCTTTTTCTTTAGCGTGACCACAGGTGGAGGAGTGAGGGCGGATGGTTTCTGGAACAAAAACGTAAGAATATCTCAGGCACAACGAGGACAACAAAAGACAGAGAAAGCAACGAGTCATCATAAACGACACAACTGCAGTTGTTGGGTTAAAATCAGCTAAAAACATTAACGCAAATATCAACGTCTAGGCCAAACAAGCCGGCTCCAACTGAAACACGAAATTGGTGAAAACGCTAAACCGAAGCTTGACGTTCATTAGCTGCAACTACAAACCTCAGCGTGCAGGTCCTGTAAAATATCCCCCAGCAAGTCGTCTTTGGACAAATCGACATCTTTCTGGAAAAGACACAAAGAATAAATCACAAACAGTCCAATCACTGAAATGTGATGAAGTCACAGGTGAGCCTAAAGTGAGAACGGTGTGTGTAAATGCACACCTCCGCAGGCCTCTTCACGTTGCTGTTCATGAACAGACTCTTAATGGTGTTGGGTTTGGAGACAACGGATTTTTTGACAGTTTTCCTTGAATCTCCTCCTTTAGCGCCGCCCTTTCCTGTTTAAACAAACAAGAGGTTCATGCATGTTTGTTCACCCTTGAACCTTCAAACAAACAGTAAAAAATACTTCTCACCTTTCTTTTCAACCACATCGTCATCTAAATCATCATCAAAGATTTCTCTCCCGTCCTCCACATATCCCGTTCCATCTGAAAGATGAAGCGTCGTTAGGATTCAGTTGAACAAAGGGAGTTTTGTTCACATCACGACTGAGCTGAGTGTTTTAGTCTACTGGGCTTTTTTACATTTACCTCTGAGATCAATAAAAATATCTATCAGTAACACATTCCTGCAGTGGAGCTTTACCATCATCAATGATCCAGTCGTCCTCCTGCCTCTCTCGTACCATCTTAGAGTACTGCACCTCATCTACCTCCTCATATACGCTGGCAAGTTCCTCAACCTGTTAGTAAAACACACATTTAGTACCCAATCCTGAAGAAACTCACTGCTAATTAGTAATTAATTTAAACTAGGCGTAGAAAAAAAGCTTAAAATTGGATTTTACTGATGATAACTTAGTAATCAAACTACATTTTAATACACTATTTTATGTATTTTTACTTTATCTTGTCATAAAATAACATAAAAACCAAGCATTATAATGTCTGACCTCATACTTGATCTTCTGGCCCATCTTGGCTTTCTTCAGCTGCTCCAGTGCAGACTTCCTCCCCACCTTCTCCCTCTTCTCCCGTCTGGACCGAGACTGGGCCAGGCCACCAGAACCGCCCTGGTCATCTGAGGAGACACATTGTGCTGAAGATCTTCCTGCACTTTAACTTGTGGCGCTTTGTCAAAATTAGAGGCCTCATAGTGACACGTTTCATTAGATTAGCTTTATACAAGATTACCGACGCAGCTACGAAGTCGTTTTACCCTCTATTTGAACACCAAGTTGTTTAAAATAAAGTTACAAGACACGTTTTGACAGCGAAGCTTTGCAGCAGGTGGTTGAGCTAGCTGCGTTAGCTTCGATGCGCAGATTAGCTGATCGTCAGCTAACGCGCAGCGCGAGACGCAAACTCACCACCGTCCTGAACGTCCATATCTTTGTCTGGATTTGATACCGGAGCCATGACTTTACGGTTTTGTCTTTATTCCAGTGCGCAAACTGACAGCTAGCTCATGTAGCGACGGCGGCACGTCAACACAACAAAGCAGCTCGCGCCAAACTGCCTTCCCGGGGAAAGTCATATGCAGGAAGTGACATCACAGAGGTTTCAGCCAATGGGGTGACGGCGCTACTTCTCATATGTCCACACGGTGGCAGTGTTGTTCAATGTGCAGTTCTTTACTCGCTGACAGTCATTTCAAAACAGGAAGTAAAGATTTTGACTACGTTCTCATCTTTAAAGTCATTCATTTTATTCAAGTGTGTTTATAATTCAGCACCCATTGTCCACTGTAAAATTAACATGAACTACAATTTTTGTACATTCAATTATTTTTCCTCAGAGAATGAAAAAAGTACCTTTTTATTCTCTCTTATTCTATCCTGTTTTATTCTAAGCTTCTACCAGAAACACATCAATTGAAGGCATGTGACTTTTTGTTTGAAAAACCTAATGTAAAGATATTAAAACGTGCTCAAATAACCCTCATTTAGGGATATTTTACGTGTTATAAATGATGCTCTCATTTGACCTAAATGCCAATTGATGTATATTTTAAACATTTCTATGATGACGCTGTGGTACGCTCCATCAAATCTCTGTTTACGCTTCTGGGTCGTTCTCTGATTGGTCCGTTTTTGGAGCTCTCTCTCCTCTTTCTGTCGCCATGGAGAGCGCTGAGATCGTCTAAAGAGATGATGCCTCACTCGGAGCTTAAAGCAACACTTTTTACAAATATGTTTCATGACCTAAATAATGAGTAATAATGAATTCTAAGGGACATGTTTGCTTTTATATAAATCTTTTATGGTCACTTCTACTTTTTTTTTAAAGCATTTACACCTAACTAACGCAATCATTACAGAATCAGAGGGAAGCATGGGAACAACTAGAGAGTGAGACCTCTTCTGTGTTGTGTTTTCTGCAGCAGATTGATCAGAGAGGAGGAGGAGGAGGTTGTAGGTGAAGACAGACAGGCAGGACAGAGGGTAGGCGGGGACAGAAAGAGGAGGCAGAGTGGAGGAGAGGACCATCGTCTCACTGATGCTGAGTCACATCACAGCTGCATCCCATGAGTCTTTGGGAACAATGGAGGAGCTTGAACATACCTGCCCCCATCCCCGGACGGTAGGGAGTCTGTGTCTGGCTGTTTTCTTGCTTTGCAGTGTGTGAGACATGGGGGGGTTAGACAAAAGAGCTTTCTCCTCTGTTATGAAATCGATCATCTGCAGCATGTGTCTGTTGGAGATGCTCCGAGTGCTGAGTCGATGGGTGTTTGTTGGAGGGAGGCGGGGGTTTGAGATGGAGCAGAGAGGAGACAGAACCTGCTGTGTCCTCTTTTATCCTCTTTGTTGCCTCATCCTGGTGTTTGTGTTTCTCCATTTTCATCCATTCAGCTTCTTTAGTTTTGAGTCACAGTCTTTGTTTACTGTCCTTGCATGCTCCATAACCCCCCACCCCCCTTTGGATTTTTTTGTTTCAGCTCTAATCCTCCTTATGCCAGCTGTTCTTTGAACGTGCCAGACTGAGCACGCTCCTGATAGGCCCTCGTGTTCTTCATGAAGTCAACCCTGGGCCTTCTGCTTTGCTTTAAAACACAGGAATCTCACAGAGCTCCAAGAATCTTATCTACTGTAAAGCTGCATCGTCAAACAGTAAATAAAACAAGTTAAACATCAATCAAGAAGACTTAAAATTGATAAAGATTTAAATAATAAAGCCTTGTCTTTTATCTTTTAAACCTCTGTGATTACTGACATCTTTGATTTTTTCAGATTCCAGCTTCCTAAACAGCACATTGTGACACACATTTACCACAATATATCAGAAAATTGGTCATCGTTTGAGCTGCTCCCTCTTCAGGGGTCAACACAA
>NC_056517.1:38950729-38953383 GCF_014905685.2 Nematolebias whitei
ATTATAACAAATATATATTTATTATACTAAATATATATTTGTTATGACTGAGTGAACGCTTACGAAGCATTCACTCGAGTGTGATCCGTTTTTCTTCTGTACGTTTTTCAGCATCTTGTTCCACAGTTTTCAGCTGTTTCTACAAATCGTGAATCAAAACGTTCGGCTCTTTCAGGACAGTCCTGCTCTGACTTTTGGTGCAGCTTTAGCTGTTTGAAATATTTTAGCCTTTTCTGACATCTTTTCCTCATATAAAATGAATCCAGCTCATTTTCCATCCTTCAGATCTTTAGATGTGTTTACAGCCTTTTACAGCTTCTTTCACTTTTTGTTCTGCTTCAGCTGCTTTCGGCTTCTTTCGGCTTCTTTCAGCTTCCTGCTGCAAATTTAAACTTTTTTCAGCTACTTTCAGCTGTTTTGTGCTCCTTTCACATTCTTTCTGCTAACTGCAACATTTTTGTTACTCTAACTTCTTTCTGCAAGTTTCAGCTTTTCCCACTGTTTTAGCTACTATTTAGCTGTTTTTATACTAATTTTATTTTTTTCAACTAATTGCACATTTTTTGCGCTCATTTCAACTTTTTTCAGCCTAATTCAGCAAAAATGTGCTCTCTACCCTTCCTTCGGGTAATTTAAGCTTTTCTGCTTTTTTCAGATAATTCCCAGCCGAAGTGGGCAGACATGTTTTTCTGTTTCTTCTGCAAATTTAAACTTGTTCTACCTTTTCAGCTAACTTTAAATCATTGTTTAGCTAATTTCAGCTGTTTTCATACATTCAATTCAGTTTTTCATGGTAATTTCTGCTACTTTCAGCCTAATTAACTTATTTCTGCTAATTTCAGCTTATGCTCCTTTCAGTTATTTCAGCTACTATTTAGCTGTTTTTATACTAATTTTAGTTTTTTCAACTAATTGCACATTTTTTGCGCTCATTTCAACTTTTTTCAGCCTAATTAATCAAAAATGTGCTCTCTCCGCTTCCTTGTGGTAATTTAAGCTTCTTTCAGATTTTGTAGCTATTTTCAGCTGTTTTTTGCAAATTTAAACTTTTTTAGCTATTTTCCTAATTTTTGTGCTAATTTAAACGTAATGCAGCAAACGTGCTCTTTCTGCTTTCTTCTGCTAATTTAAGCTTGTTCTTCCATTTCGGCTACATTTCAGCATGTTTTAGCTGCTTTTTTCCAGCGAGTTGTTCAGCAATAAACATTCACGCTGCATTTTCTCTAGTTAAAGTATTTTTAATTTGTTTAAAACTCCAAAATCAGACTCTTGGGCACAGAGAGTAATAATCTTCCACATCAGTGTTTTTGACGTTTTCATTATTAAAAGTGTAAAAATAGAACAGGATCACTTTGAGAGGTTAATTTTAAACTTGGTAAACAACATTTTGCTCCTCTGCTTGATTTCCTTTTTTTCCGACAGTCTCGTACTCTGATGGGCGGCCGCTCGGAGAGGAACGAGTTCCTGCTGCTTCACGCCTTCCACGACAAAAACTACTTGGTCCCGGACAAACCGTCCTTCAGGAAGGCCCAGCTGGAGAGCGTAAGGCCGCACGTGCAGCCGCCTGAACGCTCGCTCCACTCCTGATCCTTGTTGTGCTGCTTCCAGGTGGAGGGAGAAGACGAGGCGGATGCAGGGAAAGGCAGGAGGAAGAAAAAGGCTGCGTACGCTGGAGGTCTGGTCCTCGATCCTAAAGTTGGTAAGTCCGGCGCGTCTTCAAAACATCGTTTGTTACGCAGCGACTGTTTTCTCACTTCGGCTCTGCTCTTCAGGTTTCTACGATCGGTTCGTGCTGCTGCTCGACTTCAACAGCTTGTACCCCTCCATCATCCAGGAGTTCAACATTTGCTTCACCACCGTCCACAGGGAGGCTCAGACCAAGAACAAGGTGCCTAGGCCTGTCACGATCATCAATAAATCGATTAATCCCATGATGAATGAAAATGATCAACCTCGTGTTCATTTATCGGCTTCGTCGTTTCTTCGTGTCTCTCTTTCTACTGAAGACTCTGGACGACAAAAGGATCAACTCCGGTTCTTCACTGACCCCTCCCTTCCTCTTTAAAATCTGTTTTAACGTCCAAAATCACCTTTTTGGATCGTTCAAAGCAGCTAAACTGAGAAGCTAAGCTACGAGCTAAGCTAACAGGCCGACCTCGGTGGGGGGGGAACAAACCCTCCGTCTTGTCGAAGCTCCAAAACTCACGGTTGAAACTCGTGCCTTCGTGTAAAAAGTTTTTTTCTGCAAAAACAAGCCGAGAACTTGTTTACTGATTTTTATTAAAAGCTTTGTGTGAAAGATGCTAAAGAGCTCAAACCACACCGAGCGTCCGCCATTTTGAGAACCGTAGAGAGACAGCCCATGTCACGTCAAGGGGCCTCCCTCACATTTATCTTAGAGACACGCTGCTCGCTCCCTCTCTATCCATCCTTCAGTTCAGTCTTATACTGCCATCCAGTGGTCAAAAAAGGTACTACATACAAAAATTAACCAACATTTCTTCTTAATTTTGACAATATTTACTAATTATTGTCAAATTTCAAACAATATTATCGTTTATCGCAATAATTTCCGAGACAATTAATCGCCCAGTAAAAGTTGTTATTGTGACAGGCCTAGTTGGAGCACTCCTGTTCCCTGGTGATGTACGTCT
>NC_056517.1:38953483-38957189 GCF_014905685.2 Nematolebias whitei
ATCGCAATAATTTCCGAGACAATTAATCGCCCAGTAAAAGTTGTTATTGTGACAGGCCTAGTTGGAGCACTCCTGTTCCCTGGTGATGTACGTCTGGGGCATGAGCCCCCGTGTTTAACCCCCGTTTCCATGGCAACAGGACGACGAGACAGAGGAGATCCCCGAGATCCCAGATCCCGGCCTGGAAATGGGAATTCTGCCCAAAGAGATCAGGAAGCTGGTGGAGCGACGTAAACACGTTAAACAGCTGATGAAACAACAAGACGCCAGCTCGGACCTCTACATGCAGGTGCGCACGCACGTCAGATATACGCTCACAGCCACAGAGATACACATCATTAGTTTTTCTACTTTCTCTTGTGTTTATTTATTTCCCCCCAAATAGATATTTATTATAAATGTGTGTCTCATTCAGTGACTTTAGGAGCTTGAAACAACATGGACGAGGCACTTGAGTCACCTAGTCCCTTTAGTTTATGACTTAAAATATGAATGGAGCCCTTTGCATGAAGGTTTAGGCTTCCAGGAGTTTCTCTTTTTTAAATTAAAGTTGTTTTAAACTGCATTTGAAGGCAGACGACGGGGTTTTCTTGTTCAAAGGTGAAAGCTCATCATGCAGAATGTCTAAAAGGTGTAAACATGTTTGCTCCTCAGTACGACATCCGTCAGAAGGCCCTGAAGCTGACGGCTAACAGCATGTACGGCTGCCTGGGCTTCAGCTTCAGCCGCTTCTACGCCAAGCCCCTCGCTGCTCTGGTCACACACAAAGGTAGAGAGGTGAGTCGAGCGTTTCGCTGCCGCGGCTGAACGTTTCAGAGGAAGAGGAAGAGCTCTTCGTTCGTCTGTGCTCCACACGTTCACCGAACATTGACCCGGTGGTTCTGGACCGGAGGCCCGTTTCACAGTTTGACCTGAAGGAGCAGAAAAGACCTGGGTGTGTTCCAATTAGAGGATTGGTCTGCACAGCTGCAGAAGTGGGATGCAGCCCTCTTTAACACACCCCTGCTTGATCTTTCAAGTGAAACCATCACTCCCGTTTGTCTCCACCAGAGGGCGCTGTTCGCTCACGTTTGACAGCTGCGTCTGTTTCTATTAACTTCTGATTTTTCTTTTCTCACCTCACGTTTCATTTTCTGCCCCTCGGCAGTAACTCTGTCACTCCTCTTATTTTGAGCTCCATAACTTCAACATGTTCATCAGAACATCATTCTAGTGTAAAAACCCTCCTTGTCTGTTTCATGTAACTCACCAGTTTGTAAGAAATTTCCAGTGGTGGAATACCAAAGAGGAGAGACGGTGTCAGATATTATGTAAGGACTGGTGATCGTGCACCCTCGACTAAACTGGTGCAAGTGACATCGTAACACACACACACACACTCTCCCACCATGTCTGTGATGGGACTCGTGCTAATGAGCTCTAACAGTACCAGTCCTCAGCCGAGGCTGTGCCTCAGGGGAGTCCTTCATTAGATCCCCTTGCTCTCATTGTGTTCCCTAATAGAGGGCAGGGCACTAACTCGCTGCGTGTTTGTTGTTCTGTCAGTCCGTTGTGCCTGCAGTCACGCACGGCGTTCGGCTGCATTGTTAAAATCGTGTTTTTGATTGTCTGCTGCAGGCGGGGGGTTCTCTGCCGTAACATTGACTGCTCGTAGCTGTCGCCAGTGGACGGCTTAACGACACGTCCGTCCTGCTGGATTTACGTCGTAGCATCAAGCGGCACGCAGCATTTCTGTTCTGTGAACGACCTTTGCAGCTCTGTACGGTTTGAAAGTTGTAATGGTTCAGGAGCTCTACAGCCACGATCGGGTGCACACGAGCTGCCGTGCACGGCTCCACTTGTGCCCACGGCAGTTTTAGACTCGGTGTTTAGTTGATTGTAATTTACAGTTTGAGCCCGTAGATATTCCTACATCCTACACACTGAACCTTAATTAAATAATGTATTCTTAAAAAAAATAAAAATACTGTATCACTGATTGAGGGCTGCTCGGAAATTATACTCCGGTATTTTCTGACTGAATACCAGTACTTGTACACGTCAGCGTCTCGACCACCTTTTTTCCTACAACACACCGAGTTGAAACTAAAAACATTCACTAAAGTACAACGAGCTCCACTGCGTGTGTGATGCAGGCCCAAGTCAAAGAGTTTTCTTTCCCCCACTGTTTTATGTCTTTTGGTGTCAGTTTAAATAAAGTACTATGAAAGGCTGCCCTCAAGTGGCAACAAAGTACTACAAGCCTCAGATATTTGTTAGTAATTGTGTTGTGTACTTGGCTTACTGACACGACCAAAACAAAAACAACTCTAACCAAAACTTTTAGCAGTAACATCATCACTTTGGTTGGACAAGAAGAACTCATTCTACCCTTCTTGGTATATACTGCTTCACTGGTTTGAGCTGGCGGTAGAATATGATACTGGGATTACAGGAAAGCCTCTAAACTGGTTTAAATCATATCTATCTGATAGATTCCAGTTTGTAGATGTAAATAATGAATCTTCATCATACACCAAAGTTAGTCACGGAGTTCCTCAGGGTTCGGTGCTTGGACCAATACTCTTTACGTCATATGTAATGGGAATGGAAGAATGGGAGGAAGATCTTCCAGTTCTCAGGCTCCTCTCTTGTGGAACCAACGTCCAGTTTGGAGTTAAACTCAAAGCTGCTCCTCAGATAAATAGTGTTAAATTATTATTTTATAGATGAACGTTTCTGTTCAGGCCCTGAGACGACTTCTGTTGTGACTTGGAGCTGAAGAAATGAACTGAACTACTTTAAGCTGCGTAGTGGCTGAAGAAACATGAAAGCTGTCTCTGAAAGCGTCTGAACGTTCTTGAGTTACGCTGTGGGCTGAGGGAGGCTAAATAAATTGGGTTGCGGTCTGTTGGGGCTTTACTCCGTCACATCCAGCCAGGACTGATGGGACGTTGTGCAGAGACGTGCATCAAAAGGTCCTGGGTCACATCAGAACCCCCTGTGGCTCCGGTACTTACCTCGTGCCGCGCCTTGCTTAAGAAGCAGGGTATCCCACGTTGTGTTTACTTTGTATCTATGATCCTGGACACGGCTCTATTTATACCGAGCGTCGGCTGTTTGGACACGGACTCCATCGATACAGCAAGGATTCCCGCTGGGGACACGCTGTCCGTGGATCGTTCAACGTCTCTAAATGACGTTAGCTGAATATAATCCAGCCTCTCACAAACATTACTCAGATTAGAGAAGACCGTGAGCACGGGGCCTGCGCTGAAATCTGCTGGAGAAGCTCCAGCTGTGCACAAAGCTAGGAGTAGAACATGAGCTAAAAACCTACAACAGCAGAATACCAGTAAAAAGCTAAAAGAAGTAGACCATTAGCTGAAAGAAGAAACAGACTAGCTAAAATTAGCAGAACAATAGATCAAAGTGAGCGAAATAGAAAACTAGCTAAAAGGGAAATATTGCAGAACTCTAGCTAAATTGGAAAATAAGCGGAACATCTACCAAAAGGAGAAACAAGCAAAGCTACTAGCTAAAAGAAGCAAAGCATTAGGTAAAAGTTGACAGAAGCTAAACACTAGCTAAAAGCAATAAGTAGCTGAAGAACAGCTAAAAGTGAAAAGAAGCAAAACACCAGCTAAAATATCAAAATGCTAGCTAAAAGATGCCAAACACTAGCTAAAAGCAATAAGTAGCCGAAGAATATCTAAAAGTGAAAAGA
>NC_056517.1:38957289-38965929 GCF_014905685.2 Nematolebias whitei
TTGTGTTGACCCCTGAAGAGGGAGCAGCTCAAACGATGACCAATTTTCTGATATATTGTGGTAAATGTGTGTCACAATGTGCTGTTTAGGAAGCTGGAATCTGAAAAAATCAAAGATGTCAGTAATCACAGAGGTTTAAAGGATAAAAGACAAGGCCTTATTATTTAAATCTTTATCAATTTTAAGTCTTCTTGATTGATGTTTAACTTGTTTTATTTACTGTTTGACGATGCAGCTTTACAGTAGATAAGATTCTTGGAGCTCTGTGAGATTCCTGTGTTTTAATGCAAAGCAGAAGGCCCAGGGTTGACTTCATGAAGAACACGAGGGCCTATCAGGAGCGTGCTCAGTCTGGCACGTTCAAAGAACAGCTGGCATAAGGAGGATTAGAGCTGAAACAAAAAAATCCAAAGGGGGTGGGGGGTTATGGAGCATGCAAGGACAGTAAACAAAGACTGTGACTCAAAACTAAAGAAGCTGAATGGATGAAAATGGAGAAACACAAACACCAGGATGAGGCAACAAAGAGGATAAAAGAGGACACAGCAGGTTCTGTCTCCTCTCTGCTCCATCTCAAACCCCCACCTCCCTCCATCAAACACCCATCGACTCAGCACTCGGAGCATCTCCAACAGACACATGCTGCAGATGATCGATTTCATAACAGAGGAGAAAGCTCTTTTGTCTAACCCCCCCATGTCTCACACACTGCAAAGCAAGAAAACAGCCAGACACAGACTCCCTACCGTCCGGGGATGGGGGCAGGTATGTTCAAGCTCCTCCATTGTTCCCAAAGACTCATGGGATGCAGCTGTGATGTGACTCAGCATCAGTGAGACGATGGTCCTCTCCTCCACTCTGCCTCCTCTTTCTGTCCCCGCCTACCCTCTGTCCTGCCTGTCTGTCTTCACCTACAACCTCCTCCTCCTCCTCTCTGATCAATCTGCTGCAGAAAACACAACACCGAAGAGGTCTCACTCTCTAGTTATTCCCATGCTTCCCTCTGATTCTGTAATGATTGCGTTAGTTAGGTGTAAATGCTTTAAAAAAAAGTAGAAGTGACCATAAAAGATTTATATAAAAGCAAACATGTCCCTTAGAATTCATTATTACTCATTATTTAGGTCATGAAACATATTTGTAAAAAGTGTTGCTTTAAGCTCCGAGTGAGGCATCTTCTTTTTAGACGATCTCAGCGCTCTCCATGGCGACAGAAAGAGGAGAGAGAGCTCCAAAAACGGACCAATCAGAGAACGACCCAGAAGCGTAAACAGAGATTTGATGGAGCGTACCACAGCGTCATCATAGAAATGTTTAAAATATACATCAATTGGCATTTAGGTCAAATGAGAGCATCATTTATAACACGTAAAATATTCCTAAATGAGGATTATTGGAGCACGTTTTAATATCTTTACATTAGGTTTTTCAAACAAAAAGTCACATGCCTTCAATTGATGTGTTTCTGGTAGAAGCTTAGAATAAAACAGGATAGAATAAGAGAGAATAAAAAGGTACTTTTTTCATTCTCTGAGGAAAAATAATTGAATGTACAAAAATTGTAGTTCATGTTAATTTTACAGTGGACAATGGGTGCTGAATTATAAACACACTTGAATAAAATGAATGACTTTAAAGATGAGAACGTAGCCAAAATCTTTACTTCCTGTTTTGAAATGACTGTCCTCGAGTAAAGAACTGCACATTGAACAACACTGCCACCGTGTGGACATATGAGAAGTAGCGCCGTCACCCCATTGGCTGAAACCTCTGTGATGTCACTTCCTGCATATGACTTTCCCCGGGAAGGCAGTTTGGCGCGAGCTGCTTTGTTGTGTTGACGTGCCGCCGTCGCTACATGAGCTAGCTGTCAGTTTGCGCACTGGAATAAAGACAAAACCGTAAAGTCATGGCTCCGGTATCAAATCCAGACAAAGATATGGACGTTCAGGACGGTGGTGAGTTTGCGTCTCGCGCTGCGCGTTAGCTGACGATCAGCTAATCTGCGCATCGAAGCTAACGCAGCTAGCTCAACCACCTGCTGCAAAGCTTCGCTGTCAAAACGTGTCTTGTAACTTTATTTTAAACAACTTGGTGTTCAAATAGAGGGTAAAACGACTTCGTAGCTGCGTCGGTAATCTTGTATAAAGCTAATCTAATGAAACGTGTCACTATGAGGCCTCTAATTTTGACAAAGCGCCACAAGTTAAAGTGCAGGAAGATCTTCAGCACAATGTGTCTCCTCAGATGACCAGGGCGGTTCTGGTGGCCTGGCCCAGTCTCGGTCCAGACGGGAGAAGAGGGAGAAGGTGGGGAGGAAGTCTGCACTGGAGCAGCTGAAGAAAGCCAAGATGGGCCAGAAGATCAAGTATGAGGTCAGACATTATAATGCTTGGTTTTTATGTTATTTTATGACAAGATAAAGTAAAAATACATAAAATAGTGTATTAAAATGTAGTTTGATTGCTAAGTTATCATCAGTAAAATCCAATTTTAAGCTTTTTTTTCTACGCCTAGTTTAAATTAATTACTAATTAGCAGTGAGTTTCTTCAGGATTGGGTACTAAATGTGTGTTTTACTAACAGGTTGAGGAACTTGCCAGCGTATATGAGGAGGTAGATGAGGTGCAGTACTCTAAGATGGTACGAGAGAGGCAGGAGGACGACTGGATCATTGATGATGGTAAAGCTCCACTGCAGGAATGCGTTACTGATAGATATTTTTATTGATCTCAGAGGTAAATGTAAAAAAGCCCAGTAGACTAAAACACTCAGCTCAGTCGTGATGTGAACAAAACTCCCTTTGTTCAACTGAATCCTAACGACGCTTCATCTTTCAGATGGAACGGGATATGTGGAGGACGGGAGAGAAATCTTTGATGATGATTTAGATGACGATGTGGTTGAAAAGAAAGGTGAGAAGTATTTTTTACTGTTTGTTTGAAGGTTCAAGGGTGAACAAACATGCATGAACCTCTTGTTTGTTTAAACAGGAAAGGGCGGCGCTAAAGGAGGAGATTCAAGGAAAACTGTCAAAAAATCCGTTGTCTCCAAACCCAACACCATTAAGAGTCTGTTCATGAACAGCAACGTGAAGAGGCCTGCGGAGGTGTGCATTTACACACACCGTTCTCACTTTAGGCTCACCTGTGACCATCACATTTCAGTGATTGGACTGTTTGTGATTTATTCTTTGTGTCTTTTCCAGAAAGATGTCGATTTGTCCAAAGACGACTTGCTGGGGGATATTTTACAGGACCTGCACGCTGAGGTTTGTAGTTGCAGCTAATGAACGTCAAGCTTCGGTTTAGCGTTTTCACCAATTTCGTGTTTCAGTTGTAGCCGGCTTGTTTGGCCTAGACGTTGATATTTGCGTTAATGTTTTTAGCTGATTTTAACCCAACAACTGCAGTTGTGTCATTTATGATGACTCGTTGCTTTCTCTGTCTTTTGTTGTCCTCGTTGTGCCTGAGATATTCTTACGTTTTTGTTCCAGAAACCATCCGCCCTCACTCCTCCACCTGTGGTCACGCTAAAGAAAAAGAAGTCTGTGGCGTCGCCCATGAATCCCTTTTCCATCAAGCCGCAGATTTCAAAGGTAAACTTGGGTCTCGGAGATTTTCTACTGCTCATTCAATGTCTGTAAACTGAACGTGATGTCATCCTGTCGTAGCAGGAGCCGCCTGCAGCTACTGGGTTCAAGGCTAAAGGTGTCCGACCGCCGCCTTCAGATCCCACCCCCAGACCGTCGACCCGCCCTCGCCCCTCCGTGTCTGATGGTCCTCTGGAAGAGCGCGGCACAAAGCTGGAGGAGCCGACGAAAGCAGAAGGTTGGGCTGGTTTACAGTTTTGTAGTCTTTAGTTGTGTGAATAGAAAACAATGTTCTGTGTTGTTTCTCAGAACATGACTCCATGGCGTTGGAGGAGGTGGACTTCGATGAGCCAATGGAGGTCGATCCGGAGGAGGATAAACATGGAGTTAAAGAAGACGCCGAGTCAGCGCCTGAAGCGGTGACCGCAGTTCAGAAGGAGCCCGCAGTGAAACCCCAAGATCCTGCTCCATGGTGAGGATTTCTCAGATTGTTAGTTTATTCTCAGGCTGCGTTTGTTTACGTCTGAGGAGGACTCCGCCCACCTTCCACTGTTAAATAATCACAGAACCAACGATCACGTTCAGATTCGTGCAGTTTTCAGATAAATCTTTGATGTTCTAGGTCCAGCGGGGTTGGAGGTTCTTGGGGACAAGACGAGGAGAGCGGAGTCTGTGAAGCTCCTGCGGAGGTGCAGGTCGACTCCAGCCAGCTCCCGCTGGTGGAGGACGCCGACGGGGAGCAGGTCTTCCGCTTTTACTGGTTGGATGCTTTTGAGGACCCGTACATCCAACCAGGTGCGGCATAAATTACACCTGTATTTCAGAACAAACAACATCACGAGTCTGTTCAGATTTATCCTCACGTTTGACCTGAACTCTGGACCAGGTGTGGTGTACCTGTTTGGCAAAGTGTGGATCGAGTCGGCAAAGTTTCACGTCAGCTGCTGCGTTGCTGTCAAGAACATTGAACGCACCATGTACCTTCTCCCTCGTGAATACGTACGTGCTGTCTATAAGCTGAACGATCATATGTCTGTTTAAATTAGGGATGCACGAGATCGGATTTTTGGCTGATATGTTAAAACTTATTTGGCCGATAACCGATATATATTTGTTCGTAGACCTACTTACAGAGTCTGCACAGCTTTCTCTGCTGTGGAATTAAAATGCTCCTTTCTTCTGCACGCTCTTTGTCAGTTTGTCCTGCGACCAAATGCAGATGCTGAAAATGACGCAACACTTCAACTGGGATTATGTTCAATGTCAAATTTATTCACGACATTTACTCTCTAACACAATGACATCACTCGAACTGAGCTAATTTGTAAATGTTCACTAAACTCAAACGAGCAGCGAGTGAAAAGTAAATAAGTAGTAGTGCGTTAATAGATAAACTTGGTTTCTTACATTAAAAATGAACTTACCTGTTACTGTGCATGCATGCAGCTGCTGCTGAACTGGACAGCTGCGTCCTAAACGCACAAAGCAGCGTCACCGCAGCTCCTTCCTCCAGCAGCTGTTAGACTCTACAACCATCCCAACAAACTCAACAAGGATTAAATACGTGCTGACCTCTGCTCAAACACACTGTGCCGTCAATAGTCTGTCCTGATCAATGTTCAAACACATATTGAACAATATTATTGATATTGTTTATCTCGTTTCTTTATATATCGTTTTTAACATGTAGGAACTTTTCTGTGAATCTTTTTATCTGTTGCTGCTGTTACACTTGACTTTCCCGTTCGTGGGACAATAAAGTCTGTTTCTATTCTATGTCAGTGCGTTTTCATGGAATGGCCGATATTTAACTTTATCGCTGCTATCGACCGATACCATGCCGATAATATCGTGCATCCCTAATTGAAATATTGCAGATGGAAGCAAAAGTTAATATGAATGATTCATGTGTGCGACTATAACGACAGTCGTACTCACAGCAGGTACGGGGGGTGTTTTTACTTCCTGTAATTTACAGAAAACCAACCCAAAGACTGGGGAGGTGTCGGACACACCTGTGAGCATGATGGATGTTTACCAGGAGTTCGACCAGCTCTCTGAGAAGTTCAGGATCATGAAGTTCAAGTCTAAGGTTTGTGTTTGGATCATGGAATTAAAAAATAAGCATGAAGTCGTGTTTAAATTGGGTTTGTGTCTTTCTCCTGGCAGAAAGTGGAGAGAAACTACGCTTTTGAAATTCCCGATGTGCCCAGTCAGTGCGATTACCTGGAAGTCAGATACAGTGTGAGCACGCAGACCCATGAGCACCTCGCACTGTGCAGCTCTTTGGACGTTCAAGTCCTTCATGCTCTTTGTTGTGCAGGCTGAGTTCCCGGCGCTGCCCTCGGACCTGAGAGGAGAAACGTTTTCCCACATTTTTGGAACGAACACCTCGAGTCTGGAGCACCTCCTTCTCAGCAGGAAGATTAAAGGTCCCTGCTGGTTGGATGTTAAAACGCCACGTAAGTCACAAGCTTGTCGGTTTGTGCACGTTAAGCGCTTCGAGTTGACGGATGTGACTTCTCCACCTCAGAGCTGACGAGCCAGCCGGTCAGCTGGTGCAAGGTGGAGGCTCTGGCTCTGAGAAGTGACCTGGTCAGTGTGGTTAAAGACCTGCCGCCCCCGCCCCTCACCGTCATGTCCATCAGCCTGAAGACCGTTCAGAACCCCAAGACGCACCAGAACGAGGTCAGACACGGGCTTTACCAGAACAACCTCAGCGTGATGTGAATATATTAACAGTAAAAATACGTTTTCCATGGAAATGTTGATTTATTTATTTTAGTCCAGTGAATCGACATTAATTAGTTTAAAATGAGCTGCTAATGAACTCATTCGTGTCTTCGCAGGTCGTCTCTTTAGCTGCTCTTGTCCATTATCAGTTCCACATGGACAAAGCTCCTCCTCAGCCTCCGTACCAAACTCATTTTTGTGGTGAGTTAAACAAACAATAATGTTTTGACTTTTTAATACGTGCACATAACGTGCACTTAACAGATACTCCTTGAAGGGTTACCACAATCCAGTTTCAGTAGCAGCTGATCGTGTAATCAAACGGGTTGTTTTGCTTTAAAATAAGATGCAGCTGCAGTTTGAAATGTAAAATGAGTTTCCATGGTGATGATGATGATGATGATGTCTTGTCAGTTATCAGTAAACCAGCTGACTGCATCTTCCCGTACGACTTTAAAGAAGCTGTGAGGAAGAAGGTGAGTGATCATGTGACATTACACCTGAGCTTGTCTAAAGGTTTAATTACAGCAGAGTTGTAGCACAAGACTATCAATACAAGTGAAATGATAAAAACACAACACTCCCTTCAGACAGGAGGAGACGACCGATCACACTTAAAAAAAAAACAGTTAAAATAACAGAAATCATGTTGAGAAGCCTGATCTCTGCAGAGATAAATGGGTTTCAGTCTGTTCGTCCTACATCTGGGCTGCAGATACCTGCGTCCAGATGTAGGACGCCTGAACTCACCATGGAGTGATGATCGAGATCTGCCAGAATCAGCCTGGCCTTGTTCACTGACCTCGCCTTGTATAGGTCGGTGAGGTTCTGTAGGTCACTGAGGTTCTGTAGGTCAGTGAGGTTCTGTACGTATAGAAATAGAAGACTCCTCATTCAGTGAAGTCTCCGACCACAGGACCACTGGACCACAGGACCACTGGACCACAGTACCAGGGTCTGGGTCTTCAGTTTGGTGTGATGACACCAGGCTCACGTTGTTTATGCTCTCATTGTAACTGCACATCACGCACAAGTCCTCGCTCCCTCCTCACTAACAGTCGACCACAGCACCGATGACCTTCAGCCTCTGTTACCATGGCGATGAAGCCAGATGAGCAGAGTTGTGAAAACTCTTCTGTTGGATTAAAACATCCTCTGTTTCTTTTACTTACTCAAAGAAGACGCACTCTGACAGGTTTTCACAAAGGTCACTCCAGATGTGCACACGCGTGGAGCCCGGTCACCAGGACCTGCCACGGTCAGCGTGCCAGGCTTGTTTTTATAACCTTATCAGCTCACGGGCAGACGTGTCGTTGGAGTGCCAGCTGCACCTGCAGCATCAGATCAGCTCCTCGTCCTGCTCCCTCTAATTCAAACATACGGTTCACGGGCGCTTCTCATTCTCAACCTTGACCAAAGAACACCTTCTTGGTTTGTGACGCTGATGGTGCAACTTGCTGTCTCTCAGAATGGGAGGGTGGAGATGGCGTCCGCCGAGCGGACTCTGCTCGGCTTCTTTCTGGCCAAGATGCACAAAGTGGACCCGGATGTTCTGGTGGTGAGTCTCTCCGATCCAGATGAGGAAGCTGCTCTGGAGTTCAGCTCCGTTGTCCTTTCTCTGGAAAGTTAAAGGTGTTTGTTTGTCTGCAGGGTCACGACATCTTCGGGTTTGATTTGGAAGTTCTTCTGCAGAGAATCAACGTGTGCAAGGTCCCTCACTGGTCCAAGATGGGCCGCCTCAGGAGGGCCAACATGCCAAAATTAGGGGTGGGAACCAGAACCGGTGTAGTAAAAGTGTTTCTGTAACACACGAGTAAGTTGTTTGTGTCTTCCTGTGGTCCAGGGTCGGGGAGCGTTTGCAGAGAAGAGCGCGACCTGCGGCCGCCTGGTGTGCGACGTGCAGATCTCAGCCAAGGAGCTGATCCGCTGCAAGAGCTACCACCTGGCTGAGCTCGCCGCGCAGGTGCTCAAGGTGGAGAGAGTCACCGTGCCTCAGGAGGACATCAGAAATCTGTTCAGGTGAGCTTCAGAGCTCGTTCGTCTGCACGTCACCTGCAGCTTCCACCGTTCGGCTGAATGTTCTGATCCAAACCTGCAGCGACTCCCCTCACCTGCTCTACCTGCTGGAGCTGACGTGGACCGACGCCAAGCTGATCCTGCAGATCATGTGCGAGCTGAACGTGCTGCCGCTCGCCCTGCAGATCACCAACATCGCCGGCAACGTCATGGTGACTCACCGCCACTAAGCACCAACGGCCTCAGTGTTGCTGTAGTTGTTCCGTTTGCCTGAAATGAAACTGACAGTATTTGTTGAG
>NC_056517.1:38975929-38993249 GCF_014905685.2 Nematolebias whitei
TTCAAATTAAACCTTTCCTTCTCACTCTTGCAGGAGCTTCTTGCGTGCGTGCATATATTTTTGTCTGTACTTGCGTGCACACATCCAGTAGGTATTCGCTCACAGACACTTGCGTCTGTTCATTTACTGCCGTCCGAACTCTGCCCTTTGTCGGGGGCCATTTGTTGTGGCCATACTTTATCCTGGAATGTGTGGGTGTTAAGAGGGGACTTGTGGGTATTAAGAGGAAGGTGAAGGTTTAGGATTACACAGCCAAGGGTCCACCGCAGATTGATGTCCCCCTCAGCCCCTCTGTGATATTTCGGGCTCTTTTGTATGACGGCCAGAGAACAGTTGAGTGGAGAGGAACTGAAACATGAAACACACTTGTCTCACACATGAGCTTATGATGGACTGATGAATGCTCTCGTCCCTGGAGACGGACGGTTATCGTCCATTTGTTGTAGGACCTCTGATGCTACTTGCCAAGAAAAGGAGAACCGAAGACGCTGAAAAAGTCCAGAGTGGTTTTTAACGTGGATGTGTGTTTAGTGTAAAATACGCGTTTCTGCAGATTTGATTGAAATGTAGTCAGAACGTAATCGTTCCCTGCACATCTGAAGCTCGTTAACATGCAGAGTCAAACCAGTTCAAGATGGCCACCACAGCTAGTCACGTGGCTTTAGCTCACTGCATTGTGCAGGTACTGAGCTCGGGCTTTGTGTGGTAGTAGCTGGGAGTCCTCTTCGTTACGTTTTTGAGCACTGAAATATGACGAGATTGTGCAAACCGTGATGCACAAGGTTCAACCAAGATGGCTACAGCTTCCTCCTGTGCGTTGGTTTAAAACTCGGACACGAGGCGGCGGGCGGGCGACGTGCATTCCTTCAAGCGTTGCTCGGCTTCTATTTGTTCAAAATATGAGCGGCTAAAAAAGCTGTGGTTGACGTCTCTTTTTGTCTAATTTATTGGTCGCGTTGCAGACGGTCACGTTACTGTGAGCGTCACGCAGCTGTACGTGTGCACGGCTGTGTTCGCGTCGCAATAAAAGATTGATTTTAGCGGCAGAGGCTGGCGATTGTTTTGGATTGCAGATCGGTTTGACCTTTGTCCCTTTGCCAGCAGGTCTGACGGCCATTAGCAGGTGTGTGCGTCAGGATCCCCAGAGCCTTTCTGTTTAATTAAGTTTGTGTCCTTGTGTTTAAAAACAGCCTGACAGGAGCTCGTCCGGACTTTACTGGCTGGCATGCGAGGAGACGGTGCGCTGGTGTAATGGAGCTGAGGGTGCAGCGAGGTCACAGTGCGCTTTAGGTTAAACCCCCTGCGTGCGCGTGTGCGGACGGTCCCAACAAAGGCTAAGTAAATATTGTTGCCCCCATCATCCGTCTCGTCCTCCAGCATGACGAACCATTTCCCAGAATTCAACACAAATATCCGCGCCATCGCGTCTCGTTTGGCGGCGGCGCTTGGGGTCTTAACGCTGCTGCCCCGTCTCGTTCATTCAGAGTGTCGGCTGCTGCCGTCTCAGAACCCAAGAAGTCACTTTGACATTTCTGTGAATTAGATGTAAGAATATCGGCTGCTCGCGATGGCTGCGTGCCGGTGTCGAGGGGGTAGGCCTGCCATGTTTCCGTGGTTCTTCGGACCTCTTAAAGAGCTGGCTTTGCTCCTGATAGAACTGGACTTAACAAATAGTCACATGGGAGCAGCGCGGCTATTTTGGCCCCGTCAGCCGCTCTGGTGGCTGCCGGGGGGAAGGCCAGAATTTAAACTGCAGCATTAGTAACACCTACTAATGAGGCCACGTGGGACCAGGCTAATGGCTGGGGTCACGGCTGGTAATAGATTGATCTGACATCTGCCGTCTTTATCAGGGCCGCTGTTAATGAGCAGATAATTAATAAATGGCTTCATGTCACTTGAACCTGAGTATTTATAAATGTGGACTTATTTTGAAACCTCAACGCTTCTTTCATCTTCGTCTGGACGTTCGTGAAGCGTTCTCTCTGCCGAGCGTGGTCCAGTTTTCTTCTCTTCGTTTTTCAGCATCGTTCTCGTCTTTTCAGCTGTTTCTTCAAGTCATGAATCAAAACGTTCGGCTCTTTCAGGACAATCCTGCTCTGACTTTTGGTATTGGTGCAGCTTTAGCTTTTTGAAATATTTAGCCTTTTCTGTCATTTTCTTCTCATAGAAAATGAATTGAGCTCATTTTCCATCCGTCAGATCTTTAGCTGTGTTTACAGCCTTTTACTGCTCCTTTCACTTTTTGTTCTGCTTCAGCTCCTTTCAGCTACTTTCTGTAAATTTAAACATTTTTCAGTTACTTTCAGCTGTTTTGTGCTCCTTTTAGCTTCTTTCTGCTAACTACAACATTTTTGTGCTTCTTCTAACTCCTTTCTGCTGCTTGTTTTGCTCCTTTCAGCTTATTTCTGCAAGTTTGAGCTTTTTCTACTATTTCAGCTACTATTTAGCTGTTTTATGCTAATTTAAGCTTTTTTAGCTAATTCCACATTTATTGCACTCATTTCAACTTTTTCAGCTTAATTTAACAAAAAACATCTGCTCTTTCCACTTCTGGTAATTTAAGCTTCCTTCTGATATTTAGCTGCTTTATAGCTGGTTTTTTTTTGTAAATTTTTTTTTTATCAGGTAATTTTCCACTTTTTTTGTGCTAATTTCTGCTTCTTTCTGCCTCATTCAGCAAACATTGTATTGTTTTTTTTTGCTTTCTTCTGCTAATTTAAGCATGTTTTACGTTTTCAGCTAGCGTTTTAGCATTTTTTAGCTAATTTCAGCTGTTTTCAGACAAATTAAAATTTTCTTGGTAATTTCTGCTACTTTCAGTCTAGTTAACTTCTTTCTGCAAAGTTCAGCTTTTTCTGCAATTTCAGCTTCTTTGTAGCTGTTTGTGCTAAATGTATCTTTTTTAGCTAATTCCACTTTTTTTAAGCTCATTTCAGCTCCTTTCACTTCCTTCTGGTAGTTTAAGCTTCTTTCTGCCTTTCCAGCTACTTTTCAGCTTTTTTTTTTTCTTTGGCTACTTTTCAACTTTTTTAGTTAATTTTCTTATTTTTGTGCTCATTTTTGCCCATTTGAACCTAATTCAGCAAATATATGTTCTTTCTGCTCTTTCTGCTAAATTTCAGCATATTTTAGCTGATTTCATGTTTTTCAGCAGTAAGCCTTCACGCTGCATCTTCGCAGGAAGTGCAGTTTCTCTAGTTTAACTTTGATTTACCGGGACTAGATTTTAGGGTTGATCCCATGCGATCCCTTCCAGCGTTTAAACTCGGCGTCTTGATCGATCCAGCGGGAGGATCGCCGGCGAGTTATTTTCAGCCGATGGCGGCGTTTGTGATCTCAGCCGCTTGTTTTGAATCAGGCGCGGCAGCCGGACACGTGCGTTTTGAGCTGTGAAATAATTTCAGATTTTTCTTCACGTTAAACTTTCCGTTGGTGAAAATCTGGACACGTGCACTCACACTGCAGGCTGTTGTGTGTGTGCCGTGCACGTGTTGCCCGTTGGTCCAGCTCTCTGCTCTGACAGCGGCGTGTTCCTCCTCAGGTGCTATTTCAGTCGGTCGACTGTCGTCCCAAAACGCTCTTCAGCTGAGTGCTTTTCAAAACAGCCGTCAGCGGCCGAGGGTCTTCTGCCACGCTGAAGTTTAGCCTCTGTTCGGCTGATAAGTGCACAGGTGTAAATACCTGTTTGTGTTCGGGGCTCAGGATGGACCAGTATATCTTATAATAGAATAACGAGCGATGTTCTGCTCCCTCTGTTTTAGGTCCAGTTCTGATTTGCCAATTTTCAGGTTATTGTTGGCACAAAGTTATTTTTTCTTTTACTTTTGAATATTTATTGTGTTTATAGTCAAATGTTTGCATAAAAAAAACGTACATTTTCTCCAAAACAGCACCAAGTTACAAATCTGCACCTTTATTCCTCAGTTACTGAACAAATAAACTGCCACAATAATAATTACATTCATAAAACAGATTATAGGTCTGTGTAGCCTTTCTTTATTTTTAATTCTATCGTTGTAGTTTTTTTATTTTTAGACACCAAAACAACACAACGCATTACCGTGTTTTTTTGCGCATTAATTGAAATAAGTTAATTTTGACAGAGTTTTGAGCGCCGTGTTAACATAAAATCAGTTCAAGGTCGGCAAGCACAACCACAATTAATACACAAGCTCACGGTTTTGATCAAACAAGGATTTTAAGCGTGCGTGCCTTATAGTCCGAAAAATACGGCACGCATTTTCAGCAAAACCTTAAATGAAATGAATGAAATGGCATTTTCTGGGAAAGTGCTCAGCGCTGAATGACTTTGCTCAAATTTGTTGAAGAATAGATTTGAATTAAATTGTTAAACTTAAAACAAGCAGAACAAAAGCCAAAATAAGCTAAACCATAGCTAAAAGCTAAAGTTAGCAGCAGGACTACTTAAAAGCAAAAATGAACATAAAGAGACAAAAAGAGAGCAAATGCTGATGTGGAGTTCAGAGAACAGGGTTTGGAAGGGATGGAAGAGAGCTCTAGTTCTTGAGGGGAAATGTGTTAAATATTTAAAGGAGTATAAAAGTTATAAATACTAAAGTGTAGAACATCGTTCCTGATCCAGGAATAGTTTATTGTTTAATTTCTTCTTCGGCTGCTCGTCTTCAGTGAACTGACTCGTGCAAAGACTCGATGCAGCCACCGAGCTACCTCAGCCGTCCGTGTGGAGCAGAGGGCGCCATCAGGAGCGCCATCGGGAGCGCCATCGGGAGCGCCATCGGGAGCGTCATCGGGAGCGCCTTCAGGAGCGCCATCAGGAGCGCCTTCAGGAGCGCCTTCAGGAGCGCCTTCAGGAGCGCCCAGCGGAGCGCCCAGCGGAGCAGATGCTGGGGGTTGGAAGTAGGGACGCACCGATCCACGTTTTTTTTACTTCCGATCCCGATGCCTAAATCTGGAGATCGGCCGATACCGATCCCGTTCCGATATCATGATCATCATTGATTGTATGAGGCTGTAATTATCTCCTCGTGTACAATTTGTACAAATTATGCACGCATGTGCACAAAGGCGACTTGAGGTAAGTTTTATTAATGTTGGATAAGTTTTAAAGTTGGAATTAAATTCTGCTAACACAAAACATGATTTTTTATTCCTAGCTTAAAAGTGTAGGGATGCACGATATTGGATTTTTGGCCGATATCCGATATGTTAAAACTTATTCAGCCGATACCGACATTTTATACACGTTCCTTTGTTAGAATTTAGGCTTATTTGCTACAAAAACTGTGCAACAGCTGTAAGAGCTGGTGACATATATTCAGTAACAGCACAGCACTTTGATTTTTATTAAATGAAAAGTGTTAAATGTTATTTATTAGCATTAGTCACCTGCGATGCTGTCTCACCTGTGGAGGTTTGTTCCAGGTTCCTGTAGCTGCAGCGTGGGATCCTCTGCACTCCTGTGCATGAAGGACAGACTTTTTAACTTCAAAGTTTTTATCCATTGTTCCGTGAGACTAATCATGCTAACGGGCTAACACGACGTCCAAACGTCTGAGGTAAAACTCACCCAACAAGTCGTGCTATCAGCTGTTAGCTTCTTAACGACCTCTGAAATGACGTCTTGTAACTCGGGCAACGCTACGTCGGAATAAAATCTCTGACTGGGGACGATGTAACGAGACTCAACGTCGTCCATAAATCTTCTGAATCCAACATCCTCACCAACAAAAAATAAAACTTCCACACCGCCGACATTTTGAGTTTTCCTCTCCGCCGTGAGATCAGGTAGACGCACGTGACGTCATCACGTTGTGCAGCCGCTGCAGGTAAAGACAGAGCCTCTTACATCTGGGAGTTATTTTAATGGAATGTGCGATATTGAAATTTAACGATGATATCAGCCGACACCGATACCGTGCCGATAATATCGTGCATCCCCATTAAAGTGGATATTAAAGTGATTAATTTAAGTGATTGTTTAAAGTTTTTTTTTTTGATAAGGTGCAGATATAAGAATTTTTTCTTCTTTCTACACTTTTTCATTCAATGTTTTCTTTTTGATTAATTTGTTTTGTTTATTTTGTTTCTTTTAAACGAATGAATAAAATAAAATAAAATGTTAAATGGCTTTAAACATCTGCTAAGTTCATGGCATAAACCAACAGACATGTTCCTGTTTTTAGTATTTTACATCGCTTTATTATGCAGCTGTTTTTGTTTCCTTTTTTAATATATATATATATAATTGTAATTTTCAAATCATATGAAGCCTTGCTCAAGGGCCCAGAGTGGGGCAAATGAGAGTGGAGGCAGGTGTGGGTGCTTCACCTCTCCCACCTAGATGTTGTCGGTCCGGGGGATCGAACCGGCAACCTTCTGATCACAAGCTTGCCTTCTCGAACCTCTGTGCAAGGTCGATTGATTGCAACAAAATTATGCCCTGAAGAAGCTCCACGCATGAATCAGCATTCACACAAAAACAGCTGCCTCCAAATGATGTAGTAAATTAAAAAGTTTGTGGTCAACCCAAGGATAAACAGATTCCCGTCACCTGACAAGAAACGGGTGCATCTCAAGTTCTAATGAACCAAAACGTCCGCCGTGGAGGACGAGGTCCATTCACACGATAAGTATATGATCACAGCTTCACACGTTTCAAACAAATAACTGTACCCTGAAGCTAATGGCTTCAGCTTCTGTGCAGTTGTTAACAGGACGTGGTTAAAAGCCCCAAATGAAATAAGAATTACTGGCTGTGAAGAGTCGGCGGTCAGTGGGAAAGTGCAGCACTCAGTGAAATATTCGGACAGGTATTAAAAATGTGGAAGTTGTTGCGTTAAAGGGGTTTTGTTAAAACATCAAGCCTTAAAAAGTTACAGAAATCTTGATTTGCAGTTGAGTTTTTTGTGTTTTATTTGCCCCACTCCGGCTGCACTTACAAACTAGATAAGATTTGTTAAATCTCATGAAACCGTGCGGCCGTAGATGTCTCTCTCGGTCATTTTGCAGCCGCTCCGGCTGTTACAGAGTACCGCTGCACCACTTAACCAAACCACATCTTCTGGTGCCCTCAAGCTAGATTTGTTGGGTGCATTATGTTTTAAAAATGGTCAGCACAAAGAAAAACTGTCACCTGTAAGCTGAAATACAGCAGTAATAAAAGAACACTTCGCAGCACTCACGTTAGAGACGTCGGATCCAAACTTAGAGCTTGTGAAAAGAGCGGAGCACAGACCGTTTTTACGCTGACGAGCTGCAAGTCGCAGCTTTTTAAGTTGATTGGGTCTGCAAGTGTCACTGTCGTAATGTGGGCGATCCAGTGTGGAGCGAATCATCCTTTTATACAGATCCTGGTGTTTAACGCTGTAAAATGTTACGATGGGTTAAACTAATTTTGGGCTTGGTGTTTAATTTTATTAGTCGAGTCAACTTTATTTATAAAGCACATTTAAAACGAGCTGTTACCAATGAGAGTAATTTAATGGAACTAAATCAAACCCCACTGTGTGAAATGCCAGAGATAACAGGAGTTTTTAGCAGAGATTTAAAAACAGGAAGTGAAGCGGTCTGTCTAATGTTGGGGGGGGCAGATTGTTCCAAAGTTTGGGGCCCACGACTGAAAAAGCCTGATCTCCTCTGAGCTTCAGCCTGGTGTTTGGAACAGCCAAAAGCAGCCGGTCAGATGATCCCATGGCCTGAGAAGGAAACTATGGTTCCAATACCTCAGAGAGATATGAGGGTGCAAGGCCATTTATAAACTTAAAGGTTATTAGGAGAATTTTCAAATCGATTCTGGTACGTACAGGGAGCCAGTGAAGGGGGGACAAAACTGGTGAAATATGATCAAACCTATGAGTTCCAGTTAAGAGCTGAGCTGCAGCATTTTGGATGAGATGGGAAACGAAGACCTCACTGACCCCAGCAGAGAGTGCGTTACAGTAGTCCAGTCGGATAGTGATGAAGGCATGGACTAGTTTTTAAAGGTCAGACCTGGACAACTCTGACTTAACCTTAGCCATCGGCTTTAACTGGATGAAGCTTTTCTGTTGAGCATAACTGATTTGGTTATTAAACTTAAAGTCAGAGTCTAAAACCATCTTGAGATTATTAACAGACTGCTTAAGATATGGCTGAAGGGAGTCCAGGATTACAGGATCAGAGACAGAGGTAGAGGTAGGGCTAAACACAATGACTTCAGTCTTCTGATCGTTAAAATGTAAAATATTCGAAGGCCTTAATGTCATCAATCAATCAAACTTTATTTATAGAGCCCTTTCCAGCAGCCAAAGGGTGCACAAAGTGCTGCACAGCACAGAAGTTAAAAACAAACAAGAATAAAAAAATCAGTCAGTTAAAAACAAAAACAATTACAATTAAAACATAGCAAAATTGTCAAAGACCTACTAGGTATTAAAAGCCTGCCTGAATAAAAAGGTTTTAAGATTAGATTTTAAATGCTCCATGTCAGTGATGGTGCGCAAGTCCTGAGGTTGCTGGTTCCAGAGTCTGGGTGCGACAACCGAAAAGGTCATGTCATCAAAACATTTCAACAGTGGGTGAATGGAGCAAGAACTATTTGGTTTTAAGGGCAAATAAATCTGACAGTCATCATCATAACAATGAAATGAAAGAGCACGTTTCCTCAGGATGGACACCAAAAGGAGCAGATAGAGTGAAAACAGAAGGGGTCCAAGAACTGAGCCCTGCGGGACCCCTCAGGAAAGAGGCACTGAAGCAGAAACACTTGCCAACCTTAACACAGAAACTCCTGCCCTGTTATAAGTGTAGTAGTAAAAAAAAGTGGCTGAAGTTGCTTTGTTTTAATTCAGACCTGCATCAGTTTTATTAACAGCAGCCAGTGGCGTCATCAGAATCTAGGCCGACGTCTAAAAAGCAAAGAAAAGGGGGAAAAATGGGTTTGTACAAATACAAAAGGAGGGAGAAAAAAAGAAATCTATCAGTCTGTTCAGCTCACAAGTCTTCTGTCATGATCCCTCACTCTGTGGGAGCACTTTTCAGTGAAAACTGCTCAATTACTGTCCAGCTTAATTACCGTTTATTAACACCAACGAGCCGAGAAGGGAAAGAGGCTGACACCTGAGAATAATGAGTGATGTTTTACGTTATGGTTCAAAGAAAAAAAGGGCACAGCAGCTAAAGAGTTTAACAGATTTTATAAATTGATTGAATGAGGGTAAGCAAAGTAGGTAAAATAAGACCAATTAAACTCGAGTTCTTGGTGTCTGTAAAGTAATTAGAGCCAGAAGCATTGTTATATAAAAAAAAAGATTTTCAGCACAAATTTGTTAATTGCCATTGAGGTATTTTAATGACACGTTCGGTATAAAGAACACGGAGAGACTGGTGAACAGTCACACATGAATAAAATCACACAACATCGAGGCTAACGTGCAGAAATCTGAGTCCCGTCCTGCTTTTTCAGTTGTTTGGTTCAGTATGAGCGGCGCGCACGGTGCTGACCAGTGCACTCATCAGGTTGAAGACAAACACACTCGGATTCTTGTCACCCCCCGGGGAATCGTGTTTGCATTGGTTGGTATAGAATGCGTGTGTTGGAATGCGTTTAAAGATGAGCGCTCTCACACGCACACACATCGTTTGCACACATTCCCGAGTCGTGGTCAAATGACTTGTCTTTCACACGGTCCATTCCTCAAAGCTGTCTGTCCTGACAGCGAATGGAAAACCTGCCTAAACGAGTCCTGCACATCAATAACGCATGCATTCTCGTCACGTCGCCTCGTTTTGCTTTTGCTTGCTCTCCGTTTTCCACATCTCTCCGTTCGTCACTTCTTTGGCTGGCTTTGGCATAAAAATTTATGTGCCGTGCCGTTCCCAACACCCCGTCAACGTGGGGATGGGGTTAAAGTTTGACAAAATAACGTTTGTGTGAAAACACCGAAACGTTTGGGATTAGACTATCCCACTGAGCTGAAACTCACTGAAGATTAAAATTATTAATAAAGTGGGCAGACCAGACCCGCGAGCCTTGTGGCTGCACTTTGAGCAGCCCCTGTTTAAAAATTACATCTTAGTTTTGTGCGCACGGCTCGCAAAACTGTATTCAAGGCCTCAACGTTCATGCGCAATAATCCAGCTAATAAATTCAACAAGTTAAGTCCGGTCCTCTGGATGGTATACAGTGCATATATTTATATATATATATACCGGTACCATATTAATTTACATGCCCTGCAACTTATAAACCGAAGCGACTTATTAATGGATTGTTTCTCATATTTATAAACCAATTTTTACCAAGATACGACCGTTTTCATTCCTTCTGACTGAAAATGTTGAACACTACCATTTTCAGCTGCTAGATGGCACTCGGACAGTATGGCATGCCGTTGTCTCATGTAATGGGTAAAAGTGGCTATTAATGACACAATCAGCTTGCCGTAGCCTGCCACCTTCGTCCAGTACCCGGATCATGCCTGGAGCAACCGTCAAATCAGCTTCATTTGGCTGCGCTGCCCCGGCCAAATGAAGCTGATTCGACCATTAAAGTGCATTTATTAAGTAAAGGTTCAACAGAGACACACCTTTACTGTGATGTAGAGCAAACAAATAATTGTTTTAGGTGTTAGTCTTGTTAAAGTCCTCCCGTGCATGCTTACATGTCCACCATTTGACATCGATTTTTGGTTGCGGTGCATCGTTTGCAGTTTTCTGGCCAATCACTGATCACGATCTCTAAAAAGTGACCTGCCGATTCCAGTTTTGTTTTATAATCGACGCTGTCCGGTGCTATAAGGTCACAATGGTCTTCAATTTTCCATTCTTGTTTTATTGAAAAACATACCCTTGAGCTATATCCTAGAAACATTACAAACTGGTTTTAACTGGCCGTGAGGTTGTGCTCTGAAATACAAATGAAGTTCAGATAATTGTTGTTAAAACTAAAAAAAGTTGGTTTCTCGTGCAAATATCGGCCGATTTCCCAAAATTAAGGACATTTATCGGTGCACCCCTGATTTTTGACACAACACCCACATTTCCAGGTTGTCAGCGGTGACGCGTCATAGATGCGACGTATGCGGCAAAGCGGCGTATTTGTTTTTTTATTTTTCCACTTTATTAGACACATTTGGACTGATGCGACGTGTACGGCCAAAAATACGGTATATATGTGTTCTAGGTTGTACACATTATTTCGTTGCTCACCTTGGCAGAGCCCCCACATTTATGATTTAGTCTACTGGCACACTTTGGAGTGAAGAGGCAGCTTTTGAGCAGTTTTCAATAATTATTTCTAATCGGTGCGATCTTTAGACCTGGACCTCAGGTGCGTTCCGTCAGCGCAGAGCTTCTGTGCATATAGCTCTGGTGCTTTTGAGATGACGGCAACAAAACTGAGAAGGGTTCGAGATGCCCACGACTTTGCACCTATTTTGAGAAAAAATGGTTTTGGCGTTTGATTTTAACATCTTCGGTACTCAACCGACAAAATGACCAGACCTGTGGTTCAATGTGAACTCCCGCAGAGAAGCTGAGGACTCTTAGCAAACGCTCTGAGACTTTTTGGAGACTCCCTTGCAACTGTTTGCCATCGGTCGCCAGCAGCTGCAGCCTCGTCAGATACTTCCTGTAGGAGGACACAGCTGAACTCCTGCCTGATAGTCCAAGCTCATAACTGCTGGGTGAACGTATTGATTATTGATGACAAATCTTCAGAAAAACCCAAACTATCCTTTCAATCTGACAGAAAGGAGTCGAGTACTGAAGTGCTTTTTTTAATCCTCAAAGGATTTTAAATAATCTGAAGTCCAGACTTCAAACGTTGTTCTTCCTCTGAATGTAACGTCCACAATCCAAACGTTGGCCTGGATATCTGCAGCCGCCCACACAGTTGGGAGCTGACACTGGTCCGTTAAACTGGACCATTAAAATGGTTCCTCCTGCCAGTTTTCATCCACTTGTTCCCGTTTAGAGTTACTGGGAGCCGGTGCCTATTTTCAGTTGTCCCTGGGCGAGAATCGGAGTGCACCCGAACAGCTCGCCAGCACATCACACGGGCACGGACGAGAGCAGCCAGTTACCGTGACGTGCACGTTTGGAACCCCTCAAAGAGAACACGCCATCGCCACACACGAATTGAAACGCGTCGTCCAGCTTGTGTTCCGCCTTTACCCACTGCTGCACCGTGCAGCCCTCCCTCTTAAAACCTGTGAAGTGACTTTGAATTGTCCAGGAATCATTGCACTCATGTGATATTTGCACATTTTTAAATAATATTTTCTCTGTTGGACACATTTTTGCACATTTGATGATGTTCGTTTACACTTTTGTACTTAAAGTTTGTTTTAGGACGAAGTTTATCAGATTTTTGATTCTTCGTAACAAGCAGGAGTCGTCTGCAGTAGAGCTCGTATGCACAAGTCACTGTGCTTAGGCTGAGGTGTGTGTGTGTGTGTGTGTGTGTGTGTGTGTGTGTGTGTGTGTGTGTGTGTGTGTGTGTGTGTGTGTGTGTGTGTGTGAGACCTTGACCTTGACTGCAGCTCCTAATAGAGGAGGCTGTTCTGTGAATGACTCAAACTCCCCTCACCGCTCGCTGGTATGTAGCAGCTCATGAAGCATGCTCACACCCCACTCTGGTTTCAGGGAGTGGAAGCTTGGCCCCGCCCCTTCCTCACACTCTGAAATAGCCACGTCCTTGTCCCCCCGCACGGATCACAGCGTGAGCCGGAGTGTTGTATATATGCGGCCATGGTTGATTGAGGAGCAGATTGCTGGTGACAGGTCACACTGCGTTCTGTCGCTCCGACCCCTCAGATTAGTGACCCAAACCCCCACCCCCCCTTTCCTTTCTCTGACCCCCACCTGTTAGGATCGCTCACACACACACAGTGGACAACCAGTATTACCAGAACTCTTGTTTCCTCCGCCACTCACCCTGCTGGTAAAGGCCATTACGAGTCATCAAGGTGTGTGTGTGTTTCCTGGCTAAGAGTGTGTGTGGGTTGAAAACGCCGCCTGTCACAGCACGCTCTCATAATTGCCCTCTTAGCCAATTATCCCCCATTTAAAAGTAACTCACCTGCTCTGCTCCGTGTCTACATGCGTACGTGCACGCCGACACCGTCACACACAAACGCGCACTCGGTAAATAACACAGAAGCTTAATATTTAATCATTGTTTGTCCTTGAGTGGCTTGTTTGTTTACTGCGTGTGTGTGGCGCTGACACCAGTTTTCTGTCTGCCCTAGATCCTGATGCACACCAAAGACATGGTTCAGAAGGTGAGTGGTTGATGGGACGCAGCGTCACAAACGTGCACCACACGGTCAACACAGATGTTGTAAGTTAGCTTACATCTGGATTAAACTAAAGGTTAAGGCTAATGTTTCATTAGCGTCGTGCTTTTTGTTACTGCTTCTTGTTTTCTTTAAAGACGATCATCAGAAAACCCTTCGTTATTTTTACAGATTAGACCAAAGCAGCGTGTGCCGTCACGTTATGTTCACAGCACAACCTTCGGTCTGAACAGTAAATTATTCTTTAGACTCATCGATGACCTTTTTTAATTTCACTTGGGAACCTCTGTTGCATCACTCTCTCACTCTGTGTATTGGGGGATTCCCTTTGGAGCCTGAAGGCATCATCGCTGACCTTGGCGCTGTACTCTGAAAGCATTTCGCCATGTGGCTGCAGACAGCTCTTTGAGGAGCTGTGATCATTTCAGAGCTGTCAGTGCAGAAGGAGCTCATGCGATTGGATTCGCTGCGGGTGAAGCCAGTGCTTAAGTAACTGGGGAAATCCCACTTTCAGATTGTTTCCCTGTGACAAATGCTCTGACTTTAAAACCCTGGCTGAAAGTGGATTTAACAGGATTTCCCCCCAGAGTCTCCCTATTATTCCCACATTACTTCATTCTGCCCCTTCTCAAGTTTATATTGCAGATGTTTAAAATAAGGATGCACGATATTATCGGCACGGTATCGGCCGATATTGGCGATAAAGTTAAATATCGGGATATCAAAGAAACTCACCGATATAAAAGGCTTCTGTTTTAAATTAATTTTTAATTTGAGAAACTGTCAAGTGTATCTATTAATGCACTACTACTTATGCACGTTCCACATGTCGCTTGTGAACAGGTTGAGTTTAGGTTTGCTCTGTTCGAGTGATGTCATTGTGTTAGAGAGTAAATATGAATAAATTTGACATTAAACATAATCCAAGTTCAAGTGTTGCATCATTTTCAGCATCTGCGTTTGGTCGCAGGACAAAGTGACAAAGAGCGTGCAGCAGAGAAAGCTATGTGGTCTCTGTAAGTAGGTCTAAGAAAAAATATTGGTATCGTATCGGATATTGACCAAAAATCCAATATCGTGCATCCCTAATCAAAAATATTCCTGTGACAGTTTTTCAGAGTCGTGCAAATTTAGGAACTTGAGTTTCGTCTTTAAATCTACCAAGTTAGTTGGGTTTTCTGTTCTAGTTTCAACAAATTCCCTGTTTTTTTTGTTTTTCTGTGCGACTCAGATGAATCTGGAAGTTATTTATGGAGATACAGACTCCATCATGATCAACACGAACAGCAAATCTCTTGAGGAAGTCTTCAAACTAGGGAACAAGGTTGGTTCGTGTGCGCGTGCATGTGCAGGCGGGTTGTTTTTTGTGTGTTGTGCTTGGCATTAACTCTTGGTGCGTGTTTTTTTAATTTTCAGGTGAAAGCAGAAGTAAACAAGTTGTACAAACTGCTAGAGATAGACATCGATGGCGTGTTCAAGTCGCTTTTACTGCTGAAGAAAAAGAAATATGCTGCTCTGGTGGTGGAGCAACACGGCGAAGGACAGTACAGCGTGAAGCAGGAGCTCAAAGGCCTGGACATCGTCCGCAGGGACTGGTGCGATCTGGCCAAGGATTGTGGCAAGTACGTAAAACCAGTTGAACTCTGGTATTTTCTGTGTTTACTCACAGGTAAGGTTTTAGTACCGGACACCTTGAAGGATTCACAGACCTTCAGTTAGCAGCGAGTCGATCTTCCCATGAACTGACTCACTCCTCTCTTCTAGCTATGTGATCGGTCAGATCTTGTCCGACCAGAGTCGTGACGTCATCGTGGAGAACATCCAGAAACACCTGATTGAGGTTGGAGAGAAGGTCGCCGGTGGAGACGTCCCCCTCAGCCAGTATGAGATACACAAGGTGAGAGGTCCTGCAGCAGCTTTCTTCTACTCTGACCTCGTCCCTTCAGGTTCGACACGTTCGTCTTTTCTTCCTTTCTCCTCTTCAGGCACTAACTAAAGACCCTCAGGACTACCCGGATAAGAAGACTCTCCCTCATGTCCACGTTGCTCTGTGGATAAACTCTCAGGGAGGTCATGGAGTCAAAGCTGGAGACACGGTCTCTTACATCATCTGCAAGGTGCACAACAAAACCACGTGACCTTCGTTTACACACCGTTAACTTGTGACCTGTGGAAACGTTACTGGAGCCTCTTTTTTATTCCTAGGATGGCTCCACGTTGGCAGCCAGTCAGAGAGCCTACGCTCTGGAGCAGCTTCAGAAGCAGGAGGGTCTCAGTGTGGACACGCAGTACTACCTGGCCCAGCAGGTCCACCCAGTAGTTTCTCGCATCTGTGACCCGATTGAGGGGATTGACGGTGTGCTCATAGCTACCTGGCTTGGTAAGCTTGGTGACGTCACACTGCCGTGGTTCAGGGTTCCCTAAACTTTCAGGTTTTGACCCAGAAATTAAAAGTGACAGAGTTTTGTGACTCAGACTGTTGCTTTATTAGGCGTTCAAACATTGACAAGGAGCCATTAAACAAAAAACTACCATTAGAACCATTTTATCCATTTACAACTCCTGTTTTGGTCAAAGGTGTTTGAGTCTCGTTTGTTCATTTTAATCGTGCGAAGCAACCAGGAGTGGTTTTTGTTTGGTTTTAGGTCTGGACCCGAGTCACTTCAGATCCCAACAACAGCATCAGAGGGAGGAGGAGGCCGACGGCATGCTGGGAGGACCGGTGCAGCTCACGGACGAGGAGCGTTATAAAGACTGTGAGAGGTTCACGTTCACCTGCCCGCAGTGTTCCACGGACAACACCTACGATAGCGTCTTCCAAGGAGCGGTGAGTGCACGTGGACACAAGCGCAGAATACGCTCGTGCATTCGCTGGTCGTGCAGATCGTTCGCAGAACTAAGAAATTTGTGATTTGGACGTTTAACAAGGCAGCGTGTCGGCTCCTGGAGAAGGGCTAACACTAACAGGCTGATTGTCCTGAACACACAAGGAGCTTTCATGAACATTTAGTTCGGACCAAGAAGAATCAAAAAATAAATCACTGTGTTCATGTGCCACGTAAAGAAACCAGATGGTTGTACCAGACTGCACTGTTCGGGACAAAAGGGACAGAAATTGCTTCGTGGCATAAATTTCTAAATCTTAAAATCTACTGAAAGTTCAGAGCACCCGTCTTCAAGAAGAACATTCCTCAGAATATATCTATGAGTCCATTAAACCCCAGAGTAACTTGTGTCCTGTGGGACGGACATGTTCATCCTAGAAAAGACCGATCCCGAGGTTTGAGCAGAGGACAGTGATGATCGCTCAAAACAACTTTAATCTTTAGTTGCACTGTTCGTTTTTTTAAACCGTGTCAGAGAAATCTCCACCGCGGCAAAACTGAGAACCGAAATGTGGTTCAGCAGTTTGCCTTACACAAAGAGACTGGTTAAAAAAAGTGGTTAAAATGTGCAAACACTTATAAAGAGCATTTGAGACGGTGTTTCCGAAGACGTTCCTGTGAAACGTCTTGTGAAGGACTCGTGCTTTAGTCATCCTCCATATTGTGTCTCCGCCTGTATTTTTAGACAGCTGCTGGCTCCAGAGCGGACTCTGTTTTCATTGGCATAGTTTGGACTCCACAACTTGAAAAGCCTTTCCTTAACCCTGCTGCTCTGTGCGCACAGACACCCACGTACACACTCATCTCCTACCATGTGTCAGGCCAAGGTCCTGTGTTGGAGTGTTATCGGCCTCTAATGAGGAGCAGGCGCGCAGCTTTTTCTCGTCTGGAGGATGCTAATAAAACTGACAAGCTCTGTCCTCGATAGGAGCAGAGAACTTACATTAAATAAGAATTTTGCACACAAACCAGAAAATAATTATATCGTTGTGCATTTTGGCAAAAACTGAATTATCACTGAAGGTTTCTTTAAATTTCTCCTTGGTTTTATGTGATATTTTGCTAACAGACAAACTGGGTTGACTCCAGCAGTTAATGTGGAAGCTTATTTCACAAGAAGTACTAAGTTAGCTTAGGTTTTATTTGTTATATGCAAAATCAACACGAGGTCAA
>NC_056517.1:38993349-39000602 GCF_014905685.2 Nematolebias whitei
TATATATATAGTAAGCAAACAGGCCACAGTTCTGCAGCTCTTTAGCACCAGCTGTCACTAAAACAATACAAAGTTCACAAAGTTCAACAGATTATTTTCTTAGGATCTGGACTTTGATGGGGAAAAATGTATAAAAAAAAATGGATGGAAATTAAGTTATAAAGTTATCATTCTCTAGACGCACACTTACTCGAGGCTCAATGGGATTTACTTGTCTAAATAAAGGTTGAATGCATGAATGAACAACAACTCTTTCCTGACCAGTCAAGCAAACAATAATCAAACGGCCCAAGTTTTACAAATCAAGATAAACATCAGTGCAGAAAAGTTTGTTCAGTGTCATATTAGTCTTTACAGTAGTAACTCGTTTATCACGGGGGTTCCGTACCCTGAAGACCCGCGATAAGTGAAAAACCGCGAAGTAGGAGTAGTAGTACAAGTACTAAGTAGTAGTTTATTTTAGTATTTATATATTAAGGTGTTTTAAACCCTTCCCACACTCTTGCAGTATTTTAAATAATGTTTCTAAAGGCTCTAAAAGGGCTCAGAATGTCATGATTTCAGCTCCCTGCCTCCACTGCTCTTTGCCACCTGCAAGCGCGCTTGGCCACGCCCACTTCTCCGCTCTGCACGGAGAACAGCTGATCAGCTGCAGCAGGAAGTTTACTCTGCAGTTCTGGGCTGCACAAATGTGGAGCGGGCGTTAAATATTTAAAATGATTAATTTCAAATAAAACGTCCGTGCCGATCGTGATCGTCGGTCAACTGTGCGTCATGTCCAATCTTATTTTGAAAAACCACGATGGTGCGAGTCCGCGACAAACGAACCGCGAAGTAGCGAGGGACTACTGTGCTTGTTATTTAAATACTTGTGGAAAGCTGAATCGGTATGGAAAACTTTAATGCACACGTTTTCAACAGTGTTTCTCGTTCCACTGCAGGGCTCTTCACTGCCACGGTCCCGTTAGGGGTTCTTCTTTCACCTTCATTTTTTTCCCACAACCAGCGCTCCTCTTGCTTCCACATCCTTCCCATTCCACGCCTCTCTTCCTTATTGCATTATTTCTTTCCCAGCGTTCTCTGTTCCTGCTCTGGCTCTTGGTCGTCTCATATCCCTGCCTCGCTCCCTCTTCCCCAGTAGAAGTCATGAAACTCTGTCTGGCCCCTTCCTTCCCCTCCTCCCTCCTCTTTATCCCCGCTGTCCAATCTCAAATCGCTCCCTTGGCTTGCCTTCGTCCTCGCTCCCCCAGCCAGAGGTTAATACACTCCAGGACGGCATTATTTCCTCCCCAGCCCTCCGACAATATAAAAATTCAGAACGGACAGCTCAATCCCTCTTCCATCTCAGATTTGATTGTAATGGTATTGCCTCCTGTCCCTGGGAGGCCCCTGCCGCCTCGCCAACCCTGCCTTTATGACACTAAATGGCCAGGCTACAATTTTTCCATCTATTCAAAAAATTCTGTTAATAACTCATTTGGAATGAGCCGTCGAGACTTCCCGGGCCGACTGCGGCCGGGTCCCTCACCTTTCATCAAATATGGGCAGCGCTGTACAAAAAAAGAAGGATGCAGGGCTGGATTGCAAATGCACAGGTTAATTAATCTCTCTGAATTTACAATCCCCTTTCCCCCCAACGCCCCGTGCACTCCTGCTGACAGTCCCAAAGAGACACAACTGTCATATTTACGACCTTTCATGTCGAACGAGCTCGGCGGGCCCATCCGAACACCCCCCCCCCCCCCCCCGTCCAACTTTACAAGTGCACCCGTTCATCACGCTTGAAAGATTTATATAATAAAACTCATTTCATTTTCACACACCAGCCTTTTAAATAATAAAATAATTATTTATTGATTATTCAAAAAGGTACATATTTGCCAGTAATGGCTTTGCAGAAGGCTACCGGACCTGCAATAAATAAAGCAGCTGGAGGAAGGAAACGGAGAGAGGGAGGGAGGGAGGAAGAGTTTCGAACCAGTGAAGTCTGGATCCAATTCGCTGTACGAATCAGGAAGGACATTATTTGATTTCTAGGAGGCTTTTCAAAGAGAGAGACGTAGGACTATTTTTTTTCTTTGTAAATGGAAAAACAGTCAGAAACCTGAACAGAGCCTCAAATTTTAACTTTTTTTTTAACCATTGTGTGTTTTTATCTTAAAGATTATTTATTAATAACCTTTATTAAACCAGAAAATCCCATTGAGATCACAGATCTCTTTTGCAGGGGAGGCCTGAGCCTGAAGGCAGCTGAACGTGCACGTTCGTTTGGACCGATAGTTTTAACATTTCTTTGTTATACATCAGCAAAGATGTTGTTGTTTATTCACATCGGCGCTCGTTTGATTGTAGTGTTAGCAAAATATGTCATAAATCACTGGATGGATTCTAATAAAACTTGCAGATTGCAATAATTTTGAGGAGAAGCTACAACTGATCAAGTTTTGAAGTCGGTCTGACTCAACATGGCTGCCACAGCCAACTGAACTGAGTGGAGAGCATCCTGTGCTCCAGCATCAACGTGTGGCATGGAGGCTGCACAGCTGCAGAAATGGAAGCTCTGCAGAGAGTGGTGAAGGCTGCACAGAAGATGTTGGAGTCAGCCTCGCCACCATCACCGATATCTACACCTCCAGATGCAGGAAGAGGACCACCTGCATCATGAAGGACCTCACTCACCCAGCACACACACACTTTTTGCCCCTCTCTCCTCAGGAAGGAGGTTGAGGAGCATTGAGTGCAGAACCACTAGACTGAGGAACAGCTTCTACCCTGAGGCTGTATAGACTCACGAATCCCTAGTCAGGATTATCACTTTGAAAATTACTATAAAAAGTCACTGTGATGTCACTTGGAGGTTGATTTGTGCTGCTGACTATCCATGATGCTGATTATTTCATGTTGCTGTGTTCATTCATACAGTGACTGGTCTGAATGACTATCGGCCAGTGGCCCTCACCCCGATAGTCGCTAAATGCTTCGAAAAACTGGTCATGACTCGCATCAAAACAACCATCAACATCAACGAGGACCCTCATCAGTATGCATACCATGAGAACCGATCAACAGAGGATGCAATCTCCTCTGTGGTCCACACTGCACTCAACCACCTGGAGCAGAAAAACTCTTACGTCCGTATGCTCTTTGTGGACTTCACATCCGCCTTCAACACCATGATCCCCCAAACCCTGATGGACAAACTATCCACACTAGGACTAAGCCCCTCCATCTGCAACTGGGTACTAGACTTTTTAACAAACAGACCACAGTTAGTGAGGATCCACAACCTCTCCTCCTCCACCATAACCCTCAGCACTGGCTCTCCTCAGGGATGTGTGTTGAGTCCCCTCCTGTTTACTCTGCTCACGTATGATTGTGCAGCTACCCATCCAGGCTGTCACATTGTAAAGTTTGCAGATGATACAGCGGTGGTGGGATGCATCACAAACAATGATGAGTCCAGCTACAGGCAAGAGGTGGAACACCTGGAGAGCTGGTGCAAAGAGAATAACCTTCACATCAATGTGAAGAAGACAAAGGAGATGATTGTGGACTTCAGAAGGAACAAAAACACCTACACCCCACTGAACATAAGAGGATCTGCGGTGGAAGTGGTCTCCAGCTACAAGTACTTGGGTGTACACATGAATGACAACCTCAGCTGGAGCAACAACACCACCAGCCTGATCAAGAAAGCTCATCAGAGACTCTACTTCCTCAGACGGCTGAGGCGAGCTGGTCTGGGAAGCTCAGTCCTCACCTCCTTCTACAGGTGTGCAGTGGAGAGCATCCTGTGCTCGAGCATCAATGTGTGGCATGGAGGCTGCACAGCTGCAGAAAGAAAAGCTTTGCAGAGAGTGGTGAAGGCTGCACAGAAATCTGTCGGAATCAGCCTCCCCCCCATCACAGACATCTACACCTCCAGATGCAGGAAGAGGGCCACCTGCATCATGAAGGACCCCACTCACCCAGCACACACACTTTTTGCCCCACTCCCCTCAGGAAGGAGGTTGAGGAGCATTAAGTGTAGAACCACTAGACTGAGGAACAGCTTCTACCCTGAGGCTGTTAGACTCATGAATCTCTAACCAGAATAATTACTGTGAAAAACCATATCATGTTGCTGCTGATCTGTTTCATGTTGCTGCTGATCTGTTTAAATGTTGAGGTGTTCATGCGTGCACATCTGCTCACAGACTCATGTTCATGTTTGTGCTGATGTTCAATGTTTTATGTTATGAGTGCTTAGTGTATATTTAGTTGATGTTTTCCTTAGTTCATATCTTAGATGTTATTACTGTTTTTCTTATACATTTTATTGTTGATGTAACTGGGACCCTGTGTACATAATTTCGCTCCACCACATGTACCACATGAGGTGCGAATGACAATAAAGAAACTCTGACTCTGACTCATTCATCCTCATCTGCTCACACAGACTCAAGTTCGTGCTGCTGTTGTTTGGCGCATTGTTTTTGTACTACTAGTGCTTAGTGTGTTCTTAGTTCATGTCTTGGATCTTACTACTGTTTTTCTTAGGCCTGTCACAATAGCAGATTTTACTGGGCGATTAATTGTCTCAGAAATTATTGCGATAAACGATAATATTGTTTGAAATTTGACAATAATTAGTAATTGTCAAATTTAAGAAGAAATGTTGGTTAATTTTGTGTGTAGTGCCTTTTTTTTGACCAGCGGATGGTAGTATAAGATTGTTTGAATCGAAGGATGGATAGCGAGGGAGCGAGCAGCGTGTCTCTTTAAGAAAAATGGAAGGGAGGCCCCTTGACGTGACATGGGCTGTCTCTCCTTCATGTTTTTCGGTTCTCAAAATGGCGGACGCTCGGTGTGGTTTGAGCTCTTTAGCATTTTTCACACAAAGCTTTTAATGAAAAAAACAGTTAAAAAAAGTTCTCTGCTTCTTTTTGCAAAGAAAAACAACTTTTTAGACAAAGGCACGGATTTCAACCGTGAATTTTAGAGCTTCAACAAGACAGAGGTTTTTCCCCCCCGAAGTCGGCCTTTTTAGCTTAGCTCGTAGCTTAGCTACTTTTAACAATCCGAAAACGCGATTTTGGACAATTAAAATGGATTTTAAAGCGAAAGGGAGGGGTCAGTGAAGATCACCGGAGCTGAGCCCTTTGTCATCTTCAGTAGAACGAGAGACACGAAGAAACGATAAATGAAAATGAGGTAGATACTTTTCATTTATCATGCGAATAATTGATTTATTGTTTATCGCGACAGCCTTGTTTTTCTTTACAAGTTGTATTTTTGTTGGATGTAACTGGGACCCTGTGTACATCGTTTCATTCCACCTCGTGATGTGAACGACACTGAAGAACCTTGAGTCCTTGAATCTTTGAACTGAATAACATTTGGAGCCAACACAATCCAAGATGGCTGCTATAGCCAATTGACTTTAGAAAACACAAAAGTGGCTGTGATCCAGTCAGTTTTCTAGATTCTGATCTAGAATCTGGAGTGGTAGTAGCTGAGGGTCATTTAACACACATGCTAACATGAAATCAACCATAATGTTATTTTGAAAGTTTGACCAAACGGTTCAACTCTAAACTTTTTGTAATAAAAAGTTCTCCTGGGGGTTTGGTAAGTTCTCCTGCAGCGTGCAATGATGACATTTAGTGTTTTTCTTTCGTTCATCTCCTTTTAAAACAAAATACGGACCTGCTCAAGTAGACACCCTGCCCTTAAAATCATCTCCCGTATTATTTATTAATCACTGCGAGCATCATCTAAAGCCCCTCCATCTCCAGCCGTGGATCATTTCAAAAGAGACGCTTTAATGTTGGCCACATCTGACTTTGAGGGCTTCCTAATAACCCATTTGTGTTCGGTCTTATCCTCGGCTAAAGTGCACCCGCTCTCCGTTGTCTCTTTCCTGGGCTTGTCTCGAGCCTCCTGCATGCTACGGAAAACAGATGCTATCTCGGTTATATTACTTCTCAAAGCACTCATATCCTCTCCCATGTTATTTTCTTTGATCTGCTCGGCTTGCTGCTCTTACCCCCCCCCCCCCCCCCCCGTCCACAAGCACACCCTCCCATCTTCGTCCTCGTCTTCATTTTCTCCTCTATCCTCATGTTTTTTGGAGACCAGAGGCACCCTGGTTTGGAGTGGACGCCTGAGATTCAGCTCATCTGTTGTCCGTTTGTCATTTAGGTGCAAGAAGCGCTCGGTGGATCTTAACATGTTGTTGGTTCCCTTACAGCTCCTTGAAGCAATGCTCAGTTTCTCGTGAAATGCCATAGTCTCATGTATATGATGGAGTAAACAAAACATAAAACAAAAACATTTATTTATTTAAATAAAATGGACGGATGTGTCAGCGCCTTAAAGAGATTAATAATCTTTGCCTTATAATCGTGTTTCAAACTACGTGTTTGACATGATTAGCATCGCAGGTGCCTTCAAGCTTCATCCATTCAGTTGATTTAAAGGGAGCAAATAGCTGAGACCATCTCCAAGCAGCGCCCTGTTCCTCTGACCACAGCTGGCAATATTATGAAAAGTAGAAGGTTCATGGAGCTGTGAGCATCCTCCCACGATGTGGATGCAAGAGGAAACGCAACCCCAGGTCGATCAAATGGACAGATGGTAGAAAAAGAGCAAAGGAAACCATCTGAACCACTTGAGCTGAATTCTACAATCAAGGTAGGCCACTTCCTGTTCCCACCATCAGTCACATTTTGAGTCATGATGGGCTCCATGGAAGAAGACCCAGGAGGGTCCACTACTGACAAAAATAAAAACCGAAAATAAACCAGACCAAATAAACCAAATAAACGAGACTCTACTTCCTTTGGTACGAACACCTGCATCCTCACCAACTTTTATAGGTGCACCACTGAGCGCCTGCTGACAAGCTGCATCACAGGGTGGTACAGGAACTGCACCAGCCAGAGCCGGAAAACTCTACAGAGGGTGGTGCAAACAGCAGAGGACATCACTGGTAGCAGTCTCCACACCATCCAGGACATGTAGCACAGCCGATGTCTGCGCAAAGCACGCAGCATCATGAAGGACCACGCCCACCCAGCACAAAGACTCTTCCATCTACTACCCTCAGGCAGACGATACAGGAGTCTGCCATCGTGTACAAAAATAAAGGACAGTTATTATCCACAAGCTGTCGGATTACTGAACTCTTGATAAATAACACTGAACAACTGGCAATAACATCACATATATATATATATATATATATATATATATATATATATATATATATA
>NC_056517.1:39000612-39003700 GCF_014905685.2 Nematolebias whitei
ATATATATATATATATATATATATATATATATATATATATATATATAAAAAACCTGCTAGCACTGTTATATTCTACCATCTTCTTGTTTACTATCTCTCTTTAGGACATTGTAATTACTTTTAGGTACTTTATTTTTGTACCCTTATGGCACACTTTTAGTATTTCTTGTTTGTTTGTTCTTTGTTTTGTTTTTTTAGCGAGTCAAATGGATTCTTCTCATCCTCAGCATTTCATTGTACCGTTAACCCTGCGTTAACCTGCTTATGACAAATAAACACAACGTGAACTTGGAATTCTGCGAAATGCGCGTCGACCACATTTTATGGGGCTGATGAGACAAAACTGGAGTTTTTTGGCTTCAGTCACATTGTGAGTTGTTTTGATTGTTGTGGAAGGTGTAATTAATCAGCATCTGAATTCTTCCTAACCCATCAGGGTAGAATATGAGTTTTGTTGAGATTTAAATTATAAAAGAGAAGTTGCATCATCTTGCGCCCTAACACCTGTTGACAACAAACTAAAAGTATTCCACTTACATTAGTTTTTATTTTGTCATTATTTTACTATTTATTCATTACAAAAGGTTTTTTATTGATCGGGGGGGAACCTCAATTCATTTGTTAAATAATCTACTTATTTAATGATTCTAGCAGTTTAAGTGTTTGTTGCTTTGTTTAATCCTACAGAATTAAAACTGTAGAAATTACAGTAAAAAATGGATTAATCACAAAAACGTGTAATACATAATTGTCAAAAATTAAGAAGGCAAAAATCCCTGTTTATGGGTTTAATTGAAAAGAAAACGGTTAAATATTATTAAAATGTTACATTTAGAAACAAGTTTAAGAAAACTTAATTAAATGACGGTAAGAGTAATTTACTGTAAATAAATAAAAACCTTAAGCTGTGAAATTTAAGTTCATAAAAACTGTTTTTTAAACCGTGAATTACTTAAAAAAAAATTTATTTGCTTTTGAATAACTTTTGCAGATGTAGTGTTTTGTGGGTTTTTATGATAAAATTATTTAGCTAAATGTGTTTTGACGTCGGTCAAGTCTTCAAAAGACAAAAAGTTTTGCAGTTTGAAAAGTTTAGGCAGATTTATTAAATAATGGTTTAACAGCTTGTAAAAAAAACACGACCGCAGTAATTATTATTATTATTATTTTTTTATATATAAAGGAAGATGAATTCATGTCCACTGGGCAGGCTTGATATTTCTTTTTGTTTGTTTTGCTGATAGTGACGGAGAAAACAAAACGAGCTGCAGCTCATCAACCAGTGGAACCAGTATAACCTCTGGCTCAGCTGTTGCACCCTGAAGCAGATGTTTTTTATTGACTGGTTTCTTGTCAATAATTCAAACAGAGAATCATCTGAAGTGAAACTCAGGTGGAAAATGTGGTTTTCGTGGAGAATCCACAGTAGCTAATGGTCAAAGAGGCCGAAGTTGCACTGGGGGCAGGAACCAGAGGCCGAAGACTTTTTTTCTTTCAGCAGCCAGGAGGGGGAAGCATCCCTCTTTGTAACGTCCTCAGAAGGAAAGCAAAGTAATTAAACAAACAATTTACCAACAGTTCTGCGTCTGCTTATCCCATCTCTCATATTCACTCGTGCACTAATACGTTCAGACAGAAAACTGGGGGGTGGGGGTGTTTTTGTCTCTAAAAATGACACGCGTGTTTCATTGCCCATTCATTTAACCTGTGCTGTGTTTATAGACAGAAAGGGATTGAGAAACAAATTACCGAGTGTCATTTAATTAAGAGTTTGGCTGTGAGCACTAATCCTGTTTTTTTTTTTCCTTCCTCATAACCTTTAACTACTTAATGGATTTGAGAAGCCATTACCTTTCAAGATTTCTGTTTTTAATTATTTGGAGTATTGTCACTGATATGAAATGTCACTCAGACACCAGGATTATTGCTGCATCTTATGACAGAATATTATTTAATAAAAGCTGAACGAGTTATTTGTCAGGTTCGCAACAGCAACAGACTCTAGAAAGCTTTCTGTGTTCGCGTTTTATCTCCAAACACACTTTCACTAACTTTGCTCATTTCTAAATCCACGAGAGGCCATTATTTATACAGATATAATAACAGGAAGCTGCGGTACATCTCACAGTAATATTAGAAATGCGTCTTTGTGAGGCTCCGATCGGATTATAATAATGAGTCGGTTTTAATATGTACAAACTCGATTTATACTTTGCTTCTTTTGGTGTTTATCCTGTAGGTGTGCATGTGTAAAAATATAATTTACGCCGTGTTTGGATAAGTGAGCAGCGGAGGAACTACCTCTCACCCTCATCAGGTTTTTGGCGTGGCTTTGAAAGTAGGAGGCGAGAGTTTGTTTGGTTTCCCCCGGAGGTCGACGCAGCGCCCTGCCAACAGACTTACTGCCACACTAGTACCGACTGTCTCCATGAATCTCACCTGAAATGCATGAGCCACACGAGGTATGCACAAGTTACACAAACCACGAGGGCTCAAGTCCAGATTTAAATCACTGCTGCTCCTGTGGCAGCGCTCCTGCAGGCTCTGGGCCGTTTGTAGGGGGTGGGCGATGTGGCCGAAATATCATATCGCATTATTTTAACAGTAAAATCCCAATTTTATCTAGATATTTACATTGATTTGTAACTTTTTTGTTCCATTATATTACAAACTACAAAACAATTCAGCTAAACTCGCTTATAATAAAATTGTAGACGGTAGCGTTTAGAGTTTTTTAAAATTCAGTGTCTGCTTTTTTCTGCGCTTGGAACAGGTTTTAAATCACTACGCACCCAGACTTTCTTATTTTATTATTTCTATTCAAGATCAAAGGTGGATTTAATCACAAGTATTGATATTAATTTAAAAATTATATATGTCTGTCTGTCTGTCTGTCTGTCTGTCTGTCTGTCTGTCTGTCTGTCTGTCTGTCTGTCTGTCTGTCTGTCTGTCTGTCTGTCTGTCTGTCTGTCTGTCCGTCCGTCCTTCCTTCCTTCCTTCCTTCCTTCCTTCCTTCCTTCCTTCCTGTGTATATGTCGGCTAAAAGAGCTGATATATATACTGTGTGTGTGTGTATGTATGTATATAT
>NC_056517.1:39003800-39005931 GCF_014905685.2 Nematolebias whitei
ATCTGAAGCCGACTTTACCGTCCTTTATGTCACAAGACGTGGACTTCATGTTGTTTATAAATAAACAAAGTTTTATGGATCAAAACAAAAACAATAATAGAGGAGATCATGATTGACTCAATCATGACTAAATCATCGCCCTTCCACCACCGTGCTCAACAACTGGAATGAGTTGTTTAGGTTTTACACAAGGTGGCGCTGTGCATTGTGGGTAAACACCGTTATAATCTGTCCAGAGGCTTCGTTAATTTAGATGCAACTTTTCAAACTAACTTGTGCTGCCATGTTGAGATGTTGTTTCCTCTCGACTCTTTCCAATCGCTTGCTCAGGTGTTTCATAATTCTCCTGTCATGAACTTTAACTTTCAGTTTTCTACCGGAGACTGGGAGCGTCAGAGACGGAGCTCTTGGATTTTACCGTCTCTCCAGCATCACAGACTGACCATGAAGACTGGCAGTCAAACCTTTTCCCCACTTGTGAATTCATTTGTAGCATGATGGATGGAAACGGTTTGGAAAGGATCTTCTTTCTTCTCCAAAACCCTGATCACACCCGGCACTAAAACCCAAGAGCTGAGGCTGAAGGGCCAGGAGAAAAGAGACGTGATGAGCTGCGTCAATGACAGGACGAGCTGATGTGAAGCCGTGCAGCCAACAGCTGTTAGCATTCGGTGGTTTTATAAAACCTGCAGACTTCCTTCTGTCTGAGCTCCATAAATATATAACCGTGGTGTCGAATTTCTCTTATACTGCATCACGTCGTGAGACAACTCAGAGAAACTCGACACGAACAGTTCCAGACTGCGTTAAAAGCAATACAGTTCAGACGTTTGAATATATTCTAGTTCTATTTCGTATAGGCTTCGCCCTTTAAGGCTGTCGCTGGTGGGCTTATCCCTAGGCGCTCAACGCTGCACTGAAAAACTTTAGTCCACGCCCACCTGCTGTGTGGACCTCACCCCCTGACCGTATAAATTACGGTGAGACGCAATTGGCTCCCATTTTTTCTTAATCCAGCTATCTAGCACTGTCAGAAGAACGAAAAAGGAAAAGTTGTCCAGCTTTGACCGGCACAACCTTTGCTAAGGATGCCTGGGTCTCCGCCACGCCAACCTCCTGCCGTCCCGGTGAGCTCTTCCTCCCTGAGGAGAAGCAGACGAGCAGCCTGGTTCAAGGTAAGCACCGAGGAGTGCTTTTCCGTGGCGGGCCGCTACCCGCTGGACGACGCCATCGCCTTTTCTAACGTGTTTTTTTCCTCGCGATAATCAAATGATGTCCTCGAAAAAAGCGATGTTAGCAGCAGCCCCGCTGAATGTTTTTCCCGTGGAGGGCCACTACTCGCTGGACGACGCCACCGCCTCTTCTAACGTGTTTTTTTTCTCGAGGTAAATCGGGTGATTCCCTCGAAAAAGGCGTTGTTTGGCAGCAGCCCCGCTGAATGTTTTCCCGTGGAGGGCCACTACTCGCTGGACGATGCCACCGCCTCTTCTAACGTGTTTTTTTTCTCGAGGTAAATCGGGTGATTCCCTCGAAAAAGGCGTTGTTTGGCAGCAGCTCCGCTGAGTGTTTTTTTCTGTGGTGGGACGCTATGTGCAGGACGACGCCACTGCCTTCTTTGATGCAGAGTCACGCAGTGAATCGAATGATTCCTCCGAGAAAGGCGATGCGGAGCTGCCCCCTCCCTCCTGGAGAGCGTAGTGACGGAAGACGAGTGGTCGAGCGGATGCTCAGCCACCTCGGATCTTCCCACGTCGGCGACCACACCGCTCCCAGCCGTCGGCGCCCTCCTCTCGGAGCTGCACGGCATAATCCAGGAGGATGTTAACACAAGGGAATTTCCGTACCTCGCCTCCCTCCGCCCTGATCGGATGATCTGGCGGCAAGGTTGGCTCCGCCCCGACTCGTCGCCCTGACCCCATCTGGCCTCGCTGTCCAGCTGTGACGTCACACTGGAACGAGGCTGCAGATGGGCCGGCAAGCTGAAGACATCCGTCTCCACCTTCATCTCCATCTCCAGCGTGGAGCATTTTACTGATGGGTGTTTTTCCCCTCAGCTCTAGAGCAATGTGGATATCCTAACTGGGCCTTCCTGAAAGCAGAGAAGAAACCCAAACAGAACTCCAGTCAGCCA
>NC_056517.1:39006031-39007118 GCF_014905685.2 Nematolebias whitei
AGCAAAGGTTGTGCCGGTCAAAGCTGGACAACTTTTCCTTCTTCGTTCTTCTGACAGTGCTAGCTAGCTGGCTGAAGAAAAAATGGGAGCCGATTGCCTGGTCTCACCGTAATTTATACGGTCAGGGGGTGAGGCCCACACAGCAGGTGGGCGTGGACTAAAGTTTTTCAGTGCAGCGTTGAGCGCCTAGGGATAAGCCCACCAGCGACAGCCTTAAAGGGCGAAGCCTATACGAAATAGAACTAGAATATATTCAAACGTCTGAACTGTATTGCTTTTAACGCAGTCTGGAACTGTTCGTGTCGAGTTTCTCTGAGTTGTCTCACGACGTGATGCAGTATAAGAGAAATTCGACACCACGGTTATATATTTATGGAGCTCAGACAGAAGGAAGTCTGCAGGTTTTATAAAACCACCGAATGCCAACAGCTGTTTGCTGCACGGCTTCACATCAGCTCGTCCTGTCATTGACGCAGCTCATCACGTCTCTTTTCTCCTGGCCCTTCAGCCTCAGCTCTTGGGTTTTAGTGCCGGGTGTGATCAGGGTTTTGGGGAAGAAAGAAGATCCTTTCCAAACCGTTTCCATCCATCATGCCACAAATGAATTCACAAGTGGGGAAAAGGTTTGACTGCCAGTCTTCATGGTCAGTCTGTGATGCTGGAGAGACGGTAAAATCCAAGAGCTCCGTCTCTGACGCTCCAAGCCTCCGGTGGAAAACTGAAAGTTAAAGTTCATGACAGGAGAATTATGAAACATCTGAGCAAGCGATTGGAAAGAGTCGAGAGGAAACAACATCTCAACATGGCAGCACAAGTTAGTTTGAAAAGTTGCATCTAAATTAACGAAGCCTCTGGACAGATTATAACGGTGTTTACCCACAATGCACAGCACCACCTTGTGTAAAACCTAAACAACTCATTCCAGTTGTTGAGCACGGTGGTGGAAGGGCGATGATTTAGTCATGATTGAGTCAATCATGATCTCCTCTATTATTGTTTTTGTTTTGATCCATAAAACTTTGTTTATTTATAAACAACAGGAAGTCCACGTCTTGTGACATAAAGGACGGTAAAGTCGGCTTCAGAT
>NC_056517.1:39007218-39007762 GCF_014905685.2 Nematolebias whitei
AGTATTTTTGGTATATTTTTAGTATTTTAGTAGTATTTTATTAGTATGTTTTTAGTATTTTACTATTACTTTTGGTATGTTTTTAGTATTTTAGTAGTATTTCTGGTATGTTTTTAGTATTTTATAGTATTTTTGGGATGCTTTTAGTATTTTAGTAGTATAGTTTAGTATTTTTTTAACATTTTAGTAGTATTTTTAGCATGTTTTTAATATTTTAGTAGTATTTTTGGTATGTTTTTAGTATTTTAGCAGTATTTTTGTAATGTTTTTAGTATTTTAGTAGTATTTTTGGTATGTTTTTAGTATTTTAGTAGTATTTTTGGTATGTTTTTAGTATTTTAGTAGTATTTTTGGTATGTTTTTAGTATTTTAGTAGTATTTTTGGTATGTTTTTAGTATTTTAGTAGTATTTTTGGTATTTTTTTTTAGTATTTTAGTAGTATTTTTGGTATGTTTTTAGTATTTTAGTATTACTTTTGGTATGTTTTTAATATTTAAGTAGTATTTTTGGTATGTTTTTAGTATTTTAGTAGTATTTTTGGTA
>NC_056517.1:39007862-39008847 GCF_014905685.2 Nematolebias whitei
AGTAGTATTTTTGGTATGTTTTTAGTATTTTAGTAGTATTTTTGGTATGTTTTTAGTATTTTAACAGTATTTTTGTATTATTTGTAGTATTATTCAATTGATTATAGTGACATTATTTACATGAACGCTCCTACAAGAACCCTGCAGATGTTGGATGCTGCAGATGTTGGATGCTGCAGATGTTGGATGCTGTCTATCACGGTGCACTAAGATTCATAACTGGCTGTAACTACCGTACCCACCACTGCACCCAGTATCCACTGGTTAACTGGTCACCATTAACTCCACACAGACTCTCTCACTGGTACATCTTCATCTTTAAATCACTTCCTGGTCTGCTGCCTTCATACATCTCCTCCTACATGTCTCTGTGTGAGTGCAGCTACAGCGTGCGCTCTCAGGACATCATTACCTGCAGTGTTCCCTCAGTGAGGACTGAACTAGACAAAAGGACCTTCTCCTACTCCGCTCCTGTTTCCTGGAATATCTTGTAAAAAGATCTGAAGCTCTCGACCTTTGACCTCTCTAAGTGTCTTTAAGAACCTGTTGGGACTCCTGCAGGGACCAATGCTGACATGTTCCTGTTTTTAGTTTTCTACAGTCTCCTTAGAATCTAGCTGTTTTTTTTTTGTTGTTTTTTTGTTACCTTTTTTTTTTAGCCATCCTATTTGTAAAAAAAAAAAAAAACCTGCAGTATGACTTTTTATAACTGTTTATTGTTGTTGCGGTTGTCCATTGTTGTCATCTTTCTTTGTTGAAATCAGGTCTCTCTTGTAAATGAGTCCTCGAGGCTCAATGGGATTTACCTGTAGAAATAAAGGTTGACTGATTGATTTTTTTGTATATTTTTAGTATTTTTGCTGCATGCTTGGGCATTTCTTGTTTTTTTTTTGACGAGTCGAGACGGTTCTTCTCGTCCTCAGCATTTCATTGCATTGTTGACCTCGTGTTGATTTTGCATATAACAAATAAAACCTAAGCTAAC
>NC_056517.1:39008857-39010587 GCF_014905685.2 Nematolebias whitei
AATAAAAGACTATTTCTAAACATTTCATCCCAAAATGTTTTATCATTTAAGAGTCAAACGTCTATAGGTGTCCTTGCTTTCAGGTTTGAAACTTACATCAGCCACGTCAAAGTTCCCGTTGGTCCAGAGGACAATGGAGAGGATGGAGAAGACGACCTTCAGGAGGGCGAACTGGAAGGAGCCGAGTTTGAGCAGGAAGAGGGAGCGCCTGGAGAGGAAAGCACAGGAAGCACATTCATGGTGGGTTCTCGTTAAACGGAGCGCTTCGGACGAGAAACGGGCCCGGGGTCCATTGTCTCCATCTCTGGCCCCAACTGAAGGATACCATACCATACCAATTTATTTATAAAGCACTTTAAACAGTGACAAAGCACACCAAAGTGCTGTACAGGGACAAACAGAACAAGCACACAGCAACAGATTACATAACAGGACACCAAAATGTAGAAACCGACAAAAACAGTAATGGATAACAACAACAACCGCAACATGACCAACACAGTGTGATGCACACAGACTCAGCACAGATCACACAGTGCAGAAAGCCAGGGAATAAAAGTGTGTTTTTAAGCGAGATTTAAAAACTGTGAGGGAGGGGGCCTGTCTAACGAGCAGAGGTAACTCATTCCAAAGTCTTGGTCCTGCTACAGAGAAGGCCCTGTCACCTCTGCGCTTGAGACGGGTTCCTGGGACTGTGAGGAGCAACTGGTCTGCTGATCTGAGAGAACGTGGTGGGACATACGGCTGGAGCAGATCAGTAAGATAGGAGGGGGCAGAGCTGTTTAGTGATTTATAGACATACAAGAGTATTTTGAATTTGATTCGAAGGTGAACCGGAAGCCAGTGTAGGGAGGCCAAAACAGGTGTAATGTGCTCTCTTTTGCTTGTGCTGGTCAAAAACCGGGCTGCTGCATTTTGGACCAGTTGGAGTCTAGCTATGGAGGTCTGACTGATACCAAAAAGGAGTGAGTTGCAATAGTCGAGCCTGGATGTAATGAATGCATGAATTACTGTCTCCAGGTTATTTTTGGACAATATGGGCTTCAGCTTAGACAGTCGCCTCAGCTGGAAAAAGCAGGATTTAACAATCATATTTACATGATTGTTGAGTTTCAGAGAAGGGTCAAGTATCACTCCTAGATTAGTGACTCTTTGTTTCACTAACGGTGACAGAACGGATAGGTCGATGCAGTGGTTGGTGATTGTGTTCACGGCAACCCACGGGCACGTGCACGGAGCTCAGGCACGTTCGAATGCGCCTGTGGAACGGTGGAGATGCAGTTTGTTGTTTTTATAAACAGCAGCGTGCCTCGGCTTGATCCTCACCACCACCGTGCAGGATGATCGCTTGCACAAGGATCTTCTTGTTTGCACCAAGTACTCCTGTGTACTCTCCAAGTATTTTTGTAAACGGTAAATGTTCTGTACTTATACAGCTCCTTTCTATCTGATCAAGACACTCAAAGCTCTTTACAACAATCTGTGCCTCGTTCATACAGCTCTCTACTAGAGCTCTACAAAGATCAGAGCTTTATCACATTCAGACACTGAGGGACACACATCAAAGACAATGAGGGGTTCAGCGTCTTGCCCAGGGACACTTCAGCATGTGACTGCTGGTGGATTCGAACCCCCAACTCTTGCATTGGAGGACGACTGCTCTAACCTCTCAGACACAGACACTCAAGTCTGATTAACGCACATGGATAGCATCCAGGTTTTACACAGCT
>NC_056517.1:39010687-39013730 GCF_014905685.2 Nematolebias whitei
TCAAGTCTGATTAACGCACATGGATAGCATCCAGGTTTTACACAGCTTAGAAATAGTGGGGAGGGTATGATGGGACCATGACACCACGCTGGGGACACGGTGCCAGAGTTGAACGACCAGACGTGCGCTCACTCTGTATTCGCAGAACTGAATTCCTCACAGGCTGGCTGTGTCCAAACAAGCTGAACAAAAAAAAAATCGTAGCCAACGTGATTGGATCAGAGATCCTGCGCAACTTTTGTACCTCGTAGAAGTTTAAAATCCTTCACTGTTATATAATGTCCACAGGAAAGAGTGTGAGTGGGAGAGAAACTCTGAGTCCACCCTGAATCACTGGGAAGTCGTGTTTTTCACCGTGTTTAAACATATGGACCAAAACCTGTTGCTTTAACGTCTCCTTGGTCTTAAAACCAGAAAACTATCCAACAAAATCATCAAAGTAACACTATAAAGTTGTGCAAAAGTATTTAAAATGTATTTTTCGTGAGGATTTGTGTTGCCACCATTAAATAAAAGGCACTTTGGTGCAAAACGTTTCGAGTGCTGTTGAGTTTTTTTGTAATTATTTCCACCAATGACGAGTTTCTTCTCCAAAACAGGACGCCGCTGTGGGAATCTGTTCTGTTTCGTGTTTCCCTCCTTGTTGTCAGCTCCTGTCTCACCTGTCTCCCCAGGTGTTTGTCATCATGTCTCGTTAGTGTCACTGTCTTTGTGTTTTCCTTTGTCTGTGGATTGTGCTCCAAGCCTGTCATGCTCTGTCTCCCTGCTCCGTGGAAGTTTGACAGCTTTTGTTCAAATAAACAGACTTTCTTTATTTTGACCTCGGAGTCTCCGGTTGTCTGTCTGCAGGTGGACTCAACACCTGAACTGCAGAAGAGCATGTCCAAAGCATCATTACCAGAAAACCTAACAGCACTTCTGAAGACGTTTCCTTCAATTCTGGAAACAACAGAAGCAGATTTCTCTTTAATCTTTCTTGTTGAAGGCTGCTTCATGCTTCTGTAGAAACTACCCGTGCTCAGTGAATTCTGCCCTGGGGCAGTAAAAAGCCGTACAGTCGTGTCTATGCTGGCGACCGAGGGCCGGGTGTTCCTGTTACCGTGTGATGGCCACGTGTGGGAGGCAGGGGCAGCAGCAGCAGCAGGGCCACGTGCTGATCCTCAGTTTGTGTTTGCTGGAGCGCTTCAGGAAGGCCTCGTCGCCCCCGAGCTCTTCCAGCATCATGATCAGGAACTTGAACACCACGATGGCAAAGTAGCTACAGGAAATATATAAAAGAGAGAAACTTCAGAACTGGGGAAACTAAAAAAATGTGATTAAAGAAGAAGAGCTCACCAGGCTGAGGTCATGTCCGTGAACATGACCGCTCTGGGGATCCACATTCCCAGACACGACATGGTGCTGATCACCTGGAAAAAGATGCAGACGTCAAACTTCTTACACACTTTGGTAAAAATGAATGAAAACTATTTGTGTGCGGTATTTACCGGCGCGGCCCCGTTCACCCAGACGATTAAACTCTTCTTGTTAGCCGGGACTTTTCTGTAAATATACACACATTCTTCTAGAAAAACCAGCAGGGACACGACGGCCATGAACGTGAGAACAGAGTACAGAATGATGCCGAATGTGTCCAAACCTGAAAGAGAAAGAACAAAAAGATTTGAGTTTCTGTCATCTTCAGATGAAAGCTGAACTCAAGACTGATATAACCTTTCATTTAGTTTAAAGGACATGTTCTTTATTAACCTCGTTTGTTTGTCCTATTTATTCTTCCAGACGGGGTGAGTAACAAACAAAAAAGTGCCAGAATGTTTAAAATGAGATTTGTTTCTGTATAACTCTGATTTAATGTCTGTAATCGTTTTCTCATCCATCCAGCCCTTCCACTTCTTCTGGGAGGAGTCCAAGGCGAGCGGAGAGTCTCTGCAGCCTGTTCCGGGTCTCACCCGGGGTCTCCACAGCCAGACTCCCACCCCCTACAGAAAGTCCAGGGAGCATCCTTACCAGGTGCCCAAACCACCTCAACTGGCTCCTCTCGACGTGGAGGAGCAGCGGCTCTGCTCCGAGTCTCTCCCTGATGAACTTCTCACCCCGTCTCTGAGGGCGAGTCCAGCCACCTCACAGAGTCCATTAAAATTATTTCACCCGTCTGGACCTACGGTGTCGTTCTTTTGGTCACCACCGAGAGTTTGTGACCGAAGGTGAGGGCAGGAACATAGACCGACTGGTAAACAGAGAGCTTCTTCTTAGATCAGCTCACTCTTCACTACAACGGACCGGAGTGCACAGTACTGTGTAAGCTGTTCCGAGCCATCTGTCCATCTGAGGCTCTTTTCTTCCACCACTTGTGATACATGCACCTCACCCCCTTGGAAAAGGGCAATCCACCCTTTTCCAACAGAGGACCATGAGAATATTTAAAAAAAACATCATTTTGAATTAAAATAAATACAATTTGTCTCATTTTTCGATTCCGTAACAAATAAATTTGTAATTGTTTGAATCAGCAAAAGATAATTAAATCATGCCAAAGTACTAAACTTTGTTTGAGCACATTTCTAATGAAGTTTGTTGTTTCTGTTCATTTTATGAGTTTTAAAAACAAGAAAACTTCATAAAAGACGTTCGTTTAAAGAAAAGTCATTTAATTTGGAAGAAAATGACTGAAAACAAGAAGCTAACGCTAAAAACAAACCTTGAGCACATTAACGTGCACAGCCACCACCCTCAAGGAAAAGGAGAGTGATTTGCACGGGAGTTCAGTTTGCATAAATGGATCAACTCTACAGTTTTAAAGCTTCGAACAAATTAAAAGCTCGTCAGACGACAGACAAAGCATCTTTAAAAGCCTCTTGGGATCAGGATGTTGGCGACGAGCTTCACTTGCAGTAAGTTTCCATCAGCTGAACTGAGGAGCAGATTTTTCATTGTTCACTTTTCTTCCAGAGAAAAAGGAAAGTGAGCACAAAGAATGGGAGGAAAGGCAGTAAATGTGTCCAACATGTTGCTCACAACTGAGACTATTGTTGTCATGTGCATC
>NC_056517.1:39013830-39014074 GCF_014905685.2 Nematolebias whitei
AGGAGCGCTTCGTCTTCCCAGAGACGCGCTGTAAAACTTTACAGGGATGTCCTCCTCCACCTCCTCCACCTTCTCCACCTTCCTTAAAAGTGTCACTAATCACTGACCCCGCCTCCTTTTCGTTGTCACGGGACAGTGAGTGCAGCTCTGAAAAGCTGACACAAATTGAATATTACTCATGAAGATTTCTAAAGAAAGGCAGATGACACTGATCGTTTCTAAAGAAAGGCAGATGACACTGATC
>NC_056517.1:39014084-39014543 GCF_014905685.2 Nematolebias whitei
GGCAGATGACACTGATCGTTTCTAAAGAAAGGCAGATGACACTGATCTGTTTTTCAGTTGGAGTAACGGAGCATCCTTCCCATTTGTTGTGATAATTTAATATTACTCTTGTAGCTCATTAAATAAATACACAGGAATGAGTAGATATTTTTCTCATCCCAGTTTAATCTTGCTAGATTGAACAGAGTTGAAATACAAATAGGCATACGTGTACAATACATGTTTACATGTCGAGGTCAGGCAGCTCTTCATCTTAGGGCCTGGAGTTTGTGTTTTCAGGTGAAGGCTCCATCTTCTGCAGCTCCACCCTGTCCAGACACAACGGCTCTTAACAGACACACATGGTTAATATACATTTGACATTAATAAGTGAAAAACATCTGTGACCTTTCACATCTTCCATCAGGGAGGACCCCCAGACCACCCCTCACACAGCATCAGCAGTGTGTGCCCCCCCCC
>NC_056517.1:39014643-39032644 GCF_014905685.2 Nematolebias whitei
CCACATTACAAATGCATTTGATGCCAATGCTGAGCACAAACTGTTTCCTAAATAAAATGTGTAAGTTTTTAATTCAACCCCCCCCCCCCCCAAAAAAAAAAAGAATTTTAATTCAATATCATTGAATTTCTTTGTTCTGAGAAATGAGAATAATTGGAACTTTCCTTCTGTGTTGCACTGCAAAAATGTTGTCTTCCCTCTTTGAGTCTGTCTTTTCGATACACCCGTTGAAAGACAGACATATTACTCAACATTTTCAGTCAGGTCGTCTGGACTGTTTCTTTTTTGTTTGTTCCACTTTGGAGTAAGCTGTTGGAGGAAGAATCAGTGGTGGTGGTGGTGGTGGGGGGCGCTTTGTGCCATTTTTGCAACAATTCAAACGGTCAGGAGTGACAAATGCAGAAATGTCAGAGGCACGGGCAGTAAGAGGAACCTGCCAGTAGCCTTTAAGTAGATCAAGCTTTGGAACATAGTTGGCTAAACTCAAGTTATCAATGCAATCCTCCATTCTGGGTAATGGATAAGAGTCTGGAATTGTAACTTTATTCACTTTTCTATAATCTGTAATAAACCGAGGTGATCCATCTGGTTTTAACTGTAGGAGACATGGAGAACTCCAAGGGCTGGAGCTATTAACCGCCAAGCCGTTTTGGAGGAGATATTTGGTCTCCCCTTCCAGTAACTTGCGTTTGGTTGCATTGACACGGTAAGGGTGTTGTTTAATAGGCTGGGATCCACCAACACCTACGTCATGTTTAATGAGATTTGTTTGAGAAGGAACATCACCAAAGATGGTTGGAAAACGTGCAACTAAGCAAATTATCTCTTGTTGATGGGTTGGCTGAAGGTGGTTCAACAAAAGTGTTGAATTTAACAACAGTTCAGAGTTATTTCAACGTGCAGTCAGACGTTCAGGATGAGGTGGCCGGAGCTCATCATCAGCCTCAGTTATGGAACTGCCAATCACTACTGAAGCACAACTATGTATCAGTTTTTGTGCTTCATTGTGTGATTCAGATTAATCATTTGAATAGTATTTCTTTAACATGTTTAGGTGACACACAAGGGTTTTCCCGCGCCTTTCTGGAGTACATGACATAATCAACATCACTCAGACGTCTGAGAACGTCAGAGGGACGACAGAATTTAGCAGAAATGACAGAGCCTGGAGAGGGAAGTAGAGCTAAGACCTTATGTCCCACTTCAACATGTCGGGGCTGTGCTGAACGGCCTGTCGCTTCATCACTGCTTGCGGGGTAGAAACTCCTTCGAGCACATTTGCTTGATGCAAACGTTCACGAAATCGACTAACGTGGTCTAGAACGTTTTCTTCCTGCATCTGATCATCACCTGAAAGTTTCTCTTTCAGGACCTTTAACGGTCCACGAGGTGAGTGTCCAAACACCAATTCAGCAGGACTGAATCCCTGAGACTGTTGAGTAGCCTCACGAGCAGCAAACAACACAAAGGAACTCCTTCATCCAGGTCTTCTCTGTCTGCAAACAATATCTACGGAGCATGGACTTCAACGTTTGATGCCACCGTTCTAAAGCACCTTGGGCCTCTGGATGATGAGACAGCACGTTGGATATTCAAGGATTTGAGAACTTGTTTAAAGAGTTTGGAGAGAAAATGACTCCCTTGGTCACTTTGAATCACTCGAGGAAGACTAAAGTAGAAAAGAAGTTTATTAAAGCTCCAACTATTGAACTGGTGCTTATGTTACGTAGTGGCAGTGGAAACCATGTAGCAGCACACATGAGTAAATACTGGTTACCTTTCTGTGTTCGCGGTACAGGGCCAACACAGTCGACAAGTTCACCCCTGACTGGGACTGGGTGTATCGGTGCTGGAGGAAGACTTTGATTGGGTTTACCTGCGACTTGACAGATATGACGACGACAGTGAGTAGTTACATCACGTTTAAGACCAGGCCAGAAGAAATGACGTAAAATGAGCTGGTAAGTTTTTGTTACTCCAAAGTGTCCAGACCATTTACTCTCATGAGCCACAGATAAGTTCTTGTGGCGGTAAACAGCAGGAACCAGTATCTGGTCAACACTAGAGTCAAGGTTAGTGTCTGATGACCATTCACGCATCAAAACACCATTCTTAATGAAATAGGCTTGATTTTCCTTTTCAGCGTCCTCAGCACCTTGGAGAGACACTGTTTCAGTGTAGAATCAGCTCTCTGGGCAGCACACAACTTTTCCTGGTTCATTGGTAATGAAATGTCTAACTGTTTTCTAGCTAGGATGCTAGAAGGAGTTTTATCAGTAGGGCCTTCAACCTGAGGTCTTGAAGTACCTTCTACACTTAAACCATCGTGGACTCGTCTGCGCGTGGTGGTTCTTGAAACACTGACACACATTCCACTCTTTGTGAATCTCCTCCACATTTTGGAATGGGTTTTGTTTCACCATCCTCCCCAGGATGCCGTTATCCTTATTGGTTGTACACTTCTTTTTTTACATCGTTTCCTTCACCTCTCTATTAATGTGCTTGGACACAGAGCTCTATGAACAGCCAGCCTCTTTAGCAATGACCTCATGTGTCCTGTCCTCCTTGTGCAAGGTGTCAATGGTCGTCTTTTGAACAACTGTCCAGTCAGCAGTCTTCTCCATGATTGTGTAGCTACAGAACCAGACTGAGACCATTTAAAGGACTTTGCAGGTGTTTGGAGTTAATCAGCTGATCAGAGTGTGACACCAGGTGTCTTCAATATTGAACCTTTTCACAATGTTCTAATTTTCTTAGATGCTGAATTTGGGGTTTTCATTAGTTGTCAGTTCTAATCATCAACATTAAAAGAAATAAACATTTGAAATATATCAGTCTGTGTGTAATGAATGAATATAATAAACAAGTTTCACTTTTTGAATGGAATTACTGAAATAAATCAACTTTTTCATCATGTTCTCATTTTATGAGCAGCACCTGTACTTTTGTCCCAGAATCAAACGATATCTCACGTGAAGTAACAAAGAGCAGGTTTCTCTGCTGTGACTGAATCAAGTTTTTATGTGGAATAAACGGCTGCTGACATTAAAAAAACATTCATATAAAACAACATTTATTGTTACAGTAACTGTAGAAGCATGTACTTCAGTCACAAAATAACTGGAAAATTAACCATACAAGAAAATATATGTTTTTTTAACGTAAATATAAACAAATTGTAAAATATGATAAAAAACCCTCAGAATGTAGTAAGTTATGATCGACCTGCCCGGTGACGGAGCATCAGGTGAAAAGCAGGTTCTCTGATCGTTCTCCTGATTTCACAGGAGTTTATGGCTTCAGTTAAACAGAATAAAGCTAAATGAACAAATATAACTGGAGATAGAAAAAAACAAACATAAAAACAACGGACTCCAATTACAGCAAAACTTTGTTTCCTTTCACAGAAGTTCGACGCCACGCTCAACATGTAGAGTCTCATGACGGCGCTGAAGGTTCTCCTCCCAGACAAGAAAATGATCAAAACAAGACACACTCACTGGATCATTGCAAAACACACGTACACATTTATCGTCAAGACGAGCCGGGCAGGAGAGAGTCAAGGCAACTGTAAAGCAAGACACAGGTCTGCAGCTCGTATCGTTTTCTTCCACTGAACACGACGAGACCACAACTCCACCTGGATCTGTCTCGGTCTGCAACCTTGAGATTTAACCACAGTGTACCAGTGCAGAACAAAATTAAACTGGTTTATAAAGTGTAACCATGAACACAGTTTAGAAAAACGTAACCAAAAGTACTCTTTCCAGTAAAAACACGACAAGCTGGGCGTGCACGTTAGAAACCGCTGTAAACACGAACACCACCAGAGCCTGGGGGGTTTGCACACGCTGCACGTTGGCCAGATGATCAACACTCACACGAGACAGGTCACTGCAACAGTTTAACACCAGCCCAGTCTTCCCAGTTCACGACGAGAAGCTGCAGCCCACAGATCTGTCACGCATGACTCTCAGCTACTACCACACAGAACTGTTACCGCTATGTTTGTGTTGGCTGAGGCTGCCATTTTGAATTGGGTTGACTCTAAAAGTTAACGAGTTGTAGACGTACACCCAATATTTAGAACTTCAACAAGATCCCTTAAGTGATTCATGAGATATTTTGCTAACAGAGAAGATGTGCAGTGTTTGGAGTATGTGTTGAGAATGACTCTCAGCTACTACCACACCAGGTTTTAGCTTAATATCTGTAAAACGGCCTGAATTCGAGTCCTTTACGTGACGCTGTGGCTGAGTTAACGAGTTGTAGAGGTAAACACAACCTTTACTTTGAAGGGTCCTTCAAATCTGTCCCAGGCACACTTTGCAGACAGGAAACATTAAATGAAGAGAACTGAACTCAACCTCCAATCAGAGCAGGTGAGCTTTGTCGCCACCTGCTGTCCACTTCCGGTAATACAACTTGAGATCAAAGCTGCAGCTTCAACACCATTTGAACGATGATGATGATGATGATGAGTGAGTCTTAAGGTAAAGCTGTAAACACTTCAGGTTCAGATGTCAGAGCTCCTGACAGTCCAGCCCTTATTTGGCAACGAGTGTTGGTGTCTGAGAAAAGTCGAGCGGTAGAAAAAAACATCACGGACCAAACGCCAACGAACAGGAAGAGAAGGACGCTGCGCACGATGCGCACGACGCGCACGCCTCCCAGGTTCAAGCAGCATACTCCAACATCAGCTGGCATGCAAACAAAACTAACGACTGCCATTTCAACCGTGACACGCACACACACACACACACACACACACACACGCACACGCACCAGTCTTACCAAAAATACCACTTTGACATGTTAAAAAACAAACAGAATAAAAAAAGCACATTGTTTTCATGAATATTTCAAAGTAACAAAGTGCAAAGGCGCCATCTTGTGCTCAGATTTCCACATCGCCAACAAAACCCTGGCGACTCGTCTCCGAGGACGGGGACGGTCCACCAAACCACGTGACAAAGTCCTCTGCAGGACAGCTCAGGTGTTTGTTGGGAACGACTGATCTCAAAAGGTGCAAATCATAAATAAGCTTGAACTTTATTAGTTAATAATAAGTTGGTCCACCTCCACTGCATCAGCTGGCCTTTCTTTCTTAGAAAATTAAAAAAGGAGAAGAAGCCTACTCAGCTCTACAGCATCTTCTCCAACACTTCATGGCTGCTTGTGTCTGTAAAAAGTCGTCCTGGGACGTCTTTCGGGACAGTTTCCCCACAAATAAATCAAAACTGAGAGGAAAAAAAAAAACAGCTGAAAACGCTGAAAGAAGCTGAAAGAAGCTGAAAGAAGCTGAAGCAGAACAAAATGTGAAAGGAGCAGTAAAACTCTGTAAACAGACCTTGAGATTTGAAGGATGTAAAATGAGCTCAATTCATTTTCTATGAGGAAAAAATGTCAGAAAAGGCTAAAATATTTCAAAAAGCTAAAGTTGCACCAGCACCAAAAGTCACAGTGGGATTGTCCTGAAGGAGCTGAACATTTTGATTTATGATTTGTTGAAATAGATAAAAACTAAGGGACGAGAATCACCGAAAAACGTAGAGAATAGGGATAAAAGTCAGAATCATAACTCTAAACAGGAAAACAATAGTGTGAATTCTTAATAAGCATTCACACTATTATAAACAGTCAATAAGATTTTTATAAGATTTTTTGCATCTGGGCACAAATATTTAGTAAGTGAAGGTAAGAATCAAAACAGTGCAAAAGCCAACAAAGGATGGATCATTTGAAGCTGCAGCAGCTTCAACTTGTTACCAGGGACAGTGGTGGTCCATCTTCAGCACGCACCTGTCACACAGAAAGAAGAAGAGCAGGTCAAACACAAATCAAAGGCCTAGCATTCCCTGAAGGATTGCACGCCGCCTTCCATGACCAAGTTTTACAGCCAGACTGTACAAAACAACTCTTTAAAGCTGATAATCAATAAGAAAAGAGCTAAATAAAGCGTCTCACGTGTCACATGCGGAGCAGTGATGGCACCGGTCCGGCTTGATCACTTGACAGCGGTCACAGTAGCGGATCGCTGCAGCGACGCAACAAAACATTTAGTTATAACTCATGACTCGGGACAAACGGTTAGTAATGAACGGGAGTCGGACCTCCGGAGCCGGTGCGGGTGTACAGCGGCAGGTTGGAGGCAGCTCTCCACAGGATCTCCTGCTGGGACTCCGGCCTCTCTTCTTTCTCGTAACGCTCCTTCTCAGCCTTTGGCAGGCAAAACTGGAAATCAAAAAGATGCTCGCGTCATTTTGAAAAGTCTTCAGTTGATGTTTTGTTGACGCGGAAACAAACGGAGCGTTTGCAGAGTTTCACCTCTTTGGAGGGGTTGGCAGGATTGGTGAAGATGGTCTTCCAGTAGGACCACACAAACATGATGAAGGAGAGGTGGAAGAAGGTCAGGTAGACGACTGGAGGGAGACGAGCAGCAGAACAACGTGAACAAGCTGATTTCAAGAAATGCTAATTCTACTGAAAAGGCTTGAGAGGAAGCTGGACGTCTATAACTAATGAGAGGGAAGCAAACACCGACTGCTGACGGAGGAGACGCTAACTGGCTCCCAAACAAAAAGCTCAGCGTTTTGTTTTTGTGCCAGATCCACAAAGTTTTCTGTGCAGACTTAGAGGAGATAAATCCAGTGAGCAACAAACAGATAAAACACGAGTCCATGTGTGAATACTCACGCTGCTCTGTTGTACTGAGGACGGTGACTGCAGAGACAGAAAACACAACCGTCAGTGACATGACGGAGTCAGCAAAGGTGGAGCAAGAAAAATGGATTCAGATCCAACAGCAGGCTAAGATGTATAAATGATCCTCGATGCAGAATACAGTCCAAATACCATCGCATGCTCACAACATCAGCACTATCTAATAAAAAGGATAAATTCACAGTTTAATTATGATTTGATCACACATCAAACATTAATTGTACCACTCGAGAAAGTTCATTGTTGTAATTAAACCCTTTCCTTCAAAGTGACACCAAGTTAAAGAGTGATGTCAGAAGCTGTGGTCAGTTTCACTTGAGCTGGAATTAAAAGAGAGCAAACCTTTAAAAAGCACAGACGATAACGTAAGAGCTTCACAGAGAAACTGTTTAATCAACTGTTCATGACGTCTTTGGAATGTCTGAGCAAACTAAACCAAGTACGTTTTTATGAAGTGGACATAAATTCATGCAAAGGCTTATTTAAAAGTACTCATTAAAACTGTATTAGACGCAGCTCAATTATTTAAAAAGATCAATTTTAAATATCTTGTTGCAGACCAAGTTGTTGTCATTCTAAAATGATATAATGGAAATAACCCAAATGTGGAAAAACTCTCTTTCCTTCAGAGCCACATGTTTCAGAGAGGACAGATCAGATCTGTGTCCATCATCAGGTGGAGACACAGATCAGACCTGTGTCCATCATCAGGTGGAGACACAGATCAGACCTGTGTGTCCATCATCAGGTGGAGACACAGATCAGACCTGTGTCCATCATCAGGTGGAGACACAGATCAGACCTGTGTCCATCATCAGGTGGAGACACAGATCAGATCTGTGTCCATCATCAGGTGGAGACACAGATCAGATCTGTGTGTCCATCATCAGGTGGAGACACCACCACGAAGAGCAGCAGGTGAAAGTTTGGCTTTAAGAGTCATTTCTCGCCTGACAACAACACGGAACCAGCCAGCAGGTTCGGAACCAGCCAGCAGGTTCGGAACCAGCCAGCAGGTTCGGAACCAGCTTCCACTGTCGGTCACTTCCGGATGGCAGCAGCTGTTCCACAGGACGCTTCAGTGAAGACGTTACAGCCCGAAGACACGCGACACGAGCCGGCACGACGTCCACTTACACACGCACAGCTCCACCACGTAGGCGTAATAAGACCAGCACACGACAAGGGCGATAAAGATCACAGGTATCCACGCTAAACCTCGTTGACAGCATCGTAATACGTGTGAGGGCGCCATCTTTCTCCCTCCGCTGGAGAACAGGGAGCGGCGGCGTGTGACGTCACAGCCGGACGTAACAAGAAGCGTCTGATTTACGAAATAAATAAATAAATAAATACCCATTTTATGTTTTTATACCTTTTTTTTTAACTGTTTGGTATTTTTTGTTTGTTTTAATTTTATGATTGTTTTCTTCTTCTTGTTGTTTTGTGCGCGTGGTCCAAGCCATCGTTCATAAAAACATAACCGCTGTTACGCTTGGTGACGTCATTTCCTCCTCCACTTTGCAAGTAACTGGACAAAACGCAAAAAAGGTTCAAATTTTAGAAATGTTTTCATACAAACACAGGCCATGTGAAGAAAATAAACCACTTCTTGATTAAAAAAGATTTTTATTATTATAAAGTTTATTCATTTTTTTTAAACAAAACAAAACAATTCTATATACAATAAGAAATACAACCACAAATAAAACGAAAGGCAGCAGAAAGAAGTAAAAAATCTTATCTGCCCCTTTTTCAAAAAAATAATTTAAACAATAATAATCTAACAAAAACTAAATAAATAACTTTTCTCGAAAACAAATACTCATTAAGCTATTTCACTTTTTTTTAACAAACAAACTGACCGTTCTCTTAAACATACTCATTGATCTGGCATTTTTAACATCACTCTCCAGATTATCCCATAATCTAATTCCTTCAAAAACTAGTTCAAAATTTAGGTTTCACAAATATCTCTATTCCCTTAAGATTATAACAACTCTCTTTGAAGTTTCTACAGGGGTGCACCAATGAATTTACTTAATTTTGGGAGATCGGCCGATACTTACATGAGAAACAAATTTTACCATTTTTTCTGATGAAGCCTTCTGGATTGAAGGCGAAACATTTCAGCACACAAAAAAAGAAACTGTCCAGAGGTCCTGACTGTAAAATGTTGGATTGTGTACCTGGATTATTGAGCATGGACTTTTAATTTTTTTGTCGTTTTAACAATTGTCTGAACTTCATTTGTATTTCGGAGCACAACCTCACGACCAGTTAAAACCAGTTTGTTTCCAGGATATTCAAGGTTTTCAATAAAATAATATTGGAATTTTGAAGGTGCATTGTGACCTTATAACACCTGTCAGTGTCGCTTATAAAACTAAATCGGAATCGGCAGCTCATGCTTTTTAGAAATTAGTGATCCGCCAGAAACTGCAATGGTGCACCCAGTTTCTAGTTATAGTGTTTAAGTACATTAACTACTCAGTAATGGTACTAAGTTTTGGCAAGTATCCAAACTGAAGCTTGTACTAGTCTGAAAAGAAAAACACCTACCACCAGGACACCCCTTATGCCCCCCCCAGGCCCCCCATGGCTCCGCCTCTGCTGCATTTCCGCTCCTGCAGTCTCTTGACTCAGTACTGGAAGTTCGGACCCTGTCCCTGTCACACCCGAACCGGGGACAGAGTTCAGTCTCTGAGCTCCACGTCACGCGGTTTCTCCCGTGGACATGGACGTGGACAGGTTTCTGTCTCGTATCGGGTTCTCGGGTCCTGCACAGGAGCCCAGCCTGGAGCTGCTCCGCTCGGTCCACACCTGCCACCTGCTCTCGGTTCCGTTTGAGAACCTGACGGTCCACAGTGGCGGACGGGTCCAGCTCCAAGCCCCCCTCCTGTACGACAAGATCGTGACCCGGCGCCGAGGGGGGTTCTGCTTCGAGAACAACTCCCTGTTCTCCTGGTTCCTGACCCGGCTGGGCTTCCACGTGACCCTGCTCTCCGCTCAGGTGAGGAGTCCGAACACGGGTCGCTACGGACCCCCCTTTGACCACCTGATCCTGATGGTCACCTTGGAGGGGGGGCGGTGGCTGTGCGACGTCGGGTTCGGAGTTCCGGGCTTTTGGTCCCCTCTGTCACTGGAGACCAGCGCCCCCCAGGAGCAGGGCCACCGGGTTTACCGGGTCAGGAGGACCACGGGGATGCTCTTTGTGGAGTGGCAGAAGGAGGGAGGGGGCCCAGCTGGAGACTGGACAGAGATCTACAAGTTCACCCTTGAACCTCGGCGTCTGGAGGACTTCAGGGAGATGTGTTTGTACCACCAGAGTTCTCCGTGCTCCATTTTCTTCTGCAAGTCCCTGTGCACGCTGCTAAAACCAGGAGGAAGGGTCACCTACATTGGTCACAGGTTGATCACCACCACTTTCCCATCGGAGGCGACAGGTTTGGTAGAAACGAGCCGGGACCTTGAAGACGAGGAGATCCCTGAGGTTTTAAAAGAACATTTTGGAATCGAACTCCCGTCTCCTCTTCGGCCAAAGGATGAGGCTGTGACTCTACCACCAGTTGTGTACTGATCTTCTGAACAACCCGAGATGATTTAAAGTAGTGACCGAGCCACTTGAAATAAAGTATTTGTCATAATTGTGAGTTTCAAGGTCATGGTTACGAAATACAAAGTCGTTGAGATGTAAGTAACGAGACAAAGGGATGAGGTCGTTTTTATAAGAGACATCTCAAAGGAATACGGTAGTCCCTCGTTTATCGCGGGGATCTATACCCTGAAGCCCCGCGATAAGTGAAAAACTGAAGTAGGAATAGTAATAATAACAATAATAAAAATGTTTCTAAACGCCCTAAAAGAGCACAGCATGTCATGACTTCCCTGTCTCCTCCTCTTTGCCACCTGCAAGCGCTCTTGGCCACGCCCACTTCACTCTGCAGAGAACAGCTGATCAGCTGCAACAGGAAGTTTATCGGCTGCAGCAATAATTTTAAATAATTTACTTTAAATAAAAACTCCATGCCGATCGTGCAGCTCATCCATCAATCAGCCAATTGTGTTTCGTGTCCAATCTTATTTTGAAAAACCAGACAGAGCGAGTCCACGGAGTATCGAGGGACTACTGTATTTAAGAGTCATTTCAAGACTCAAAAGTCAATTTTATGATAAAATCATTATGAAAATGATAAATCTTAATTATGTAAAAAATTACCTTATTTTTTTGACTACAAGGCGCACCAGATTATTAGTCTCACTGTTGATTTTTGAGAATATTAAAGTGCGTCTTATCGTCTGAAAAATATGGTATGCCTTTGTTATATCTATTTAGTCCCATATAGTCATGATTTAAAGTCATATTTATGAGATGCAACGTCATGAGATGGTGGTTCTGACTTTTATAAAACTCATAATTAAGATTTCTCATTTCATAATGACGACTTTAAACCTCATAACAAGTGACGATGTGAACAGGGCTTCCGTAGATCCACATTTTCCTAATTAACTACTCACACTTGGGCAAGTAATATTAATTTTACTGCTCTACCGTCTCACTCGGTCGAACCATTCTGTCAAGAACCGCTGCAGAAAAGATGAACTGTCATTGTGATTTAATAAATTATACATACAGTTTAAAGATGTACAATGGTCAATAATCCACAATTGTCCATTTTGATAAGACAAAGTCTGTTTTGAACGTATTTACACATGTACAGTTAATCAGACAGCACTTAAAGCAAGGCATGAACAACAACACAAACAACGGACTTCAGATCAAACCTTTAGCTTCCTGCCTACACTACTCGGCTGAAATAACTCGCACGTCCTGCCATTAGGACTAGAATACACCTTCACATCCCAACTTCAGTGGGCATGGAAGAAAAACTGAACATAATCCATTAAACCTACTTTAAGATTTAATGATTACTGAAATAAAAACTGGGTGGGGAATGTAGACGGCTGCACCGGGTGTGAACATGTGGCACACGGGACAGAAAGGTCACTCTGCCACGGGGCTGGAGGCGGGGACTGAGCTCGCTCGGCCAGACTTCCGCTCGTAGTTGACCAGCCTCTGACCAACCAGGTACCTGCAGGGACGAGAACGATTCCTCAATATTTTCTGGATTCAAGTCATTTTTAGAACAGTTCCAGCGGTTCCACTGAAAACACAAAGTACTTCCACATGATCACAACCGATTCCACAAGATAACTTCTGCTGGTTCGTGCGATAAAAGAGTCGTACTTGTCATTTTTGATGTGCTCGTAAAGTCGTTTGAACTGTCTGATCTGGAAAGACAGGATGCCGATGAGCGACACCACCATCAGGAGGAACGGGTAGATCCTCCTCTGCATCAAGATCTCCATCTCAGGGACGACTCCTGCAAAGCAGACCGCATTAAATCACTCATATTCTGGAATATTCCAACTCCAGTGTCATTAACTCTGCTGGCGACGAAGGATTGACCGAGACAATCGTTGAACATCTGTTCGTTACTGATTCCAATGTGCTGTTCCTCTTTTAATGCATTTAATGTAACGTACATTTAAATAGTGACGGTGAAAATATTAATTTTTCATTTGTTTGCATTAAATTAATCCAGAAAAAATAATCTAGCGATCTGGTAACAAAATATTCCTCATCTACCTGTGAATCAAAGTTTTTCTACAAACAGAATCCTTTGTCTTATAACTCTTATAATTTGAGTTGAAAGGCGGTAGCTCTACCAGCTGAACCACCGTGCTGCCAAGCTCGTTGATTCCCTATATAATATATTACTATAATAAAATACAGGGCTGGAATTGTAGATGACGTAACTCCAGACTAATAAAATCTGAGCTTTAAAACGGGTGATTTCAGAAAGAAAACGAGGCTGTTGCCAGGTCAGGTGATAAATCAGCAAAAAACCAACAAACGTCAGATCATGTTGACGCTTCTGAGATGGAAGATGTGAAAACCATCATAACCCAGCACTGTAAAATTCCTGGTCGTGGCTGACCCTGCCAGCCCAGGTCTGCTGTGCGTGTGTTTAGACACTGACCTACAGCGGGCACCACCCCAGCAGCGATGACGTACGGCACACACAGGGACAACAGCAGGACGGAGATTACCGGAGCTGCCAGTCTTCGGATTATAAACTGAAGATCAATGTTGCGAATTCCGTTTGCATAAACCTGAGGAGAGTTTAGACATTCTGATTAAGTTTAATTCAGATTCATTTGATGCAACGCAGCAACATTTTCAAATTGAATCAAGAGGATTCTGTCAGGAGCACAGACTAACTCCCACTTCTCTGCATTCACAGTTCAGTCTAAAAGAACAGATACCAGACAAACAGAGATGTTGACAAGCTCAGTATAAGTCCACCTGCTCAATCACAGCCTTCAGCCACCACTGGGGGCCCATGAGAGTGATGGCTGCAATGATCTTGGCATGAAGCACACCGAGAGCCCAGTCCTGCACGAGATCACACGAGAAACGGCCGTTTAAAAAAGATCTTCTCTTACGATCCTGAGACAGAAAGACTGAGCAGGTAAAGCCTACCTGCCAAGGATAAAACAGAGGTGTTTGGTCCAAAGGTACTCGAAGGGGGGCCACGATGACGAGTTCAAACAGCAGGCCCAGCAGCAGCGGGATGACTCCAGCAACCAGCAAGGCCACTACCAGGGTCTTCAGGATCTACACGAGCAAAGAGAGAAGGTTACATCTCAGGCAGGCTGGAGACGTTTCTGATTGGGATTCTACTTCAACTAAAACAAGAAAACATTTTGGATATCACTGAAGAATAGTAATAAAGTGTAAATGTCTTCATGGCTCTGAAGAACAACCATGAAGGGCCCTGCACGCTCCAGCTGAAGTGGCACAATCGGCTCATTGCGTGATGAAGACCACGTCATGTTGATCTCCGTGTCAGCACAAGACCTGGTTCGAACAGTTTCTCACATATGCTCCAAGAACCGTGTGGTCACTGGTTTGTGGGCGTTCGTCAACGTGTTCGGACATTCAACTCTTCACACATCAAATCAGTCCATGGGGGAAACGTCGTGGACGGAGGTCGTGCAGACGTCGTGTTTGGAGGAGTCCGTGCTGAAAAGTGCGTCGCGGTCTTCACGATGGATCTGAGGTCAAACGGCGGCTGCAGGGACGGAGTGGCGGGAAGAAACCCACGCCGTGACGCATACTGCAGCGGGAGGGTTTCCAGCTCTGCGTCTCGTGGAGCATGAGAGGTGTGCGTGAACACAACCAGGTGACCACACGTCGACGGTTTGGCTCTGGATGGAGCATGTCAGGCCCTTCACTCCTTCATTCTCCATCATTTAGACCCCAGTTTCTGAGTGGGGGTTTTTTTTTTTTGCTTTGCCACAGCAAATGTTTTCTGCAGTTTCAATGGTCTACACAGAAAAGAACTGAAGTGGCTCTGAATTATATTTTAACATCACACGTGTGTAAAACATCACAGCACTCACTGACGCTTACCATGAGTGACCACTCCTGCACTTTGTGCATGATGACGATGCGGCCCTGCGGCATCCAGGCCAGCAGAACGGTGATTCCACGCACCGACAGCCAGCACACATAAAGGCCACACGCTGCGGTGTACAGCTCGTGGATTTTGGAACTTCCTGTCCAGAAGGACATCAGCCACCGACCGGTGAAAACTAAAAACACACACGACAACAAAACCCCTCCACATCAGAGCCAACCTTGTAGTGGTCATGGTGGAGAAACATGAGATTTGATACGACAGGAAGCCATGTGAGTAAATCTAGACAGACTGTCATTATGGTCTGGGTGGAGCCCAACAGGAGAGAATGATCTGTTAGTTCAGCTGTTTGCTGCCACACCTTACCTGGCAGGGTTAAACACAGCAGGCTGGCCAACAGCAGAGTGATGCACATGAAGATGATCAGCAGGACGATCTGGGGACAAATCACAAAATAAACTTCCTTCTCTGTTATGATGCAAAAATAAATCCAGACTAAAACCTGTTTCAAACCACCGGACTGTCTCACCCTAAATGGGAAGCGGAGGGGTCGGTGGTACGGCTGGAAACCCACTGGCCCCCCCTGCTGCAGGATGGCCTGATGCGCTGCGTGCAGCCCCTCCCCAACAGCCGGCGCTGGGTTGTTGTTGTTGTTCTGATGACCCTGCGGAGGGTTGTTGTTGTTGTTTGCGGCTTGGTTGGCTTCGTTGTCTTCCTGCTCACCCAGGAGGTAGGAATGAAGGTCCCTGCAAACAAAAACAATGACGCCACAATCGTATGATCAGGGAACAGAAAGCAAATAAATAAAAACACGCTCGGCTTCTTCCCAGGTTTGACCTACAATAAATAACCAGCGCTGACCGTCCAGGCTCGGACCAGGCCTTTGAGCCACTGACGAGTGTGTCCTTGCTCCAGAAGAGCAGGAAGCACGACCTGAAGCAGCAGCAGCTCCAACGACAGCTCGCTGACGGGGGCGTCACTGAAACACAAAGCAGGGTCTGCGTGTGTCAGCCTGGTTCATGTGACATCGAACGCTTCCTGTCCTCCTTCAACATCTAAAATCATAAAGCTGCACTCAAAGCGTTTGACTTGTGATTGTCTTCTGTTGACATCTCCTGTTTTTAAAGAGGAAAGCAGGTTGCAGTGTGTGACCTTCAGTGACCTTCAGTGCTGTCATGAGTCCTGGTTACCTGTAGAGCATGACGTTGTACGGCAGAAAGGTGGGAAGCATCACTTTGATCAGCCGGATGGGAAGCCACAACATGAGCAACACAATGGAGCCAAAAACCACCACGGACAGGATGAACCTGCGCAGGTGTCTGTAGATGGGCAGGTGGATCATCTCCTGCACCGGGTTAAAGTCTGGATCATTCAGGTTCCGCAAAAACCACAGGACTCCAGGCCTCAGCACCTGATGCAGACAACAGGTTTGTTTTTACACCAAACGTAGTCATGGTTTCCTGAAACGCGAACATTTTCCTTCGATCCTTACCTCTCTGAGCAGGAGGATGAAAGAAGCAAAGTAGAAGACGTACACCATCCCCACGAGCCAGTGCAGGAACATGGTGGTACCAGGAGCGGACTTGAAACTCAGCTCCCGGTCCTTCAGTGACGCGTCGAACATTTCCTGCCAGAGACGAGAAAACTTAAAAACGGACTTCTAGATTCAGAGTCGGGGATAAAATGACATCTTCTGTAAATCTGGTCAATAAATAAAAAGCTGATTTCATGATGAACAGCGTCTGCTCAGGTGATGATTTGCTTTATCCCAAACTTCAGGAAGTCCAACTAATCTTTACATTTAAAGTGTTTCACTCATGAATGCACGCACACTTCACAGTGGACATAAATACAAGACTGCTGGTGGATTTAAAAATGTCAAATGAAGCGAAGGTTTATGAAAAAGGCTATAAATAAATAACAAGAACCCCAAACAAAGCATCCTAATATCCTAACGGTGTGAAATGAATTTTAAGATGAGAAATCTGTGTCATTTATTTTTATAAGACTCAAGGCGACACAGCTGTACCAATTTATAATTAATTTAATCTTTATTGCAGACTGTTGGATTCAGAGTCGAACCAGTGCTTCGCCTGATTCATGAACGTGTTCATGTGGTTTCCAGTCAAACATTAATAGAAGTTTGTTCAGCCTTTCATTCAATCATTAACACAGAAGCAGCTCTTCAGGACCAAAACACGCCGGGATGCGAAAGTTTCCTTTGATTTAAGAAAATAACAAGTAACTAAATTTAAATCCTGTTTCCAGTGACGCTCAAAATTCACTTAACGGGTCTCAAAGACACACGACGGCTCTCTTGAGCAGAGGCTAACAAACTGATCAGCTAAACACAGAACGGAACAAGAAACAGTCAAACTACAAAAACACGGTCCTTTCTCACTTTAACCCTACAAACCAGTCAGAAACCAGTACAAACCAGTCAGTTCTTGATATTTCTGCAGGTTAATAAGAAGATATTCTTTTCTGTATCGCCTTTCATCAAATGGTCTCGTTGGAGTCATGCGAGCGCAGCGCACGAAACAAGTTGTTTTTATTAAATATATAATTACATGTTTTGTTGTCAGCACAAAGAGCTACACCGAGGACAATAATTCTCTTCTCAAAACTATAAATTAAAGTTTTGCTTCAGAATAATTTGTTTGAACAAGTTCAACACAAAGAAATTCAAATAAAAGACGCACGGTTAATTTAAAAATAAAAAGTTAAACAGGAAGTGAATGAATGGAGCATATTTCTTACTAAGGAGCAGATGTCAAGCCACCAGCCACAGATCAATGGAAAAACTCCAATTTCCACAACAACCAGTAAAGAAACCTGGAATGAGAGAAGGTTTTAAATCTTATCAAACATTTAAATCTGTTTAAAACACTTCAAGTTGTTTTTGGGAGAATTAAAACAGGTTATAAAATATTGTAATGAGACACTGCTGGGAGTTGCAAAGCCACGTCAGCGTTTGACTGTTTGCCATAAAATTATGACCACACCGATTAGAGACACAGCTGGCAAACAAACTGAACAGGAAGTAAACATTTTGATCTGAAACGTGCTTGGAGGAAGAAACGGGCGAGCGTGAGGGTTTGACAGACGGGTCAGAGCGTTTGGACAGCTGTAGCTCTTGCTCCTTGTCTGCAGAGGTCTGAACTCAGCAAAGAACAGAGTTATACAATAACAGCTCTGAAATGAAACCAGTCCAACTGAGGGACGTGCATTTGGTATTTTGTTCCATGTAGGAACAGAGGGAAGGATTTGTTCTCCGTACGCCTGCGAAGGTCAGCGTGGACAAGAGCAACGAGCGAGCAGACATGCGTTCAGAGACGTTACCTTGACAACGATGTAGCAGACTCCAAGGAGACGTCGGGAACGCTGGAAGCGGACCAGAGCAGCTAGTCCCTGAGACGGCAATTAAGGATCAATAGCTCACAGCAGATAGTGTCTGCTGACCGTCCTGCTAGGAACACATCTGTAATTAAATAAAGCCTGTCAGCTGTGAGGAGGCCGTCACACAGAAGGATACGTGGCACAGGATCAGAGTCATGGCCAGCAGGATGTAGCCCACAATGGTGGTGATCAGACCCTCAAAGTGAGACGCTTGAACCTGAAATCAATATTGAAAAATGAGTCAATCACAGAGTCCGTTGTTGCACATTAAAGTTGAAGTGGTTTAAACTTGTCTTACATATTCCTGAAAGCCAAGGCCGACAACTGAGAAGTGCCCGATGTGGTAGGGACAAAAAGCTGACGGAGAAAAAACAGACAGACAACAGTTTAAT
>NC_056517.1:39033044-39053878 GCF_014905685.2 Nematolebias whitei
AGGAAGGTGCGACAAAGAAGGCCCAAGATGATTGAACAGTTAGAGGCCGTATTAGACATGAATGGGAGAGCATTCCTATTTCTAAACTGGAGAAACTGGTCTCCTCTGTCCCCAGACGTCTGTTGAGTGTTGTAAGAAGAAGGGGGGATGCCACACAGTGGGAAAAATGGACTTGTCCCAACTTTTTTGGGATTTGTTGACGCCATGAAATTTGGAAACAACAGTTTTTTCCCTTAAAATGAAACATTCTCAGTTTAAACTTTTGATCTGTGATTTGTGTTCTATTCTGAATAAAATATTAGATGTTGGCACGTCCACATCATTGCATTCAGTTTTTATTCACAATTTGTTTAGTGTCCCAACTTTTTTGGAATCCGGTTTGTAGTTTAATGTTTAATTAACAAACAGATAATAGTTAAATGTTTAATTAACAAACAGATAATAGTTAAATGTGTAATTAACAAACAGCTAATAGAGTTAAATCTGTTATCGATGCGACAACATTCACGTAAATGTGCTGCAGTTTACCACGCTGCAAATAAGTGTTTGAATGTACTCACCGAAGACCAGAATGAAGAGCGTGTTCAGAGACACCACCCAAAACACGTGCTCCTGGAAATCATCAGATTTACATCACTCAGACGTCAAAACTGAGTGTTTGATGCTCAACTAACATCTTTAGTGAGAAGAGCAGTCGTGCACAAACTAAGACTTACCAGGAACACCAGAGAGCCATCCAGACCAAGCATCTGAGAAGGAAAATGAAACACTTGTTAAACTGTGCACAACTGTAACACGTCACGTGCACTGCGCTGCAACAACGATGCAGAATAAGTTCAAGCCGTATTACCCGCTCCCAGGTGAGCTCCTCTGCTGCTCGGTCCCACTCCAGCGCGTTCCAGTTCATGTCATCTACAGCAACAAATCCAAATTTAAAAAATACATTAAATTTGCATCTGCAACTTGAAAAATATTTAAATTTTTTTAAAAACCCTAAAAACCACGACAGTCAAAAGTAATTTAAACCACAACGATTGAAACCTTTCAGGCGTTTGTAATAAAACTCTCTGAACCTAAATTAAGTTTTAAACAATAATAAATTATTGTGGTTCTGGGATGAGTGCCGTTTACAAAGACAAGCCACAGCTGTGTGGATTAATTAAAAACAGTAAAACTTTATTAACGAGCCTTCTGTTCCTGCCTTCAGCACCGAAAGAGAAAACGGAGTTGAACTGTTCACATCAGTGGTTTCCTCAACAGACGGCCGCTGTGGAAACTATAAGCTCTCACAGAAATAATCTGCTGCTTCAGAGTTTAATGACTGAATGAAGGACACTAGTCTGACTTACATCCAACAGGAATAAAGGAACTGAAATATTTAAATGAATTCTAAAGAGAAGACGGCCACCTTGTGCTCCGTTGTTGGGGTCTGCATCTTCAGCAGCCGCTCCTTCCTCTTCCAACGCCGGGTCGTCAGCCTGGTCTGGGGGAGCATCGGGGGGTTCGGGCTCTGCCTCGTTCTGAGCAGGAGGGTCAGCGGGGGCCGGTTGGGCTGCAGGGGGCTCATCTGCTGCTCCCTGACCTGCAGCTTGTGCCTGATAGGGAGAGGAGATAAATGAGTGTGTGTAAATAAACATACTTTTAATACAACACATTCTTCAACAAACACTATAAAACAGTTTGTAACGTGGCCTGCTTGTTTTATCGGCCAGGCTGCGCACCTCATTGGCTTGTCCAGCTCCGTTGGGAGCTGCTGGTTGCTGCTGCTCCAACCACTGGGGGGCGCCGCCATGGACGATCTGTTCTCTGAGCCACACCAGACTGATGAACGCACACAGAGTGCAGGTGACAACAAAGCAGCCCTGCAGACAGTCTGCGAGGAGGTTGTCTCTGCACGAGCACAGCAGAAACCGTTTTAAACACACGGACGGAAACACCTGCAGAAAACTGGAGGACACGGGTTCTGCTTACGTGGAGAGCATGTCCAACGGCAGCGTCAACAGAGAGCTCACGGAGCCCGTAAAAAGACACTTGTAGATGCGACCTGGAAAAGAGCGACCAGGTTAATGCGTTGATGCTGTAAAATAATCATTTATATTTAAATATATGTTTAAAACACTACACGATTTGATTAGGTGATATGTGAAGCTTCTGTCACTGCTGCTTGATTATTAAATGTATCAATACTAGAGCCTGACCAATGTACCAATGTATCAGTAGGGGCTGATATTTTAGGCCGATACACACATACAGGACATATCAGGTCCATTATGTGCCGATATAAACTTCTAATTTTCACCCCTAAAATGCTGCAACCAGCATAAAATGTCCCGGTCCGCCCGTCTGCCGGAATCGGGGTTCGGCCGTCACGATCACTCGAGGCCGGGGTCCGGCCTTCTGCGAGTCAGAAGCTCGTACGATCCACCGTGGTGACCAGCGGAGATCTGAGCCCGCAAGGCCGGGATCCACAGCCCGAGCCGGCAGCACGGAGGATCTTCCACGGTGACCGGTGGAGCCGGGGAGACGACGCCCTGCATGGCCTGAGGGGGCTCTGAAGCTCCAGTGGAGAGGACCGGGGAGACGGGCGGAGCTCCATCTAGCTCGCTCTGAATTTTGTCATTGGCCACCAAGCACAAAAAAAACTGCTTGCATTAGAACACGATGTTGTCATTATTGTTTTTAAAAGCTTAAAAATAGGTCCAGCCGCTCCTCGAGTTCGAACACCGGTAATTGCGAATGGCGGATCGAGGATTTAGAACAATTCTCAAACCCCTCCAGTGACTCGACCCCCTGACCAGTCAGTGACCGACCGCGTTCTGACGTCACGTTTTGGTGACGGCTCGCTTGGTCCCACAGAGGAGAAGGGACCAAAAAAGGTAGCGGTTCCACGAAACAGTGCTCGTGGAAAAGGGCTCGGAAGCGTACCGAACTGAGTCGTGCTGAAGAGGAGCTGTGGAAAAGGGGCTATAATATGACGTGGCAGGTCAGAGCCGGCCCGCGGGCCTTGAGAACGACATATGTGCTTTAATGCACCACTTTAGAACCATGGATTCTTTTACATTTCCATGTGTTTATTTTAACCATTCTTATTAGGTTAACCATCAAATTGTTGAAGAAAAAAAGAAACCACTGTTTGTGGTGCCTACTTACATGCAGTGAGGGGAACCACCCCGAGCCACGCAAAGGCAACCAGTGTGTAATGGAACCAGTAGCGGATGGCCGTGCCCACACTGGTCAGCAGGCCGGCACAGATGTCCTGAATGGGCAGACGTGAGGGCATATCTGGAGAGTAAACTGAACAAAGACAATAAAATAAGAATATTTTCAGAAATACCTTTTTTTTTTTTTTACAGGAAATATGTTTCAAATTTGTGCATCAACAAAAAGGGTCAAAACAGAACAAAGTGAATGGACTCACTTGGTGTGAAAGCAAATCTGTGCTTGCATAATTCACAGTATTCCTTCCTGCTGTGCTTCAGCCATTGGACCAAACTGTAAGGAGAAAATTAAAATGCTTAACTAAAATACAGTTTAACGCATATTTCTGTTTTTGTGTACACATGATCATATTGAGGTAAAGGATCATCCAGTTCATACAGAATAAATAATCTCAAAGAGACAGAGAGAAAAAACTATTTCTAAGTATTTTCTCAAAAGGTTATTATTTATTATAAGCATGTTTTTTAAACATTTGCCTGGAATGTTTTCTGTCAGAGGAGAGTTCCCATACAGGTGTTAAAATGAAACAACTCTGTTGTGAAGGGTTGGAGACGCTGACGACAAAATTTAAATAAGTTTGAGACGCCCATGATGACGCTGTAACACTGTGGAGAGGAGTGTTGCACCGTTTAGTTTTTTACCAAGTTCAAAACTCTAAGGGTGGTGGCACGGTGGCGCAGTTGGTAGAGCTGTAGCCTCACAGCGAGAAGGTCGTCGGATCGAATCCCAGTCTGGGAGCCTATCTGGGTGGATTTTGCATATTCTCTCCGTGCTGCGTGGGTTTTCTCCCACACATCAAAAACATGCATGTTAGGCTGATTGGTAACTCTGAATTGTCCCTAGATGTGAGTGAGACAGTGAATGGTTGTTTGTCTCGTTTGTCTCTATGTGTCCCTGTGATGGACTGGAGACCTGTCCAGGGTGTCCCCCACAACCCGAAAAGGAAGAAGCAGGTAAAGATAATGGATGGATGGAAACTCTAGGGAAAGGAGAAAGCTTGGTACATGCTAACAGAACTAATTGTGATTTATTATTCACAATAGGCTCAGTGGTCTGATTACACGTGATGTATTTACCTACTCAGAGAAAAACGGTAAGCTTTAGTAAGGAGGACAGAAAGACAAAATCTTTCAAGGTAACAACAGCAGTAAAAAACTCACCATTCCTGGTGGATAAACTTGATGCTGCCAGTGCACACACACGGGTGGTACAGGGGTTTCTCTTGGGTCCCCTCAGAGCGACACACACGACAAATATCCGCTAATCACACAATGACAAACACGGACATGTAACGGGTTAATAAACACATAAAGTTCATGTTTGTTCAGTGACCTGACTTCTGTTGTGACTTGGCGCTATATAAAATAAACTGAATAGGTTTGTCTTAAAAATTGTTTTGTACGCAGACAAAACAGTAATTTGAATCTTTTGATGACTGTATTATCAAAGCAGCATTCTAGACTAAGACCATTTCAGCAATGCATTTTACAAGGCAGTTGTGTGAAAATACAAACTTGTTATATTATCCATCACAAAATCCATCACATAAACAGCAAACAAAGAGGTCAAAGGTCAGGAGGTGACATTTCCCTCACAAAATGTAAATACATTGAACAATAAACTCAGATAACACGGGGATGTTTATCTGAAGAACCTTAAACTGCACTTTGATACACCTTTCAGGGAAGTGTATTTGATTACTTTACAACATGTAGTATTGACATCATTATCTTCTGGTCCTTTCCATGCTCTCAGCTTCACAAATATACATAACAAAGACGTCTATGTCACTTCGTGCTTTCCTGATTTATCTCACACAATGATAAAGCTTACCTTCCTCGACGGTATCCATGTTTTTGGCTTTAAACGCCGGCTACTTTCTCTTCAGGAGAACAGTGAACCCATCCACGACACAGCCTACTTTGTTTAGCTAGCTAAGTTAAGCTAGCGACAGTAGTAACCCTTTGCAGCATTGGCAATCAAAATGGTTTCCCGTCAGATTAAACACCGAAGCCTTCCTTGTATCTTTTAACATCCAGTTCGTCTTCGATGAAACACAATATGTTTCTATTTTGCTGTATATTTTGATGTCCAACAACACTTTGGAGGCGTGTGTTGCTAAGACGAGAGCTTAACCCTGAACGATAACAGGCAAGAAGCTAAACCGACTGACGCATGCGCAGACACGTCAATATGACGGTTTTAGTTTGCAGCAGCGGATCTGTTTTACGGCAGTGGGTCATTTTTACGGAGCCATAGCAACAGACAAGTGAATTTAATGCTAGTTGATTCTTCAGTAATAAAATATTTTTTTATCTAACATAACAATTATAAAGACAATTATTAGGTTTATTTCAGTTCATCATTATCTACCCCGCGTAATAAACTCTAACAATATAAAGACGGATTAATAACATGGATATAAGTTAATGCCAGGGTGTGTCGTCACAACGGCGCCGTGGCTTAGTTGGTTAAAGCGCCTGTCTAGTAAACAGGAGATCCTGGGTTCGAATCCCAGCGGTGCCTTTTCTCACCTAGTATGCTTAAAAACTATAAAACAATTATTTTACAGACTAATTTCAGGCTTTACATTAAAAATATACAACTCAAACACAGTTCATTGGTGCGAGTTTTGGTCAGTACTTCAAAGATAATGTATAAAATCACAGTTCACGAAACACATGTTCGACTTGGATGTTGAGTTTTTTGTTGAGTCAGTAAAAAAACCTGATGCGGATTCAGCCGAGTTCAAAAAAAGCTGATAATAATGTTAAACACATTTTGCATTACAGTATCTACTTTGGGACATGAAATGAATGAAGCTGCAAAGCGTAAGTAGGGACGTAAATGTTAATTGTAGTTTTAGAACACGTACCTTTGTGGTCCTTGTAAAATAAACAAATACAGTACAGCATTTGATACTATTTCTATGTTAACATGAGATTCTTGACCTGCCATTGTGTATCTGTTCCTACCGAACCCAGCCTGTCGAAGCAGATGGTTCTGCTAAAGGTTTCTTCCTCATGAGGGAGTTTTTCTTTCCACTGTCGCCTTCATGCTTGTTCAAGATGAGAGTTAAACTCAAAGCTGCTCCTCAGATAAATAATGTTAAATTATTATTTTTATAGATGAATGTTTCTGTTCAGTGCCCTGAGACGACTTCTGCTGTGACTTTGGAGCTTTATTTTTATAAATAAACTGAATTGAAATTGCTTTTATTTTGAAGTCTCAGCTGGAACGTCTTGGCTGGATGACGTCAGTCACGTGACCCAGCATTTATTCTGTTTAGTGGAGTTTCGCTCGAGTCTCTGCAGGAAAAAGGAACGGTAAGTAATGCATATGATTTACTTATTTACGCTTTTTGTGAAGCACACATGCAGTGTTGGTCAATTTTGCATTTTTGTTAAAAAACCTTATAGATTAAAAGTTTTAGAGCTACTTTGCACTTTTCCTTTCGTTATATTGCGCAACACTGTTTCAAGCTGTGCAGTCGTAATAATCATTAAATCACGCTAAGTGAAAAATTGGCGTCATATTTCCTTTAAGAGACTTTTTAACAGGTATAAAAGTCATAAACTGTAAATGTGCATTACTCATATGATGTGATAATCATCTAAAAAAACTTTTTTATTTTTTTACTGTATAGAATGAATGAAATGCGCATTTTATTTTAAACTTCACTAAATATTTCTGCTTTCTCTTACATATAAAATGTTTGTAAAAAACAAATAAAAGCTATTTTATCCAGGGTTACTCTTTTTGTTTCGTCTCTGATGTGGGTCCTGCTTTGTCCAATTCCACTTTTTCTCCTTCTGTAATCTACCTTTTTGTTTTTTTTACCTCAGGACCACCCTTAAAAACACTTAAAAAATCTAACTGTGTACCTTGCATCATGAATTAATGACACACAAAAGAATTGACATAAAAGTCATTGTCATTCTGTTGTGCAAGTCTTTAACTTTTCACGCAAATAAGCCAAACTTTGCAGATTTATTGCCAGATTTGATCTTTTGTCCAGCGTGTCATGTTGACATGCGTGTACTGTCACACACAAGATGTTGTCATGAGGGCACACGGTACGGTTTAAACAGTAAATGATGAGTGATGCCAGCAGAGGCCACGTCAGCAGAATATATGGTGGTTTAGATGAAACCGTTATAATTTGTTTAAATCACTCAGAGTGTAATTAGTCTCAGTTAAGAAATAATCAGTCGTAGTACTAGATTTGTAATTGCATCATCATATTTTCAGGATTTCAGAAACTTTATGTAACAAATACTGTGCAAGTCGCCTTCAAAACGAAGTATTTTCATGTTTTCAGATGGCAAACGAAGCCAACCCCTGCCCCTGTGACATCGGTGATCGGTCCGACTACGGAGGGCTCGGCCAGGAGGTCCAAATCGAGCACGTCAAAGCGTACGTAGTAAAACCCTCGGGTGCGTCAGACAAGGCCGTCGTCGTCATTCACGACATCTTTGGTTGGGAGCTTAACAACACTCGCTACATGGCCGACATGCTGGCTGCTCATGGATACACGTATGTAAAGCTCAACCCTTTATGAAAACACTAACCGATAACACGACTCAGCGATTTGTTGTTTTTTCCTGTTTTGATCCGAGCAGGGCCGTGTGCCCAGATTTCTTTGTTGGGGAGGCAGCGTGGAGTCCAACCAACGACTGGTCAACGTTTCAAGACTGGCTCAAAGACAAGAAACCAACAAACATCAACAAGTAGAAACAGCACTTTCTGTCAAGTCCTACCATGATGCAACTCCATTTCTGCCTTAAATCTCATGCGACTTGAACAAATGCTCACGACAATCCATTTCAGGGAGGTTGACGCTGCGCTCAAGTTCCTTAAGGAGACGTGTGGGGCCAAACGCATCGGAGCCGTGGGGTTTTGCTGGGGAGGCGTCGCCACACACCACCTGGCCCTGCAGTACCCAGAACTCAAGGCTGGAGTGTCCGTTTACGGTACGCCATTCTAACAGCACAACATGCAGCGAACTGTTGAAGTTTCTAATCAAGTTTATTTGTGCAGGAATAGTCCGTGAAGGAGAGGACAGATATGAGCTGAAGAGCCCGACGCTGTTCATCTTCGCAGAAAACGATAGCGTGATCCCTCTGGACCAGGTTAGCGCGCCGCTGTGATTGACACACGGTAGCTTTGATGCAACTTTGATACGTTTGTACCGAAAAATACATTCATGCTGCGGTTTTTAGGTCCGTGCCCTGGAAGAAAACCTGAAGAAGTGCACCGTGGACTTCCAGGTGAAAACATTTCCAGGACAGACTCACGGCTTCGTGCACCGCAAGAGGGAGGACATGAACGCCGCCGACGAGCCCCAGATCCAGGAGGCCAGAACAGACATGCTCAACTGGCTCAACAAGTACATGTGAAACAGCTCGTGTCTGCCGACGCTGCTGAGCAAACTCTATCCATCATCGTTAATGAAAAGGTGCTTTGGAGACCGTGTCAAGTTATATTGTTAATTCCAGTTAACACTTGAGGTTTTTAGACAAGTGATTAGAAACGTTTCAGTGTAGTTTCTGTCCTGTCAACGACCACCAAACCACGTTTTAGCTCAGTGTCTGTAAAATCCTGAGCCGTTTTTTTTGCAGGCTAAGATCAATGAGCTGAACGGCCATCTTGAACTGATTGACAGTAATAATGGTCTACCTTTGCCAACATGTGAATAAATCTGATGTGGACTAAAAACTGAACACGTTCTGCATTTAATACAATAAAATGAAGGTGTAGACATTTCAACAGACCAACATTTTATTGATGACTTGGCCACTAACAGAACATTTCTGTATCAAATGATAAATAGCACTAAGCAGTGAGGTTTGGGGTTCGGGCGTGGAGCAGCTGGGCTGCTGCTCTTCAACAGCGGGCCTTTAGTCCTCGACCTCTCCAGGGTTTCGGATGTCGTCTATCTTCAAGATCATTTTGACCACCTGAGTAGCCAGTAGAATCTGCTGTTTCTTGCCAATCAGGGTCTCGATCACATGCTGCTGCTTCATGTCTGTACAGGAGCAAACGAAGCCTCAGAATTCATCATGTCTTGAACACAAAGGTTGATTTGTTGCATTTGGTCATGTTGACACATCGGAGTTTAAAGCATTGAAGAAAAGCCTTTTTTTTTTTTACCATTTGTGTTTTTCTGGAGACAGTCGATGCCAAGGAAGGGGTTGTTCTCTTTGACTTGTCTGGCTCGGACCTCTGTCATGGTCTGGATGGGGTTCAGCCCGCTGTTCTCAGCCAGCGCCATGGGAATGACTTCCAGAGCGTCAGCAAACAGCCTCATGGCGTACTGCTCCAAAGACGGACACTGACAAAAACAGAACACGGATCTGAGCACTTCACACAAACTTTATATAAATCCAAAGGTTTTGTGCTGCACTAAAGGGTTTCTAAAGTTCCTCACCTTATCTGCAGCCTGGTTCACAGCAAGAGCGCACGCAATCTCTGAAGCTCCGCCTCCGTACACAACACGGTTGTCTCTGACCAAATTACGAATTACACACAGAGCATCATGGAGAGCGCGTTTGGCCTCCTCGATGATCTGACGAAGACACAAAGGACTGACTAAATAGACGTGCGCCAACGTGAACGAGTGGTTTCACTGGGATTGTTAAAAATTTACCATTTTGTTACCCCCACGGATGAAAATGGTTACAGCTCTGGAGTTTTTGCACTCCTGAATAACCAGCATACGGTCCTTGGTTGTGCCAAATGAGATCTCCTTCACCAAACCAGCCGTGCCGAGCTTCTCTGTTGTGAGCTCGCAGAACCTCGGCACAATGCGGCCTCCTGTGGCTATCGCGATCAGCTGCAGGAAACATTACATCAAATTAAGTATAACCACACTACTTTACCCTTTTTCAATACGAAGTGATGAAGACGCATCCAAAGGGCCAACCGCATGCTAGAACTTCTCGTACCTCAATCTCTGGCCCTCCAACCCAGCGAATGGCAGGCAGCTCCCGTTGCAGCAGCAGGTGGTTTGCCTCATCATCAAAGCCCCACTGGCAGATGGCCAAGTTAGCCCCCGTGCTTTTGACCTTAAATTAAAATGCAATGTTTTATTTTCACTACATGAACCAACAAGAATGCCTTTGTGTCCAAAACATTGGTAAAGTGAGCAATAACCTGCTGGATCATCTCCTCAAACTTGTCTTTTTCGTATTTCTGAAGAGCTTTGTAGTCCTCCACTGAGGTCACATCCAACTTATGCTTGGTCTTGGGTTTAGGGGGCTCAAACGGGCAGGTCAGAATAGCAATTTTAGCATCTTTGAGAACCTGATTAAAACAAACAGAAGTGGTTAGCCCAGGTATGGTAAACTTGCATTAACATTTACCTTACACATGTTAAAGCAATACTTAATATGTTAAAGCAACATTTTTAAAAGGTATTCATACCTTGGGCATCTGAGGATGGCTGAACTCCTTGTCCACTATGACTCCCTTGATGAGCTGTGTGTCCTCCAACTTTCCTCCCACTTTGCCCTCCACCTTGATGAGCTCAAAGTCTACATCCTTCCTTTCCATGTCAGCCACAGTGAGGATGGCATTCACTGCAATCTCTGCCATCTGTCTGTGGCACCGGTTGATACTAGAAAATGTAATTTTAAGAGGTTTTAGAATGTCCCACCAAAGCCTGAGTGCTAAAAGACATATAAATCTTAATGCCGAGCATTTGTTTTCACTATTAAGTTAAATAGTTCTCCCTTAAACACCAGCATAGTCAAATGTGTGCATGTCGATGTATTTAAAAAGTGAAAATACATTTGACAGTTATTGTTAAATGCATGGAATCAGCAGTGCATGAAAGCTGCGACGGCTTACACTTTGGACCCTAGAGTTGTCATAGCTGTCTGAATGAGTGGTTCGGTGTTGTTGGGATCACAGGGGAAAGTTTCTCCTATCTTGTCCAGCTGCTCTATGGCCACGCGAGCAGCTTGATCATAACCATCGGAGATCCTGATGGGGTGGATTCCACGGTCCAGCAGCTGCTCGGCCTGTTCAAGCAGCGCTCCAGCCAGCACTAAGGAGGCAGAAGAAAAAGAAAACAATGACTTGGAATAGGAGCCGCAACAAACCTGACAATGTGAAGCATGGCAGGAGTATTTTAAGTAATATATTAAAAAAAAATCCATTTTATTTAAAACACTTGAACTTAAATAAATAAGAATATCCCATGATTGTTTACATTAGTTAAAATGCAGAAATTACCAACAACTCCAGTGGTTCCATCACCAATCTCATCGTCTTGGGACTTCGATAGCTCCACCATAAGCTTGGCAATTTGATGGTCCACGTCCATCATGCTGAGAATAGTGGCTCCATCGTTAGTGACAGTTACCTCTCCATCCCTGTCAACCATCATCTTGTCAAGACCTAATATAAAACACAGCAATGCGAAATGTTAAAATTCACAGTAATGAGAATGTCCTAGTCAAATAATAACTCAAATAACAGGTTTGGTTCATACTCACCATTTGGACCCAAAGATGTTCTCAATGTTGAAGCCACAGCCTTGGCTGCCATGATGTGGGACTGTAAATACAGAACAGCACATATTGTCATTGTTTGTCCTCACCATTAATACCTAGTTATCCGTGATGTTCCTGTAGAGGTGATTGATGCAAATCACCAATGACCATTTAGGGAACGGTGCTCCCAGCTACACCCACTGGCTGAACGCACTGGGAGCACATGGGCCTCCGTGTTAGCATGAGTAGCTTAAATGGCTAATGCTAATCTGCTGCTTGTACACAGTTAGCGCTTACAAGAGAAGACTTTATAGATGTATGTATGGACTCCACTTCCTACTCAAGTGATTAACAGCAAATTAATAACTTGTTAAACCATGCCGCCGCAGTTCCGCTAGCTAGTCCATTGTACCTTCAGAGCATCAATGCCCGACAGACGCGTCTTCCTGTCCTGGTCCTTGATGATGATGAACGGCCTCCCATATTCATCAAAAGCCAAAGTGCCCAAACTGGACATGTTGAATGAAGAATTTGGACTCGCAATAAGAGTTGAATGAAGAGAATAAAGGCTTTAAATGATGAAAATCTGGAGTGTGGCTAAGCTGCAAGTCGCACGGGTCTGCCGGCGACTTCTGGAAGGCTCCACGGGCGGGGAGGGCGCAACCAAATGCGGCTACCCGTGCCCCGTTGGACGGTAGAAAACATATTTATATAACTTTAATACGTTTAATCAAACGAAAATTTGATTCGACGTGGTTTCGTACAATTACAGCCTTATCATAAAGCACAACTTAAAGCGTATAACTGAAATGTGATTTCGAGACTTGGTTCGTTCTGATCTCGCAAGAGTTCAGTTTGATCTCGCGAGAGTTCAGTAAAACCTAACCCCAGATGGTGATAAAAAAATTGTTGACGTGAGGCTTTACAGCAGTTTCGTACAGGTAGAAATGCTCCCCCATTTCTTTATTGCATACATTTGTTTATTTTAACTGAAGTCACAGTTTAATACGTATAAACAAGGTACTGTTCGCACGACATGAGTCAAGTTAGCAGCAGAACCGGACTGCTATTAGCTTTCTGTTCGAACATTAGCTCAAATGCACGTGCGCTCTTACAGTGACTAACGTCAACTTTTGACGCAACATCCGGGTATTTCTGTTATGGTGGCGTTCAGAGCGCCGTGCTTCTTTGGCAGCAGCCTGTCTCACTCCCAGTAGTTGGTAAGATTAAAAACTTTTAACACACAGCTTGCTGACTAATTCGACTGACTGAAATTTATCTCTGTCACACTTTAGCGGCAATTATGTCAATTTATACACCTTGTTAGACAAAATACTTGTAAACCAATAAGTAACTAGTAGTAGCACATTTAATGTAATGTTGGTAAACAAAGGCAGATGATGTCTTCTTAAACCAATAACACATGTTTCACTAGCTTTTTTAATTGCCTGGTGTTATGTATTTGCCTATGTTAACCTGTTTACCAGCAAGCCTGCATAAAAGTTAGTGTATATACAGGAAAACCAAATAAAAATGATGACATGATGCGCTCGTACTTTAACACTGCAGTAATAATCAACTATAACTCATGTGTGTGTTAAGAAACAGCATTGTTTCTGACTTTTCCAGCATGCCTTGTGAAGTAAAGCCGCGGTTTCTGGTGCTATATGGGTCTCAGAAAGGTCAAGCTCAGTCCATAGCTGAGGGCATAGCTGAAGAGGCTGAGGAACACGGACTGGCTGCTGATCTGATCTGCTTGAACCAGAACGACAAGGTACATGCCAATTATTAGACGTTGTAACAGAGCTATTCTTCTGTATTGACTCTTACACATCAGTTACAGCATCTTGTCACCTTGTCACTGGTTCCAGTACAATTTGGAGAGAGAGAACGCCCCGGTGGTCTTTGTTGTGTCCACCACTGGAGATGGAGAACCACCAGACAATACTCTGCAATTTGTAAGATGCATCAAGAAGAAGACCCTTTCCCCTGACCACTATAAACACCTTTGCTATGCACTTTTAGGTAAATTCTTTTATGGGAGTCAGAGGTAGTCTGTTTGTCTGTCAGTCTGGGAGCTTACATTTGCAAAACACATTGTTGTAATTCATTACAATGCAAACCTCTGTTCCTGGAGAATCATCTGTGTTTGCTCTGCCTCAGCTTTAGGAGACACAAATTATGCAAATTTCTGCAACTGCGGGAAGACAATTGAACGTCGTCTTCAGGAACTCGGAGCTAAACAGTTTTATCCGACAGGATATGCAGATGACGGTTTAGGGTAAGTTCTGTCGTGATCTTATTACAGAACTCTGTTACTTTTGTTTCCGCTGCTCATTATATCTTCTTGATGGCTTTAGGCTGGAGGTGGTTGTCGACCCTTGGCTTGAAGGACTGTGGAGTGCCATCAAAGAGGTTTTATCTAAAATGGCTTCTCTTTTGAAGGAGAATGAAGAAAATTCAGCCACAGACATTCCTGATTTGTCCACACCAGACGTCCAGCTAAACGCTTTAAGCATCACAGATCAGCAGAACTGTGAGCCAGTCAAACCGTCTCTAAGCTCAGACTCTAAATATGCGTCTCCTCCAGCCGTTCTTGACCTCAGACCAGCTTCTTTATCGGGGAGTGCTGGCTTGGAATCCAGATTCACCGGCGGCGCTGCACCAAAAACTCAGATCTGTAATGACGAACTGGCAGCTTCACTGACGGTCTCCCTGCCGCCACTGTCCGAGTCCTCCCTTCATGTTCCTGCTCTACCTCCTCCTTATTTAGACGTTTTCGTTCAGGACGTGGACTCTGTGGAACAGGTGATGAACGTTGCAGCTTAAAAAATCCACTGAACTTTACTTTGTGATGGAAATATATTCTCTACTGATCTGCTTCCTGGTACATTCAGTATTGTTCTACCATATTAAGAACCTTTATAATCCTTTTGTTTAAGGTCTCTGACTGATGTTACCATGTTATTTGGTATAACTCAGTGAATCTAGGGTCAGTGGACTGCTGGTTAGATTCTTATTACGTCCTCGTAAGAAACCTGGAAAATGTTTTCTTTTCCGCCGTCTGGGTTCAGTTCTGAAAGGTGAAGAGGCCCAAAGGGTTTTCTACAAAACACAGTTTCATTCCAGGAAGCCAGAACGGGTCAGGAACAGGAAAAGACATTAAGTTCTGTACTTGTGATGCTTTGACTCTGAGTTTGGCTGTTCTCCACAGCTTTGATGAAACCTACACCCGATTGTGAATCATTTTATTTCCCACAACACTTCTCATCTCAAATGTTTTTCCAGACTATGGGGCCATTAAACCAAGAGACTTTTCATGAGGTACCTGTATCCAGGGCAGTTCAGCTGAGCAGAGGAGACTCGGTCAGGACAGCTCTTCTAGTGGAGCTGGACATCTCTGTGAGCTTCACAGAATCATCATCATTATTGTGATTACAAGAACACAAGTCTTAATCACAAATTGATTTTCTGGCATTGCTCTTTCATCTCCAGGCTCATCCGACGATGAGCTATCAGCCCGGGGATTCTTTTGATGTTTTCTGCCCAAACAGGGCTGAAGAGGTGGACGAGATGCTCTGCAGACTGGGCCTTCAGGACCAAAAGAACCATCGTGTTCTGATCACTCTGAGGAAGGACACAAAGAAAAAAGGCAAGCTCAAGTCTTATGGATCATGTGTTTTCACATTCAGCTGTTTAGAAAACTCACGTCTGATAATTTGTTGTTGTTTCTGAAAGGCGCCCAGTTGCCGTCCCACATCCCTCCGAACGTTTCCCTGCTGTCCCTGCTGACATGGTGCCTAGAGATCAGAAGCGTGCCTAAAAAGGTACTGAAGTCCAAATCTAGCTCGTCCTCTGTGCCCAACAAAAGCCAGACTTTGTAATGAGACATCCTGCTTGAAGTTTTATCATAAAAAAGGAAGAGCGTCTTTTTTCCCTTCAAAGCACCGACTCGTTTGTCAAAGCTGGAGGAACCTGTATCATTATTTATGTGGAAGTGTAATTAAATTTAGTCGTTTCAGCATCGATATTCTTCAAAGAAGCCCACCGGTCCTTTAGAATCGTGGGCCGATGTCGAGGCTCAGAAGATTTACAAAGGTTCAGAGGTTGGCTGGGTAAGTGCAAGGAATGAGTAGATTTACCAAGTCCAGGCTCAAATATTCATTAAACCTTGCTGCTCCCCCGTGGCGGTGTGGAATTAAAGTCACATTTGATGTGGGAGGATGTCAAATGGTGGCAGTCCTGAGCTTTAGGTGGAGCTGTGGTCTGAACTGGTTTCAGCTCGTTCTGCTGCTGCAACATGGCCAATGTTAAACTGAACTCCTTCCTTTATTGTTGCATTTAATTAGGAAGTGTGTAACATCAGTTTAAACTGTAACCATACACTCAACTCAGTTGCTTTCAGGATTGTTGGGAAAGATCTGAATGACCTGGAAATAGATGTAGGACTAGTTGTGGTTGAGGAGAGAGTGGTCGGCCTCCAGCTGAGGGTCAGCAGCTGTAAACCAGCTCCTCCAGCTCCTTGGTGAGAGTCAACCTCAGGTTGCTCATTCAACAATATGCCAGCACAATCTATACATTTTTAAAATGTGCTGGTACATTGAGCAATAATTGCTCATGTGGGCTCGGGCTTCTTTGATGCGGTTTTACGAATAATGTGTTAATCTACTTTGAGGCAGGTCCGACTGGCCGGTAGAGGTAAAAAAAAAAAAAAAAAAAAAATCCTTTTAAGCTTCAGATGGATCAGCTGATCACCAACCACGCACGTCCACCAAAAGTTAATCTCAGATGAATCAGCAACCGGCTGAGTGTGTCTCTGCACCTGCTGTCATCTGCAGTGAAGGAAGTAGGAACATCGTACAGGGCTGGTTCTAGGCAACGTGAGGGTAGGGATGCACCGATCCACTCCCCCCCCCGCTCCATCTTTGGTGGAGGTCTGGGTCGGTGGACCTCTCGGTTCTACAGAGACGAGAGTTAGAGGCTGGACTTTGAATGTTCTTTGGAGAACAAAAAGGCAGTCACTAACCTTCAGTCAGGCAGAGAGCAGACTGACAGGTGGATCCGATGAGGTCACCAGCTGCAGCAGAGCAGGAGAACTGTGCAGCGTGAGACGTTTGGGCAAATCCAGGAACAAGGTCCAGCAGAGCAGTCCGAGGTCATACACAGGTGGTCAGAAAACCTTATCCAGATCCAGAGTACAAGGCACGAGGAAGAGTCGAGGTGAGGAAGAGTAAAGTCGTTACTGTGATCAGAGAGGGAGATCCAAATCAAGCGGGGGATAAGCAAGGTGAGGAAACCAAGAGGTCAGAACCAGGAAGTCAAACAAGGCTGTGACATGAACGCTGGACATCAGCTGCTTGGAAAAGTTCAATAATCAGTCACTGGTGGACGTGGAGCTTAAAGGCAGGTGAACAGGTGAAGCTGATGAGCGCTGATTGCTGTGGAGGAACAAGGGAGGCGTGGCTTAGAGGGAGCAGGCTTGAGCTGAAGGATGGGTGACAGGCAAACACATGGAAACAGGAAACTATGGCAGGAAGTGGCAGAAACGTGAGGTATGGCAGCTGACTTGGGACCAGAAAATTGTAGGTTCAACTCCGGCCATGCCCACATGTTGTGGTGTCCTTGAGCAAGATAGCCCATCCCTAATTGCTCCCGGGCACCTACAAAGCTGCCCACTGCTCCACCTGGGTGCATCTCAGGTGTGATGGGTTAAACGCAGAGAACTAGTGTTTTCATTGTATAGAAACATACGATGATGACAACACACAGCACTTTATTTTATCTGCAACTAAATGGCTTTCAAAGCCGACTCGTCATCATGACACGGTTTGACAACAAGACAACTTTAGTTCTAAACTCTGGCCTGGAAGGTAGCGGGCGACATGCATTCCTTCCAGGAAAGACAGACTCTTAATTAATTCAGTCTTTAAGTGAAGTAGCAGTGAACCTTCTGCGCTCGCGGAGCGTTCTAGAGGATGATCATTGTTCCAGCAGAACTTCTAACCACACACACGGCACATAATGAGCGCTGACGACATTTAGATCACTTGGCCATGACTAATACTTGGATGCTCTGATTACCGTATCGAGTTGATTCACTGGAAGAGAATGAAGTCAAATGACTCTTAGTTTCCTAAGGAGGAATATTTGAGCATGTCTCCGTCAGTTCTGTAGTCTTCTCATTGTAAGCACGGCTAACAGTCGGACAAGCAACTAATGAAATGACAACGAGCTGTAAACTGAATATGTTTTGTGTCTAAACTTTACTTTAGTTTAGTTGTGGCAGATGTGCATGTGAAACATCTGTAACACATAACTAATTTGTAGTCAGGGTCTTCCTCTTCAGTTTCCAGCATCATATTTGATTAACTTGTGTAAAGTTTATCATGAAGGTTCTTATTTCTGCTGTCAGTACGTTCAGTTGTTGTGAGTTTGAAGCTGAGAGCTGACGGAGGCTCAGAGCGGCTTCGATTGAGCTCACGTCACTTTCATGTGTCTACGAAGGCTTTTCTGCGAGCGCTGGTGGAGCACACAGCAGATGGAGCGCAGAGGAGGAGACTGCAGGAGCTCTGCAGCAAACAAGGCGCTGCCGACTACAACCTGCACGTACGAGATCCAAGCCTCGGCGTTGTGGAGCTCCTCGCCGCCTTCCCGTCCTGCTCGCCTCCTCTCAGCCTCCTCGTAGGTCAGAACAGCTGTTTGCTCACACACACCAAGTAACCCGGCTCAACCTGTCCTCCTTTCACACTTTATTATACAGGCTTCACAGACAATAAAAACATCAGACAATTAATAAAAATACATTTTATGTTAAATGTTTTGTACATTACATCACACCGTGTATCCAAACATCTACACATATTATCGATCCAGTGACTATACATGAAGCATATTCTAGTTAAGTATTTATATTGTTTTGTATATAGATATTTAACGGAAAGGAGCCATGCATCAATGATTGACATCAGTGTGGGACTTTTGCTGAACAACTATTTATAAAACTTAAAAAACATGAACAAATCAAGTGGAGTTAAAATTATTTGTTTATTTAGTTTGTACTAACACTTTTTTTGCCCACCAGTTTGGTCATTTTTAAACAGTTTTGCTGTTACAATTATACAAAAAACAATGCTTCTTTTCATAATTCTTAATGTTAGTCATAGTAATGAATGTCCAGTAGGTGTCGCTGCAGCTTCATAATCTTTCTGCACTCACTGTCCTGGTAATTTTATTGCCACAGCATTTATTTAAACTCGTTAAACACACATCTTTGTGAGTCCACGCTGCTCAAAAGGACTTTTATGTCCTTTTTCTTTATTGTTGCTTCAAGAGCATATTTGTGTGTTTATTTATGCTCTCCCTTCCAGTAAAAAATAAACTTTTTTTACTCCTTTGGGAGTCGTCTCATGGCGGAGAGCTAACATTTAGTTTGATGTCATTAAGACAGCCGGCTGGTCAGTCACCTGAGATCCTCATAGGTTTGGAGTGAAACTTGGCGGACAGTGAAATGAGCTGGCTGCAGCTTCACGAGTCCACTTGTCCTCTAAAACAGCTGCGTCACAGCTCGTGGCCTGCACCAATGTCGGTTATTTTAGGCCTGCTTGCCAACCACAGCACCTTTTTTCCTCCAGTGGTGAACGCATGCAGAACTCGGGCAGCGGTCCCGTCGTGCCCCCGTGAAAAATGTAGCGTGGAAGTCCCTGCAGGGTAGCAGCTGTTAGCCGGTTTACTGGTGAGCCTCGGAGCTTTGCAAGGACGAAATGTGCAGGGTCGGAGGTTAACGGTCAAACCTGACTCAGTGCGTCTCCGTTAAAGTGCACGGCTGCATTTTTTTTGGTCTGTGCTTGGTTCATTAGCGCTGAAGGAGAGGTGTTCGCTGGTCGGAGCGCCACTAACTGTAAATAACGAGGAGCCCAGATGTCTGCAGCCTTCGCAGGCTTGGTATAAACTGAGAAAGATGGCTGCCTCCTGGAGCCATCTCTCCTGCTACGAGTCATTGTTTTACAAGTTGTCAGTTATAAAGTTTGGGGTCACGACCCCTTAGAAACGAGCGCTCTCCACGAGCATCGTTTTTAGTTTACGCTGCTGCAGGGCTCGGAGGAAAATGTGCAGTTTTCTTCTTTTATGTGAATAATTCATTGAGCTTGATCGTTACATGTGGGACAATGTAAGCCAGAGTAAAGTAAGGTGAATATATTATGACCCAGTCTACCTCCGTCTTATGTTCACAGAGAAAACGGGATGTATTCTGCTCTTTTATTAATATCAAAATTTGCATTGAAAATGTTAAAACATTGCTTTTAACAAACCGCAAGCTTGCAAATGTTAAAGCCACTCAAATAGTTTGAGATTTGCATTTTCACTTTTAAAAATGATACAAACCTTTCCAAGAAAGATGATTTTTAATATGCAATGCTAAAAGCCTTCCTCATTTTATACGCAGCCAAAAGTCTCCATAAATCTTACAGAGGATGAAACTTTCAGGCTCTTTCTCTCTCGTCTTGATCTAAATCAGATCATGTTTTAGTGCAGCGTGATCGATGCGAGCCCTGAAAGTGATCTTTGTATGAATGTATGATAGAGATCTGGACACAGAAGTTCTCTTTTAATTTTCAGTATATTCTTTAATCTGCGACAGAACAAAAACGAGCTGTAGAAGTCGGTGCGGCATCTTTTTACTGCCTGCTGTATCGCCGGGCCTCTGATGGGAGATGATGGATGGATTGTGCTCCGCTTCAGACTCGAGCTGTCACATTGTGATAGAGAGGCATCAACCGGAGCGCCACGCAGGTGCACGGGATTGTGTTAACGTCTGCGAGACACTTCTGATGGAGAGGTGTGCGTTTCCACCGGAGGAGAAGCTTGGCTCAAATGTGGAATATATGATGTCAGTCTTCTGGGAGAAACGGCGTCTTTTTGTTTGAAAACATTTTTAAACATGAAAAATTGATTTTCCACTCTCTTGGTTTAGCTCCATCCATCCATCCATCCATCTGCCCGCCTGCCCGTCCGTCCGTCCATCCATCCATCCATCTGCCCGCCCGCCCGTCTATCCATCCATCCATCCATCCATCTGCCCACCCGTCCGTCCATCCATCCATCCATCCATCCATCCAT
>NC_056517.1:39053978-39059481 GCF_014905685.2 Nematolebias whitei
CCATCCATCCATCCATCCATCTGCCCGCCCACCCGTCCGTCCATCCATCCATCCATCCATCCATCCATCCATCCATCCATCCATCCATCCATCCATCCATCCATCCATCCATCCACTTTACCTGCTTATTTCTTTTCGGGTCGTGGGGGTCACTGGTGCCCATGTTAAGCCATCAATGTGCGAGAGGCGGGGGACACCCTGGACAGGTCTCCAGTCCATCACAGGGACAATCTGGACAGGTCTCCAGTCCTTCACAGGGACATCCTGGACAGAAAACAGCTTTCCTTTAGAGACACCTGTGAGCGTTTTTGAGCAGGAATCTGTTTTCTTCAGAGGGGAGTCGTAACGTCTGAGAGATCCTGAAAACACTTCTGAGAGCTGATGGTTCACACAAAGTTTCTTTGTGAGACTCTTTCAGTTCCTGTGTTTCCCCATCCTGATGTCGTCTGACGTCCGTCTCGTTTATTCCTGAGAAAATCAAACAAGAAGTTTGCTCAGTAACAATTTCTGTTAAAGCAGAGTTCCAGTAAATACAGAAGATGAAGCGTTGTTTCTCTCTGTGAGACTCACGTTTTCAGCTACAAGTCTAAGCCGGCTGAAGGCTGCCGATGGTCCGTGCACCTTCTCATCAGTAGTCGTCCTCACTGACCCCTGAAGCAGTTCCTGGCGAGTCCTGTCCTCAGTGTATCTGGTCTGATCCACCAGCCCTGAAACGGAGCCAGTCAGGGTCTGAGACTTTGTAACGTACGGTAAATGCCACTTTGGGTCTGGTTATGTCACGTCAGCTGATGCAGCTCGATCAATCATTCCTGGCTGGCAGTGATAATAAAAGACTTGATCTGGTCACATTAAATAACTTCTCTCAGTGAAATTCCAAACTAAACTATTATCACAAAGTTAAACTTTGTCCAAGTTTGTGCGTTAATAAAAGCCAAAACAATTCCTGCTCAAAGAGTTAATTTAGTCTTGGACAAAATAATTAATCCCTGACTGATTATCATTTAGATTGTTCATTATTGTTTTAGTAATTTTTGTTCATACATGTTCAAACTTTTTGTATTATTATATTTAATCAATCCAGTTAAACTTGTTTATTTAAATATTTTCTAGTTTTTAAATTAACGTGTTGATCTTTACGTTTCGTTCTTTTAAAATAAAAAGCAGCATTTAGTAGGAGAAACCTGGGCTGCTTTAGTTTCCTCCGTGCTTTCAGAGTAAAAAAGATGAAATCGACGTGAAACTGTCGATCTGAGCCGTTCAGGTGCAGAGACGTCTTCCTCCAGCTGTTTGTCTTTGTGAGCCGTTTAGCAGAAAGATGCAGAGCCTCAGCTGCTGCGTGTGCTGCACGTCGGCTGCTTTTACGCTTCATCTGTCATTTTACAAATAGAGTCTGAGCGCGTGCGTATCAGTCACGTCACAGAACCGTCAGATGTACAGGGTCACTGCGTAGTAAATGTCCTGTTGCTACGGGGTGAGAAGTTATCTCGCACTTTCCTGATTTCTGCCACACCTCCTCACACAATTTACCTTAAAGAGGGCACCTTCATGCCTGGCATGGAAATAAGCTCAGCGTAAGCAATCTGTTTCCTACTGGCTCCACATCTGGACACATGGGACTCTGTAACCCTGAGTTTGTAATTTCATAAATATAGAAGTGTGTCCCAGAAACAAGACTATAACCTGGGACGTCTCGGAGGACTGTGATGACTTTCACTGTTTTTTCTTCTTCCTTCCCCTCCTCCTCCTCTCCGCTCTGTCAAAAGTGTAACCAGATCTTAGCGAGACGACAACATGACTGACGTTTGTGCTTGCCTTTCAGAGCATTTGCCGAAACTGCAGCCGCGGCCTTATTCAGCAGCCAGGTAAGAATTCAAGTTCTGTTTGTGTGCAGCCGTGCTTTGACATCCGTATTCATCACGTCCCGGACTCTGTGCTGCATTTTATTCTGACTGATTGTAGAAAGTTGCATTTTCTGGATTTCTGCGGGAATGTTCGATCCGCACAAGAAGCAAAGACTGAGATAGTTTCCTGTGAAACATGAAGATGTTTTGGCCCTTTAACCCTGAAGTTTGTTGTAAATGTTTTATTGCTGTGAATTCAGTTTATTCGAGCACGGAGACGGAGTTTGTGTGATCAGAAACATGTTGGTGCAGCTGGGATATAGAATGACGTCATCACAAGAGATCTGCTGCTTTAACTTCATCCCTGACGTGAACTCTTATAACGGTCTGAAATTTTACAGTTTCAAAGTAGTTATAAATAACTCTTAAAAAATAAAGTACCATATCAATTCAGCCTGGGATTTACATGTAAAGCAGCATAAAAATTCTATAAAACTTCTGTGTATATAAACGACCCAATATTGACCCTTTCACTTATTCTAATGCAGATGTTTAAAGTGTGGCACCCAAAACATTCAGAGCTGCGTCCAGTATTCAAGCTTCAGCTCTAGTCTGGGGCTTTTACACCTGATTCTATTGTCAAATTGTATTTACTGTATATAAAAAACAAGTGATGGTGAATGGACTGCACTTAAACAGCTCCTTTCTGTCTGATCCAGACACTCGAAGCTCTTTACAACAACCTGCGCCTCATTTACCCGTTCATGCAGCTCTATACTAGATCCATACAAAGATTAATCGTAACAAAGCTACACAAACAGCAAATAAAAGTTGATTAGATGTTAAAGATGTAAGTACGTGTATACTGATAAGATACTGACTTTGAGCATTAGTATCTATAAAGCCAGTTTGTAGGAGCAAGCTGATACAAGTAAACAATAAAGACACGTGAATGTTATTTCTTTTTGTTTATGGCAGTGTAACAGAAATGATTGACCTTATCAAAGTCAGCAGACAACATATCCAGCCTTTCAGCTGATGGTTTGCGTTGGATGTTTTTAGACGAATTAACTTAAGTTCACAATTCCTTCGCAGCTCTTACTGGCAGGTATTCTCGCCGTGCGTTTGGGCAGCACGTGACGTCGGCTGACCTCGATCACGAGTTTACATTCAAGTAAACAAACGAGCTAACGACTCGTCGGAGTCGACAACGTCCACTAGGGGTTTTTATTTTACAAACCTCCTCACCGCCGTCACTTTACCTTACGTGGTTATCGTGGCAGAAATATGACGTTCTTGCCATAAATGCTCCAGTCCGCTCAAAAAGTGCTGGTGCTGTTATTGATGCTCTCGAATAACTCGAGAATTTGATCTAAATAACAATGTGAAACTGATGTAATGTAAATATATTTTTAAAAAAAGTGTTTAAAGGAAACTTTGGGCTTAGCCCTACTCAGATGAGATCGTCAGTCTGGTTTCAAGTAAACTTTATTTCTCCAGAGTAATAATAATAATTGTGTTTTGACAGAACACGTTTCCAAAGATCTGGATGATCTGTTGAAGTTGGTTGTAAGCTCAGTCTGTGTGTTGGGCGTGGTGTTTGTCAGCGTGTCGTCCCCTCCAGGATTAACGATGGAAGGAAAGCACACAAACGAGCGGCCTGTAAATATTGCATCGCCTTTAGCCAGTCGTACTTTGCTTAAATACTCAGTCCTCCTCCTTTTAGCCTCACTTAGCTCCTCATTGATTTGCTTGTCCTTCTAAGCTAGTGCCCATTAGGTTTGCTCCAAAGCTCATGTGGAACAGCGGCGTCTAACACGATGTCAGAACTTTTCAACCGCTCTCATTAGTCCCCCACTTAGCTGCTTATTTATGTGTGTGTGTTCAGAGGAGCAGAATGGACAGCAGGGAGGGTGGCTGCAGTTTATCAGATGCTGCAGAGACATTAGAGACCTGCATTATTGATGCTGTGGTCAATAGAGGTCTCCAGTGGCCTACAGGAACTGGAAAGTGAAGGATGTGCGAGAGCCTGAGAGAGCTCCATCCAGCCGTGAAGACGAGAGACGCTTTTATTGAAGGAGACAAACGGAAACTTTTATCCTATCAACACATCTGCACGTGCCGGAAGGGAGCCGGGAAATTAGAGCTCGAGAAACTTGGAGCCAAATCTTGTTAAATTTATGTAACCGGATTAGAAAAATGTACATATGCAAATCTCATAAACCTATATGTTGTTCACAGTAGAACGTAGGAAATATATTAAACGCTCAAACTGAAGAAGTGTACGGTTATTTAGGAAAAACAATGGCGTTTGAATTTCATGGCAGGGGAAATGGAAAGCTGTAAAAGTGTCACAAACAGGAAACAGCTGGAGGAGCGTTTGCAACAAATTAAGCAAACTGGCAACAGGTGAGTAAGAGGAGTGAAGTAAAGATGGGCCGGGGTTTACCAGCATCTGGAAAAACTGTCTAGAAACAGCACGACCTCAGAATTCTGTTCCTCAACAGAAAATTGGGAATTACTACATTTTTTTAACATGCTACGTTTCATAGTTTTAAGATTCAATACGTTTACCATGTTTTTATTTACATTTTACAAGGGATGCACGATATTGGATTTTTGGCCGATATGCTGATATGTTAAAACTTATTGGGCCGATAATATTTTATATACGTTCCTTTGTCAGAACATAACATCTTATTTAGGATTATTTGCTACAAAAACTGTGCAACAGCTGTAAGAGCTGGTGACATATATTCAGTAACAGCACAGCACTTTGACTTTTATTAAATGAAAAGTGTTAAATGTTATTTATTAGCATTAGTCACCTGCGATGCTGTCTCACCTGTGGAGGTTTGTTCCAGGTTCCTATAGCTGCAGCGTGGGATCCTCTGCACTCCTGTGCATGAAGGACAGACTTTTGAAGATCAAAGTTTTTATCCATTGTTCCGTGAGACTAATCATGCTAACGGGCTAACACGACGTCCAAACGTCTGAGGTAAAACTCACCCAACAAGTCGTGCTATCAGCTGTTAGCTTCTTAACGACCTCTGAAATGACGTCTTGTAACTCGGGTAACGTTACGTCGGAATAAAATCTCTGACTGGGGACGATGTAACGAGACTCAACGTCGTCCATAAATCCTCTGAATCCAACATCCTCACCAACAAAAAATAAAACTTCCACACCGCCGACATTTTGAATTTTCCTCTCCTCCGTGAGATCAGGTAGAGCACGTGACGTCATCACGTTGTGCAGCCGCTGCAGGTAAAGACAGAGCCTCTTACATCTGGGAGTTATTTTAATGGAATGTGCGATATTGAAATTTAACGATGATATCGACCGACACCGATACCGTGCCGATAATATCGTGCATCCCTACATTTTACACAACTTCCCAGAACTGAGGTTTAATATTCCTGTAGAACTGTAGTACAGTGATCTGCAGTGATATAATTCAGCGTACGTCACCAAATGTAGGTTTGGAAAACAGTTTAAAGTTCATAAAATAGTTGGAATAGTTGAGCTAAGTTGATCAGAAACAGTTTAGATTGAATTTATTTTGTCACATGTCTTCTGACCCTTGTCAGGGCGTACCTTCCCTCTGACCAAGTGTCATTTGGATTACACTATCGCCCTCTGCATTCATTTGGATTACACTA
>NC_056517.1:39059491-39084376 GCF_014905685.2 Nematolebias whitei
CACTATCGCCCTCTGCATTCATTTGGATTACACTATCGCCCTCTGCAACACCGAACAGGCAAACGTAGGTAGAATGTACAGCGTGCACGTAGGCGTGTGTGGATGCAGTGTTTGAGCTAAAACTAGTTAAAAGCTGATTGTTACAAATAAATATTTACAATTTGAAAATGCTTGAATTAAAGGATAAAAGAAGAAGACTATTAAAAAGTGTCACTGTGGAAGTGTGCTCTGGCTGTACTCGTGGAAGTCTTTAAAATATCTTTAGTTTCTTTGGAATCAAGAATTATTGCTGCTGATTTAATTTTATTCCTCATATTTCAGCCTCTCTGCACTCTTCTGAAAGGTTTATGTGTTTTATGTATATTTCTCTACTTTCTGCATGCACACACCCACACACACGCGCTCATGTTCGCACTGTTCTCCCCCCACCTCTCGCCCTCTGTGGACGTCTGTGCAGCTCCTGTCTGAAGCACCCAGGAAAGCTGCGTTTTGTCTTCAACGTGCTGGAGCTCCCAGCATGCCCTGGGAGGCCTGTGGGCCGGCGAGGCTTGTGCACCGGTTGGCTGTTTGACCTCGTCCATCCCTGCCTGGCGCTCCCTGGGAAGCTCGACTCTTCCGGCAGCATGCCTCTGCTCAAGGTACTGATGATACGACAGCAGAGAAAACTGAAGGTGGATTCTGCACATTTGTGGTTTTCACCATAGTGCTCATATTTGAAGGCACACGTGTTTGGGTTCTGTAATCCAACAGTGGCTAGAATGGAAAAAGACTTGATAAATCTAACAAAACACAGTTCTGCTATCCTTCTGTCACCATCAGTGTTTCTGAAGAACACTGAGGACGAGTGTTGAACTTATCGTTATTAAACTGCAGAACTGGCTGTTGGGGATTTGAGCAATGTTTTCTCCATGTTCTGTGCTGCCCTGAACGCTCTCCAAGGTGCCAGACACTTAACAATTAGCTCTGAGCCAGTTGTTTGTGTTGTTAATTAAGAAAAAACTTGAAGATGCAGCAAGCGTATCCTCTCCACCGCAGACTCCATGGAGTCCAGTTGAAGCTCACGTTTCCTCATTAGCATGTCTCAGAGAGCACTGAAGGCCCACAGAGGCTTGTCAGCACTTTTTGTAAATACTCTCATTATTTTAAATAATCTATAAAGGTTTCCGATCCTAGATTCCCGTGAGTTTGAGACCCAACTGCTCCTTTAGACCTCCTCCTGACCCGTCAGTGCCCTTCATCATGGTCGGACCTGGAACTGGAGTTGCTCCTTTCATTGGCTTCCTCCAGCAAAGGTATGATTAATGAATTTATATTGAGTAATTCAATATTTTTTTATTTGCAATATGCAAAAATGGTTTTCTTACTTGTAGATGTTGGATCTGTTTTGTATGAGTCCTGTGCTGTTAAATCCATCTTTTATCATCCAGAGCTTTTCTCCATGGTAATCTTTAGGCATCTCACAGTTTGGTTGGATTACAATTCAGAGGGCTTGAATGTGATTATAAAACAATGAATGCATTTTGATCATCGCCAATCATCCGGTTTGTGAATAAACATTAGGAGGACGCTGGTAAGCTTATTATATGTATCCTAAACTCTGTGAAACTAAAATTCAAACAGAGAATTACAAATTTACAAGTTATTATTATTTTCAAACTAATTTTATGTTTTCTTGTATAATTAGGACTGCACAATATTGTCTGTCAAAAAGAAAAGTACAGTTAGTGTAGTTGCTAACTTAACATTGAAAACTCCATAGAAAAGCTCAAGCCAGGTGATGAAAGCTGGACTTGATCACTGATTTAATCGGTGCATCAAGTTTAAAATCCTTGTCCAGCCTCACGCTCAGGTTAGCTGTTGTCTCAGTCAGATGTTTTGTTAAAGGACCCGTCTCATCATGGACTTTGGAACCATCACTGGGCTTAAACAACAAGACCTCAGTCTTTTCATCATTAAAATATAAAATGTTCTGTGACATCCATGCTCTGACTTCTTCCATACATTCTAGGAGATGGTTCATGGAGTACTGTTTATCTTGTTTTTTTTTTGGCACATAAATTTGGCTGTCATCAGCATAAAAATGACAAGTAATGCCAAGTTTCTGGAGAATATATCCCAGAGGGAGCAAATAAAGGGAAAACGGAAGGGGTCCAAGTATAGATCCCTGAGGTACTCCACATGTGAGAGGCGCTACAGAGGACTCCACAGTGCCAATACACACACAGAAGCTTCTCTCTGTTAAATAGGATCTAAACCACTGTAGAGCAGGACCCTGAATGCCCCCTCAGTTCTCCAGACGAGACGGGAGGATCTGATGGTCCACTGTGGTTGGGTCCAGCAGCATCAAAACTACACAGGGACCAGAGTCTGTGGCTAAAAGAGGTCATTAAAAACTTTCAACAGGGCTGACTCAGTACTGTGGTGAGTTTGAAAACTAGATTGAAACGGTTCAAGAAGGTTGTGCTCTTTGAAGTAAGATGTTAATTAGTTGTAAACAATTTTCTCTAAGAACTTTAACACGATTGATTAATTAATTCGTATCAACAACAACAACGCCACCAAGCTCTTGGAGTTGTTTTCTCAAAAATCGGCTCCATTTCCCCACAAATACTTTATTTTAGAGGCAAGAAGGTAAAGTTTACGTTTTGTTTCCAAAATGCTTTTGGCTTCTTCATTTGCAAACATATTTACACTGAGGGTGCTCAACAGGTTTCCATCTTATGAAAGATTGAGAATTAGTCACTTCTAGTAGCAGTAAAAACAGCTGATGGAGCTACCTTAAAACACTGAAACTTATAGCCAGAGTTTCTTTAAATATTTCTTTATATGTTGTTTAGTTTATAAAGTTATAAGCTGCTGGTCGTGTAGGAAGATTTAAGGAGTCGGCGGCTCATTTGGTTTTTCTTTACACTACTTTTAAACAATTCACAGTCCTTTTAATAAGTTATAAGTATTGAAAACATGTCAGTTTGTTGAAAGCTTCAATATATTTCCCCCTGCGATCGTCGAAAACAAAAATATTACAGTATTTTTGCATTAAAGTCTGCAGTTTTATCAACAGCTCTTTCGAGGTCAGTAATTCTACTTATTTGCTCACAGCGAGATATTTTAAACGGGTGTGCCCAAACTTTTAAAGCCCCATCACATAAAGGAGTGTTTTAGGAGCCCCATTTGGAAAATGTCACTGAAGAGAGCAGCCCTGTGCCGGCGTTGTGACTTTAAAAGTTAGCAGCTGCTCTAAAGTCATGTCGGACCTGGTGTATGTGCAAAGCGTGGCGCACGTTCTGTCTAGAAATGTAATGAATATTCACAATGCTGAGGTGGTGTGAAGTGCACGTCGTCGTGCATATTTCCAGGTCATCAGCAGAAATGTTAAATGTGACCCTGCTCAGAGCTGATGAAGGTCCACATCATGTTCGTCACATAAGGCATAATAAATCCAGCAGCGACGGCTGAGATCACGTTAGGGATTATTTCGATTGCGCTCCTCGTCTCGCTCGGAACAAATCAGTCCTCCTCCGATGCGCACGTTTACGACTTCTGGAATAAAGAGCAGGATTGAACGCAGCGCACGAGCTTTTATTGGTTCCAAGATAAAAAGAGCAGAAGGTGTCCGCCATGTTATTGGTGTAACTCACCGCCTGTAACTGCCTCTGAGGTGTTGTGAGGTCATCGACTGTCAGCTGAGTTAGTCCAGCTGGTTAAACAGCCACTGTTGGGTCTGTGCACGAGCGCAGCCGTTTAAAGCGAACGTGACGTTTGTTTAATTTTCTCAGCCTCGGTGATGATGGGTAGATGAAGATGACCTGTCAGGAGGATTTAACGTGACGGCTGCTCCGGCGCCCGGGCTGATGGAGCGTTTAACCACGATCGCAGCCGACACGGCGTGTCAGTGAGACTTCCTGTCAGGCTGACACGCTAAGTCTTGGGTGGCCTTGTGTAAATGAGGCTGCGCCCCAGTCAGGTCCAATTGTCTGTAAACGTCTGCGACGCTGAGCTGCGGTGGCCTGACGTCCTGTGAAGGAGTTTGATGTCTAGAAGGAGGCATGTGGTGTTTGAGCCTCTGGGATGGAGAAGCTCTGGAGTTCTTGCAGACAGACCCTTTTCTTACCAACGTCCAGAGGCACAACGCTCCGAGTCTTTTACCAGAGAAACAAACATCACGCTTGTTGTTCCTCGCAGCAGAGCCCAAGTCCCGCTCTGACGTGCACGTGGAAGAGCTTCATTAAAGCACGACGCTCCCACAACCGTTGACCGTGGAGGCTTTAGTTTCATCAAATACTTCCTTCCAAGCTCAGTGTTTATTTTTATAAAATTTCCTTCATTGATTTTTGTGTCTTTTTATCTCGAGCAGCTCTTCAGTGTTACAATATGAGGTCGTGCATCGATTCGTCGGCTCTGCCCTCTGCCCGTCTCCGTGTCTCTGCCCTGCCAGCTGCGTTTTGTGCTCAGGATTATATGAAGCTGTCACGGCGTGGCGTCGTGCACGCCTGTCGCTGACACCGCACTCCGACAGGAGATAACAATCGCCGGTTTGTCAGCGGGACGCCATATGAAGGCACGAGACGGTCCTGTTTCGCAGCTAAACAATACGAGGACGCTTCGATCTCCCGTGACCCCCACCCCGTTAATCAATGACGGTTTTCAAAAGTACTTTGTTCGAGTTTAGAGTACAGGTAACACTTAAAGAAGAGCCTCTAAAGGGCACCTGGCCGGGCCTGCAGATTATAACAAGGCTCCCCAGCCGGCTGGAATCGATCGCTGTTTGTGATTTTATGGAAAATGTGATTTTCTTTGTCGCTCTGCCTCGCTGCGAGCGGCGACAGCTAAACAAATAATGCTTTTATACCAGAGGTTAGCCTTAATCTGCTTAGCAGGAATTAAAAGCCTCATCCCCAGAGAGACAAAAAAACCATCAGATTAGTGAAATACTTGGACGTGCCCAAAGCTGTGCATGACTCCTTCATTACGACAGTTTGTATTAAAGTTGTGCGACGCTTCCATTATTCAGCCTGAGCTGTCAGCTGACAGGAAGTGATTCTGTGGTGCAGGTACTAATCCTGCAGCTCGATGCGTTTAGGGTTTGTTTTATTTGTAAAAGAGCCATTAAGCTCCACTCTCACAGAGCTGCAGAGATAAAGATGAGCTATGAGATAATTTTGATGTTTACCGAGTTTTAACCTCGGCTCCTCTGCAGTTTCCCCCTCCTGCTGATCGTCTGAACGCTGCTGATTTAGACCCCAAACGGAGCGCTGCCTTTCCTCCTGGGAGCGGGCTGCTCGCTGTTCTGGTGCGTCCGTGTGATGTGATGTGATTTGTATTCAGGGAAGGCGCCGGTGTGGTCTGCTCAGAATGGAACGCAGGTTTTTCATATTGGTATTGATCCCTTCAGGGCAGGCGGCGAGAGGAGAGAGTGCAGCCACTAAAATGAGTTCACTTCAGGCTGTTTTGCAGATCAGAAGAATCTCGTCCAGGATGCTAATGGGTGGGATCTGAGCGTTCAGATCAGGTCTACGAGACAGCTTTGTTACAAACATGACGTTCAAACAAAAGTTGTTTTTTTTAACTAGTTAACTTTGCACGCCATTAACGGGAGCAAAGCCTCGTTTTAGTATTCACAAACAGCCGCCTGCATCGATTTGTTTTTCTTTCTGAGGCTAATTACTGTCGAACTGAAACGAAAAATGGATTCTTCTGTTCATTATTTTATAAAATGTTGTAAATCTGTGTCCTTTAGTCAGAAAATGTCAGAGGTAGATGGATATGTTAACAGCCCAAGGTGCTCAGAAGATAGTTTATAATTACATATTCTTGCATTTGCTTTGACAAATGATTTATTTCTGGAATTTGTTGTTTATTTTTGAACGAATCCGCCTCAGATTCATTTTAAAACCTGTTTGGATTTTTGTTAACCAGTAACAAAACTGGGGAAATTACCACCCGAACAAGCAACTTTGTGATGATCTAATTTCAACAGACGTCCGTTACCTTTTTTACCTTTGGTTTTAATGTTTGTATTGATTGTACATGTAAAACTCTTTCTAATGTCCGTTTCTTGAACCTAGTTGTTTTTTGTTCAAACGCAATCTTTTGAATTTCTTTTATCTTTAAATCCTATCAGATGTCATTTGGGTCCAAACCACTATAAAAATCAGTTATAGTTCCTTTACGTGTGTAGTCTGATTTATTTGGGTAGTTTAAAACCAGTGAAAATGTTAGAAATGTTTTTTTCTTTACCAAGTGAGGAGTACCGCAGGGGTCCATCCTCGGTCCTCTTCTCTTTTATTTATACCTGCTGCCACTAGGTGCTGTTTTTCATAAACACGGCATACCTTTTCATTTCTAGGCCGATGATTGTCAAATTTACTTCCCTCTGAAGCACAGTGGCACACAACCTATCCAACCTCTTCTTGACTGCCTGGCTGACATCAGGGACTGGATGGCTTTAATAATTTTTTTTTTTTTTTTTGAGAAAAAGACTGAAGTCATGCTGTTCCCACATAATGACACAATCAAGAACCACTGTATCAACCTTTCCTCTCTAGCCCCTTTAGAGAAACAAGTAGTCACTAATCTGGGAGTGACAGTCAACATGATTGTTAAATCCTGTTTTCTTTTTTCCCCAGTTGATTCAACTGTCTAAATTGAAGCCCATACTGTCCAACCTTGAGATAATAATACATGCTTTAATAACATCCAGGCTTGATTACTGAAATGCACTTCTGTTTGGACTCAGTCAGACCTCCACTGCACAGTTACAACTGGTCCAAAATGCTGCAGCCCAATGCTTAACTGGTCCAGGCACAAGAGAGCACATTACTCCAGTTCTGGCCTCCCTTCACTGGCTCCCAGTTCACTTCCAAATTAATTTAAAATCCTTCTATATGGCTTTAAATCTCTGAACAGTTCTGCCCCCTCCTATCTCGCTGATCTGCTGCAGCCATATGTCCCACAGCGCTCTCTGAGGTCAGACCAGATGCTTTCATTGGTTCCAGGAACTTGTTTTAAGCTCAAGGTGACAGAACCTTCTCTGTTGAAGGTCCAAAACTGGACTGAGTTACCACTGCAGGTCAGGCAGGCTCCCTCTCTCTGTTTTTAAGTCTCGTTTAAAAACTCACTTTTATTCCCAGGCTTTTGACACTGTGCCAGTTGTTTTTAACTCGTCTGTATTTTATAATGTTAGTCATTTAGTTCTGATCTTTACCTCTGTGGATCTATGTTTTATCCTGGGTCCTTTGCTTGTTTCTGCTGTGCAGCACTTTGGTCGACCTTGTTGCTGTTTTAAGTGCTTTATACTGTAAATATAGTGGTATGATAAGATGCCATTTCAGCTACAATTTATTCCAGTAACATCCAGTTTGAAATTTTATTTCATTCCAATATGTTGGCTGCAGTTAGTATTTTGTAAAAATTGTCCAATGAAGCAGAAACCGTTCACTCGTGTCTGAGTTCAGAGGAAGTGGCACCTTCATACGTCGTGCAGCAGAACGGGCTCAGCGCTGCTTCTTGGTCGGTCACGTTAACCATCCATCCTCTCTCCAGAACATAGGTAACAGATAATGCTGGGGCGGGGGACTTTCAGCTGACTGATAGCATCATGAAAGGTTGGGGGTCAAACGCTGTTATCTGGAGGAGAGCTGTCACGTTTGCAGCAGGTGTGTGGCACAGATAACCACGTTCTCGCAGCCTCTGTGTGTTGGCAGCAAGGACGTTTGGCTGCTTTGCCAAACTCCAAAGCTAAAATAAGAAACACCTTTTGGGGACAGTTTTCTGAACTGAAGTCACAACAGTCAGACACACGTGTGTATTAGTGACACACACATTAAACCCCCGTTTCATTTCCAGCTGCAGTGATGGGATCCATTCTGTTTGGGTGCAGTTTAATGACATGCAGCTATAATGCCCTCGCTCATGGCCGCCTGGTCGTTTCTGCGCTTTAAGCAATCGTGGCGCTCAGTTTGCTCTTACTCCAGACATTCAGAATAATTTCACTCCTCCTTTTTTCACCTCCGCTGTGAGGAAGGACTCGCTCTCCTCCATCTGCTCGTCTGTCACTATTGATTGACTGCTAACATCCGCTGTTTGACTTTCAGAGAGGAGGAGAGGAAGGAGACGCCCGAGGCCACGTTTGGAGAGACCTGGCTGTTCTTTGGTTGTCGCCACAGAGACAAAGACTACCTGTTCAGGTAACCTGCGTGTCCTTTCAGTTCATCCAAGGTCAAATGTTTGCTTCTTATATTTAAGAAAAATAAATGCACACGTTTGTGCTCAAAACAATACGGCTCAGTAGATTCATCATTTATTTCTACAGGTTAGTCCCATTGAGCCTCGGGGACTCATTTACCAGAGACCTGATGAAGTACTGTGGATGGATACTAACAGCTGTTGGTTTTATTTTTAGAATTCATTTTGTTCCTAAAAATCTAGATTTATTTAACTTAAAACACGAAGTAAATCACTGAGGCTCTGACACAACTCCATTTTTTACAGCTGCAAATACATTTGTCTATTAAGGGTGTAACATGTACTGGGACCTTGATGGTTTGGGCCCACAGATTATTCAGATGCAGCAGGGGAGGAGGTGATGAGAGGGTATGGCAAGCAGTTGAGTCAACTAACTGATGCCTTAAAAAAATATAGTGGCAATCCTATAGAGGTTTTTTATTATTAATTTAAAGGAATAACTTGTTCAGTGCTGTGTAGCTTCTTATTCTGCATCAAGTCTGCGTCAAATTATTGACTGTTTATTTACAAGTGGCAAAGTCTTTATTATCAAAGAGGGACAGTAATACAGCACTTTTTATTTTTCAGTGAAATTACCTGTTGACTAATCCTACATTTGTCACATAAGAGAATTAGGCTCAGCGTGAGTTTGTTCTTTCATAATTTTGAAAAAAATAAATAAATAAACTACCCCTAACCCTAATCCTTTTCTTTACCCTTCCCTATAACAAGCGTGGGTTAAAATTTCTTGTTCTTAAAAACAAAAGAAGAAGAAGAAGAGGAAAAGTAGCATTTGGCAAATGTTTATTTTTCTTGTACCAAACCTCATTACAAGATGCATACTGACCCGTGACATGAACGTCCTGTTACAACACTGTTGTCCACGCAAACAACAAGAAATCTGAAATGAGAAATAATGCACGTGAATATTTGTCCAAACCTCTTTACGTCGTCTACACTGGAGCACTGAAGAGTTTTAAAGTTTGTAAAAATGGACACAGCTTGTGGATGAAAGATGCAAACACAGAGAGTTTGTCTTTTCAAACTGGAAAGTTATCTCGTGAGAAAATATTTCTTATAAATAAAATAAACAGTCAATACTAGTTTGTTTTAGTGTTGGAATCTGCAGGGCCTTAGATGAAATTATAAAATTGTATTTGTATATTTAATAACTGCTCGTAGTAACAAGCTTTCACACCTAATCTTTACTGCTCGACTTGCTCAGGTAGTAACCAACGGGTATTTGCAAAAATAAACAAAGTAAAATGTGTTCAATGCTTTGTACTCCATTCCATCTGTAAAACATAAAGTTTACAACCAACTGTTGGTGCAGCATTCATCGTTCAGCTCATGCTGAGCAGGTCCATCAACTACAAAGTGGAGACAGCATTGAGTTTTAATTTGTTATCTGGACACGAGCCTGACTCCAAATGAATACCAATGATGTCGCACTTCTGGTGCTGTTAGCGCGCTAACTTGAGATGCCAACGAGGTTTACAGCTGCTGCTGCAGGAAGCTGTACTCAGAGATTAAAGATGTAACCGTTTCAGATAGAAGCTGGGCTTAATCACAACTCTGCTTTTTATTGGCAGGAAAGTTCTCGCTCCGACACCAGACTGGATCGTTTGGGTCTGATATGGGGGGTCAGTGTTTCTGTTTAATGACTGCGGGCTCAAAAGACTGCAATGAAATCACTATGAAAGCTAAGAAGTGGCAAAATCTTTATTATCAAGTGATCGCCATCCATCCATGCATCCATCCATCCATGCATCCATCCATCATCAGGTCTCGGGGCAGCATCTTGAGCAGGAAGGTCCAGACATCTCTCTCCACAGCCTCTTCCAGATCTTCTGGGAGGACTCCAAGGTGTTCTCCCTCAGTTGTCCTGGGTCTTCTCCAGGGTCTCCTCCCAGTCAGACATGTCCAAAGTGCCCAGGGACCATCTTTACCAGATGAGCCACCTCAACTGGCTCCTCTGGATGTGGAGGAACAGTGGTTCTACTCTGAGTCTCTCCTGATACCTGAACTTCTCCCCCTGTCTCTAAGGGAGAGTCCAGCTCTGCAGAGGAAACTCATTTCAACCTCCTGGATCCACGATCTCGTTCTTTCAGTCTCTACCAGAGTTCATGACCAGAGGTGAGGGGAGGAACGTAGACCGACCAGTAAACAGAGAGCTTTGTCTTACAGCCCAGCTCCCTCTTCACCACAACGGACCAGCACAGAGTCCACAATACTGCAGACGCTGCACCAATCTTTCAGTCTCACGCTCCATTCTTCCCTCACTCATGAACAAAACCCAGAGATGCTTGAACTCCTGCACTTGAGGCAGAACCTCACCCTCTACCCGAAGAGAACAATCCACCCTTTTCCATCTTCTGCTCCTGATCCTAAATTCCCACCTGCACGGATGTACCTTCGGACCAGTTTATTTTGGCTTCACTTTCTTCTGACTTCATCAGCTCTTTTTGCGTCAGCACCAAGCGTTATTCAACACCGGCGCTCTGATGGAGTTCTTTTGAAGGATTTAATTGTGCGAATGGATTAGCGTCCTTAATAGCACAAAAATAGATCACAGAGGATTCTGTTTGTTCCCCTCCGCTTCTTCTGTCTCACACGTACCGTCTAGGTAGTAGCAGCGTTTGTTCGCAGTGTGGGCTTCTCTGATGCGTGCCCCCACGGCGTTGACCGAAGTGATTAGTCTGTATTTTATAAACCACCCGTGAAGAGTTGTACTCAATTTAAATGGGTTAGCAGAATGGGAACAACATGCCGTCGCTTGAAGTGGCTGCCCGCATTCATCTCTGTGGGACTTTTTTGTAAAGTAAGTGCAATTTGATGTCTGCCTCGGACTGCAGTCCTCTTCAGCACAGTTCATCCTTTTTCAGTATTTACGTCATTAAAAAAAGTTGATCTGAAATCAGAAGGGGGTGCAGTTATATTAAATATCATCACAATGCAATGTGGCGCAACGCTTAACGTGCGTGTAAGAGACCGACACAAACTCTGTGCTGCTCTTTTACCTCGCCGCCGTCTCTCTCGGCCTCTTCCAGCTTCTGGTTTCAGGCTGTGGAGGAACCTCGACGAGAAGATCCTGCTGAGCTCCTGCTCGGTTCTTGGACACAAGTTCAAACAAGTCGAGGAACCGGACATGTTCTAGCTCTTTCTGAACACTTAGCTTCTTAAACGACAACTTCTTTTACCTTCATCGAGTTGTGATGATCATTTCAGAAGAACGAACTCTCCTTTGGCTTTATTTTTTTGGTATTCAAGTTACTGGCTTTAATTTTTTTAACTGAGAAGGTCATCACTCAGACGGCCAAAAGGATGATTTATTATTTTTAATTGACAGACCAATCAACAGTTCGTTAAACCTCCTAGCAGAGGCAATAAATTAGGATGTTTCAAGTAAAACAAGAACTGCGAGGCCCGTCTTGTTTCACGCTGCAGCATCCGTGTGTTATCAATGTTTTTCAAAATAAAAATAAAACTTATTTTAGTCGAGGGGTTACTGCAAAACAAGAAGCCCTCGAGGCAAAGACCTTCACCCATGATCTCAGAGCTGCAGCTTGTTGGGTTTCAGCGTGTGTGTGTGCGCGCGCCCCATTAGACTCAGCTTTAAATAAGATGTTCTGAGCCTCAGTAAAGCTCAATCCCTCACCAACCTCTGCTTCCAACAGCACCCCAGGCCCTGCAAAACCACGAGGCGGTAGAAGAGGAGGTGAGCGGGCTGACGGGGAACGAGGTTACTCACAGCTGCAGGGCTGCGAGGATTGTTCAAACAGGAGGTTCATCTCAGGGACTAGATTTAGCTGGAGACGTCTGTATCCTTTTACACTTCTCTTGTTGAACAGCACGAATTGATTGTGAGGCGCAGAGATCAGACCTGTCTGTGCTTTTTATTTATTCACATGTGAAGTTTGTAGAGTTACACAGCTGATACTAATTAAGCTATCAAATACACCTCCCGGACAAAAATGATTCATACGCGTAGTTCTGAATGTGTTCTCCGTGGGATTATGGACAAGTTTCTCAGTCACAGCAGCTCATTTTGTCTGGAGTTGTCTGTTCTCCTAAGATCTGTACCACTGATGGGGCAGTCACTTTTTAGCTTATCCCATAATTCTCTGTATGTCTACAAGAGTTGTTTAGATGGTTTGAAGTGTTTTTTCTGTGGGAATGTTATGAACAATTATGGTCTTACCCAATGTACACGGCTTTTTGAAGGACCACGGTTTAGAGAAATAGTTGGACTGGATTGACAAGGAGTCAAGACAAAATGGATCTCTGCCAACTTTAGACAACTCCAGTCTTTAATATTTCATGACACGAAGGAAAGTTCAACGGGGTAGAAGGACCTGTATTTAACAGAAACTCAAACAGAGCAGTGGTTGGAGATTATTGTAGCATTCTTGCACCCGTTGTTGTAGCTGTAGGTGCAGACACCACCACCCCGAGCTTTCAGCTCACGGTCCAGCTGGAATGTTGTTAGCCGCTCCATGCTAACAGCCACGTCGGAGCTGGACGGGGTTAACCGTTTCCACCAGAATCAGAGCACAACAATTTGTACCTCTCTCGTTGCTAGCTCAAGCTGAAGAGAAGTCTCCCACCCCCAAGAGAGCTAATGAGCAGGAGAAGTGGTGTCCTCCATGGACTGACTCTCAGTTTAGCTTTTGACCTTCCCTGGCCGCCATGTTTCTGCTTTCAGTCACACCGCCTTCGTTTTACCTCGTAGACCCTCCGCCATAACCAAGTTCACTGATCCACGGCTGAACGTGTCGTTCCAATAAGGTCCTGGAAACACAACTTAAGCCCAGACTGCTGGGAGACAGCGCAGCTGCAGCCGGACCCAGCGCCGCCATCTTGGAATACTAATTAGGCCTTCACCATACATGACGGACTTTAAACAATGAACAGGAAGAGCGCTTCTTTGTTTAATTTATAGTTTTGTAACACACTTCAGTGCTTCCCCTAGATCAGTTTTTGACCGTTGTCTGTTTGATCTGCGTCACTTTTTTCTGCTGCCGTGGCAGAGTTATTGTGTCTGGTGGTTTTTCCATTATTTTGATGGTGTTTAAGGATCTTCGTTAGTTCTTATTGCCTTCTGTAACGTCAATTAGTGAAAGTTCTTAACGATAGACGTGGGGTGGGTGTCGGGGAGGAGCCCAGTACGTCAGTAGCTGCCCTGCGCTACCGACAGTTGTCGACCCGGGGCTCGGGGGGGTTCTGTAGGCGCTCGGTTCTGTTGACGGGGTGAGGCGCCCTGCTTGTATAATGTTAGGGGAAACACTGCACTTGATAACTTTATGGTGAATCGTGGGGGGTAGAAAAAGACTGTTTCAAGACGTCAAGAGTTAAAACAGGTTTAAAAGCAGCTGTTTGATTCTTGGGGTGAATGAAGCTAAAAAAATTCAGACAATATATCGGTTATCAGCGTTAGCCTTCCCCTCCCAATATTGGTATTAGCGATAGCCAAGATTTCCATATCGCTCGGGCTCTACCTATAACGCTGCTTCTGCAGGTTTGTACGATCGATGTGATGTAATGAAGAATGCAGCACTTCATTCACCTTTCTTTGCTTAAATCCAGTTTTTAAATAACTTGCAGTTCAATACTTAACGGGGTTTAAATAATTAGAGCCACGTTATTTTGTTTTTCATTCAAACAAATCAACACATGATTTTATTACACTTTAAGTGCTGTGACGTATGAACGTCTTCTCATTGAAAATCATATTCCTTACGAGAGAAGCAGCAAGTCAGATGTTAAAAACTGTCCTGACGGAGATCGTCTTTATTTTCCAGAGAGGAACTGAAGGACCTGGTGTCTGGCGGCACCCTGACCCACCTCAAAGTGTGTTTCTCCAGAGACGACCGTGGGGGTGAGGAGGCCGTCACCTCAGCAGCTCAGCCCAGATACGTTCAACACAATCTGCTGCTCAACTCCCAACAAGTTATGGACATCCTGTTCAGACGGAACGGCTCCGTCTACGTCTGTGGGTAAGATGAAGCAGATTTGATCCTCAGCTCATCCGGCATGAAAATGAGTTCTTGTGGCTCAATGAGACTACCTGTATAAATAAAGGGTAAATGAAATGTTTCTTGCTCTTTTTTACGTTCGTCCCAGTATCCACCTGCTATAAATGTTTCGTGTTCTACTTCTTATACATGCACGGCAGAGCACCTTAGTCTTTGCTTTTCCTGGCCTTTAAGCTCTTTACATGCATGGACTACTTTTGTCAGATTATCTTTGGTCTCATGCATCGACTTGACCGTGAAGACAAATTCCTCGTGTATTCAATGCTACATTAATCACAGGATCTATTAGGATAAATTAGTTTTACACGATCGATCAACTCAACATGTGCAGCGCTCGACATAAGGACATAAAGTGTTCACATCAGCAGCATCCTGAGAGGAAAGATAGAGTTTTTAAAAGTTGTCGTTGATATAAATTATTACACAGTCTGACTGTGGCACGAGTCTTTCATCTTATTCAAACTCTGGAAATATGTTTTACTCTAAAAACAACAGCTGGAAGGGATAGTTCCAATCTGAACAATTAATAATTGTAAATGTAGTTTTGGAAAAATCTCTGTTTGGAGAAATGGTTTTATTTTGACCAGATTGTCGTCCTTCTTGTTTCCTTTATTTATATATATATATTTTTTTTGTGGCTTTCAGCTCTAAAAACAGCTAAAATGTTCTTGATTTAATATAAATACTGGAGGAAGAGCCTCGGGCTACGCTGGGAGTGCTACAGCTAGTCAGCTCCTGTTAGGGCCATTTGAGATTGCAAATAGAATTACATGTTTAAAATAAAATTAATGCAAAACCAGTGGTGATGTAAAGGTTATAATCTAATGTTTACATGAACTGCTTTAATGTTTTTGAGATCAGAATGTTTGTTAACAGCAGAAATCCACTTTGGACTCGACTAATCTTGGACTAGCCTTTAACTTGTAGATCTGGTCAGAATTAAAATTTTTTGTTTCCTCAAACAGGTTTTTTCAAAGTTCCATCTACAACAGGTAAAATGTTATTTATTCATTACGCTAAGAGCTGAACTATCGCTTTGATCACAGAAGTTCAGATTTATCTGGTCAATTTAGACTGCGTACAAAGATGATTATTTGGTATAATTATTTTAAACCAAACGTTATTTGAAGCTCGTTAAAGAACAGTTCCTCTGTGTGTCTTTTTCTGAACCCTCGTTATCCCAGAATGGCTCCCAGACGCAGAGAATCGGTGCCCTGTGGTGGCCTCACCATCTGTGCTTTCCATTCCCGTTCATCTTTACAGCAGCAGTACCCATGTAGAATATAATTAAAGATAACTTTTCAACATTTGATTTAGTTGATTTCTGCGAAGTAGAAAAGGAAAGTAATTGCTCCTCTGTAAAACGAAAACTTTGTATTTTATATAAACTGTTTAAAAAACATCAGCCTTTGTAAGAAGAACTCATTTCAGCAAACGTCCTTCACGTGGCCAGGATAGACTGATGTGGATAAAACTGAAAGTTGTAACGATACTTTAAAAAAAAAAATGATTCAGTTATTAGCAACTGTATGATTTATATCTGTGTGATAAAGAAACAATGTAAAAATTAAACTGCTGTTTACTTTTCAAAGATATGTTAAAATAATATGGACAGGGTACCCTTTAAAAGAAATTTTTGCTTTAGAGTTTAGGGGTTCCCAACCCTGATCCCTGCGGAACGCCATCCTGCATGTTTTAGTTGTTCCTCTGCTTCAACATGCCTGATTTAAATGAAAAGTTATTAACAGGCTTCTGCCAAACTTAAGGAAGTAATTAAACCACTGAGTCAGGTGTTAAGGAGCAGAGAAACCATTAAAACATGCAGGATGGTGTTCCTCAAGGACCAGAGTTGGGAACCACTGCTTTACAGTTGTTAGTCACATTTTAAACTAAGGGATCAACCTTATTTAGTATAACAGGTGACTTTAAGCTTTTTTCAGGCATTCAGCCAATTTAAATGGAACAAACAACCACTGGGTAGTTATGCATCTTTGTGTACACCTCTCTGAACAAGGAGCAGAGACCAGAGCTGTCTGAGGAGCTCAGAGAAGATTATAGATGTTCACCATAAAGGCTACAAGACCTCTGATCAAAATGGCCAACGTTACTTTAAAAAAGTACAAGCTTCCTGGGACTGTAGCCAACCTTCTAGAATGTGGACGCAAAACGCAATGCCACCCCAGGTTGATCAGGCAGGTAGTGAGGATTGTAGGAAAAGAGCCAAAGAATCCATCTAAACCGTTCAAAGTGAACTCTAAGCTCAAGGTTTGGGATCGCACCGGAATTCACATTTTGAATCCACAATAAACAACAATCCAGACTGGAAACGTTTCTGGGACTGACAAGACAAAATCTGAGCTTTTTGACTTTAGTCGCTTCAGTTGTACTTTTATGACTGTGGCAGGATACCAACAAATTAATCTGCATTTCCAGCTCCTACCTGCCTGTCGCAATAATCAATAAATCAATTAGTCGCATGATAAATGAAAATTATCCACCCATTTTCATGTATCGGCTTGTATCATTTCATGTCTCTCTTTCTACTGAAGACGCTGGATGACAAAAAGACTCAACTCCGGTTCTTCACTGACCCCTCCCTTTCTCCTTTCTCTTTAAATTCTGTTTTAATTGTCCAAAATCTCGTTTTTAAATCGTTAAAAGCACAGACATTTATAATGTATATGGTTAAAAGAAGCTAAGCTACGAGCTAAGCTAACAGGCCGACCTCGGGGAAAAAAACCTCTGTTTTGTCGAAGCTCCAAAATTCACGTTTGAAACTCGTGCCTTCGTGTAAAAAGTTTTTTTTTTTTCTGCAAAAAGAAGCTGAGAACTAAAAAACTTTGTGTAAAAAATGCTAAAGAGCTCAAACCACACGAGCGTCTGCCATTTTGAGAACCGACAAAAGGGAAAGAGAGACAGCCCATGTCACATCAGGAGGCCTCCCTCCCATTTTTCTTAAAGAGACACGCTGCTCGCTCCCTCACTATCCATCCTTCTGTTCACACAGTCTTATACTGCCATCCAGTAGTCAATAAAGGTACTACACTCAACAAATTAACCAACATTTCTTCTTAAATTTGACAATAATGACTAATTATTGTCAAATTTCAAACAATATTATCGTTTATCACAATAATTTCTGAGGCAATTAATCGCCCAGCAGAATTTATCGTGACAGGCCTGTTCCTACGTTTGATTCGACTGTTGAAACCAGAAGGTTTTTCAACATTTGGCCTTTTCAAAGTTTAATCAGCTGTTCTGTGCTTATGAGCCAGAAAGCTTTTTAAATTGTTTTTGTAGTTCGAGCACGACCTGGAAAGAATTAGAGTTTTTCCACTTTATAAAAAATAACCGCAGTTCCAATGGGTCTGGTTTACAAAGAAGATCTAACACGTCATGATCAGTCCTCAGATCAGTCCTTGCTGCTGCTGGTTCCTCTGATGCAGCGTTGTGTTCTGTTTGTAGTTCACCACCCACAACACTTTGTGTTTGTCTGTTTCAGCACAAATTGTGTCTGTCAGTACAAAGACAACATCAGCCGCGCACGCCATAACTCACGCCACATCCTGTCAGGATTTTAAAGCTGCCGTACATATCACATTCCCTTTTTCACAGCTTCTCTCTCTCTCTGCTTCTCTCCTCGACTCAGAGTAAATTACTTCTGAAACACCAGAACTGTGGATTTGCTCAGAGAAAATGTCTCTTATTTTCCTGCTAGATAAAAAGGTGTTAACCCTTTCCTTTCAGGACACTCAAAGACTGAAGAAATGCTGTTTTTGATCTTTATTTCCTAACATACGTGCACTTTTCCACTCCTCAGGGATGCGAAGAACATGGCTAAAGATGTGAATGGGACCCTGGTGGAGATGATTAAAGAGGAGCTTCACGTGGACCAACTGGAGGCCATGAAGAAACTGGCACAGCTTCGAGAGGAGAAGCGCTACTTACAGGACATCTGGGCCTGACTGTAGCGGAGCATCTGCTCCAACACTTCCAGTAAAACCTCTACAACCACAAATTAGCTGCTGCTGGAGCCTACAGGCTATATTACATCGCCCGGTGCCACTAAGATGGAGCGACCCGTGTGACCCGTGGGTATCCGTTCCCTCCGCCTCCTTCGCCTCCGCTGTTTGGACCGAGCCGACCTTGGCTGAGGCAGCGATGCAGGAGACCAGTGCAACGAAGGCTTTTAGTGGTTTTGGCCTCCTTCCTGATGAAAAGCTGTTTATTACTGGAGTGACTGGGACGAGGCTGAGCGGGGACGGAGCTCCCGCCTGAAGGAAACGGCTTCAGTCCGTCGTTCTTCAACAGCAGAACAGGAACGTGGCCGTCGAGCGAAGGAGGAGGTCGTTTTCATCCGAGAAACGCTCGTTGGCTGGAAATGTTCAGGTGCTGCCACCCGACTCCGGCTTTTAAAGCCGGTTGAAAAGAAGTGTTGAGTTTTTCATTTGACTTACAGAAACATAACGACTTGTTTTTATCATGCAGGATGATTTTCAGTGAGTTGATCATTTTAAAATATGAAATATCTCATAAATGTTTCTAAGTTTTGTGACTATAATTATGATCCTAACAAAATAAAATGACTTGATTCATCAAAGTAAATAACTAATTATTATTTTTTTGTAGCGTTTGGCCCATAATGAAAGCTGCTACTCTTTACAATGTCATGAAGTCAAAAAACGTCCACGTGTTTGTTTTCCTACAGAATCGGCTAAAACGAGTTAAGAACTCGCCGTTTTGAAGTCGTTGTGCAAATTTAGGCTCAAATTTGTAAAGTAAGCATTTAAAGGGCTTTGTTTACATTGAATTCATCAGTATATGGAAAACTACCGGACTAAACCTAAAAACGTTGTCAGGTCCTCGGGACAGGTTCAAAAAGCAAACAAAAAACAAAGTACAAACGTTTCGTCTTTCATCCAAAAGACTTCCTCAGTGTGAGAAGCTGTCTTCAGCCCAGTCTCTTAAATAAATAGCACCTCGCACTTCTCTGAAGGACCTGACTTAACTCTTTTAGATGTTTCTACTGGATTATTGAGCAGCATCACGATACCGGACTAAACATTTTCAAACTGCTCTATTTGATTTAGTTCTGGAGAACTTTTTGATGTTTGGGTTTATAGTTGGCAGGAAGTACCTTTCAATTGCCCACATTAAGTTTGTTTGCTGGTTTATTCTTGAGTACAGCTTTAATGGGGCTTTTATGTTTAAATCTATAAAAAGTTAGTTGTAGCTTCTCTTCAAAGCTTCTGAAATGTGCGTTCTGTTCACAGTGGGTTATAAATAGATTGAATGTTGCGTTTGGCACAAGGCATGTGCCAAACGTGTTCTAGAATTGCGCCGCTCGGGGTGGATGCGTGTTGGAGCAGCTCTCTTTCATTCTGAGATTTTCTTTTGAAAACTTTTAATTCCTCTTCTTTCTGGATGTAAAATCGCTTTTAAGCTCCAATAATACCTCAGCTACAACTTCAAAAATACCAGACGAGTTGAAAAGGAGGTGCCGTGGATGCATTCCCATCTACCGGAAGATGATGTTCAGGTGCCTGACTGCCAAAATCCTGGAGCTGGTGGACAACGTGGCTTGTGACAGCGGGTTGACCAGGATCATCCCTCAACTCCTACAGTACCATGTGGGGACCAGGAAACCAGGATGATGAGCTACAACAATTCATTTCTCTCTGGCATTAATAAAGTAATTCTGAATTGAATGCAAGAAACTACAAATGGAGGTTCAGTCTGCTGCAGGAGACGAACCTCTGCTGTCAGTTAGGATCTTTGCCACAGAAAAGGAGAAGTAAAAATCCACTGATGAGAATAGTAATAAATACTTAAAGTTTTCCTCCCACCCGTCAGAGGCACAGTTTGAAGTCGGTGCAGCAAACCTCAGTGATGATGAGCAGCCTGGTCAAACTGACCGCCTGACCCCCCCGCAGAACCCCCGTTTACAGAAATACTTTGGATTTTTTTCCACCAGCTCAAACCGTAAACGTGACTTTAAATAAGATAATGAATAAAATGTTAAATTTAACTAAACAGCCCTGTAAGCTGCTCTTTATCGTTTTTCTTGCGTTCGCAGGTGTTTACAGATGGTCCTACTTCAGGTATGATGAACTGCTGGACACCACGCACGTACTGAAGTAAAATTCACTCTGTTGTTTCCGTGCTTTTTATTGATTTATTTATTTTTCCTACAATTTAACTACTTGTTTTAGTCATTTGTGAAACTTCCAGCCCCTTCATGAAGTTTGTTGAATGAGCTCTGATTCTGCTACTTTGAGTTTCAGCCAGCCTTTAATTACTTTGATCTTTTAATGAGCATGTTGCTTCTTGTGCCTTCTGAATAGTGTTCTGCTTTTTGTAAATTAGTTTTTAACTTCTCTAATGTTCTGACTCTTTTAGCTTCAACAACTCATTTTCAGTCACTTTCAACAAGGAGGTTCATTTGCTCCGTGTTTTTACAGGAAAATGTAAATGTCCAGTTTTCATTCTTGAGATTTTTATGACAAACGTGATTCTGCTGTGCCATCAAACTTACTTTGTACAGTGTGGTACAAGTTATGTTTTATTTATTTATACTGTAATTTATGGACTATGGAGCGCACCTGAATAGAAGCCACACCCACTAACTTAAAAAAACTACATGTTTAAGCTACACGTGTCTATAAGCAGCAGGTGTCCACGTTGTAATGTGAAATATTTACACAACAAAAAATAAAATTAAATACCAGTAACAAACAAATACGCACACTAAATGTTTTTTTTCTGAACAGTGCCTTTAACACGACTGGTAAAAAATAAAATAAATACTGGTTCAGTGCCAGGAAAAGTCATTGAACGCCATCTTCATCTTCCTCCTGTGCACTAAAACCAAAGTCTTCTTCAGTGCCAGAATTGAACAGCCTCAGAATGACATCATCATCACACGTCCTCCGTCTCTTCCGCTGTCGCTCTCAACTTCACTTTCATCTCGAGGCAAATTCGCTCTTGACCTTGTGCCGTCCTCTCCATCACGCAGCAGCCTCTTTTTTTACACTGCTCCACGCTGTCAGGATCCGCTGTCAGGATCCACTGTCAGAATCTGTTGCCGGGATCCACTGTCAGAATCTGTTGTCAGGATCCACTGTCAGGATCTGTTGCTGAGATCCACTGTCAGGATCTGTTGTCAGGATCCACTGTCAGAATATGTTGCCGGGATCCACTGTCAGAATCTGTTGCAGGGATCCACTGTCAGAATATGTTGCCAGGATCCACTGTCAGGATCTGTTGTCAGGATCCACTGTCAGAATATGTTGCCGGGATCCGCTGTCAGGATCTGTTGCTGAGATCCACTGTCAAGATCTGTTGTCAGGATCCACTGTCAGAATATGTTGCCGGGATCCACTGTCAGAATCTGTTGCAGGGATCCACTGTCAGAATATGTTGCCAGGATCCACTGTCAGGATCTGTTGTCAGGATCCACTGTCAGAATCTGTTGCAGGGATCCACTGTCATAATCTGTTGTCGGGATCCACTGTCATGATCTGTTGTCAGGATCCACTGTCAGAATATGTTGTCGGGAATCCACTGTCAGGATCTGCTATCAGGAGCCACTGTCAGAATCTGTTGCCGGGATCCACTGTCAGAATATTTTGTCGGGATCCACTGTCAGGATCTGCTGTCAGGATCCACTGTCTGAATCTGTTGACATGATCCACTGTCAGGATCTGCTGCCAGGATCCACTGTCAGGATCTGCTGTCAGGATCCACTGCTAAGATCTGCTGCCGGGATTAACTGTCAGGATCTGTTGTCTAGATCTGTTATCAGGATCCACTGTCAGGATTCACTGCTGGGATCCACTGCTGGGATCCACTATCAGGATCTGCTGCCAGGATCCACTGTCAAGATCTGCTGCCAGGATCCACTGTCACGATCTGTTGTCAGGATCCACTATCAGGATTTGCTGTCAGGAACCACTGTCGGGGTCCACGGTCAGGATCCACTGTCAGGATCTGCTGTCAGGATCTGCTGGCAGACTTAAACAAAAGTTGTTCTTTGCATGAGGCCAGTTCGGTAAACGATTTTTCGCTGCCAGTCATCCACGCCTCCCACTAAGATCGGAGTCCCACATTAATGATCAATTCACACTGATGTCGAGCGGTTGCAAATACTTTATTGTGCCCCCAGGGATCACGTGTTTCACGAGATCACGAGACGTGTTTTGGCAGCTACGTGAGCACCCGGGTGTGACGAGGGTAAATGTTTTGGCAGCATGAAGCTCGTTAGTCCATAAAAATCCATAGATTAGCCGCATCATTGTATAAGCCGCAGTGTTCAACATGTGAAAAAGTAGCAGCTTATAATCTGGAAGTTACAGTATTTCTAATTTTGCACTGTGACATGTAAAAGTGTCATTTTTAAAAAGTGCAGGTAAAGCTGAAGTCGTGCAGTGGATTTTAGAATATGCTGCAGAGGGTTTGAACGCATCACCTGCCTCCTGACCTGGGTTTATAAAGTTTAAGCTCCTGAACTGGTGAGTTGATGTTAGAAAGAATAAAAATGGATGAGTAGATTTAAACGAGCAGCCTGAAGATAACGTAATTAGCCTCGATGGGCTGAGCAGTTCTTAGCAGTTCGTGCTGTAAAGTTAGTTTCCTGTGAAGTTGTTTTGCTGCAGATGTTACCAGTTTAATGTTTATCCTGCTTCTGCTGCTTTTGAAAATCCATTAGGTCGTCGATGGATGGATGGATGGATGGCTGGATGGCTGGATGGATGGATGGATGGATGGATGGCTGGATGGCTGGATGGATGGAGTTTACCATAAATCATGTTTCTTTTTGTGCAGATGGAGTCCTCTGGTAATTTTGGGATGGCACACCAAAACCCCAAAGCCATGCATTTTCTTTAAGGCCTCCCTGATGAAACTGTCCCTGGTCAGGTTTAGTCGTTGACCTCTGACCTCGACTGTTTAAAGGTTTGTGAGTGAGCTTGCAGCGAACTATGACAGGAGACTTGGCCATGTTTGAGACGCAGTGGGAATTATTTGGGAGCTAATGAACACTGATTGACTGGGAGGGATGGTTGTATTTAAATTTAAAGATAATTCAATTCTTCAAGGTGACTTTGGATGAAAGATGAAGGCACTCTCTGCTAAGTGAAGGCTCTTTATGGGCTTCTAAATGCAGCCCCAGAGAGATGCTTCTTAGGATTAAATCTTCCAACACAAGTCTCTTTATTTATCTTCATGAGGCGGAGAGGAAGGAAAAAAGGTGTTTACATTTTCTCCTGTGTGCGCCCACAGATCGCTCCTGGTTCTCTGCCTTTTTGAGTCAAACAAACAAGACATTTGCAGGAAATGGTCCCTGATGGAGAGAACCTGGTTGGTGCTGTCCTTGTGTTTGTCCTGGCACAGCTGTCTGCACCTCCTCACCCTCATCCCCGTGTCCTCCTGCTTCCACTGCTCACAAAATGAAAATAATGATGCTGGATGCACCTAACAGCACCACCAATCACACTGATGCATCACCGCCGTCCAATATACTTTAATTTGTTGCTGGACAAATGACAAAACATTGCAAATGTACATTAAAAGGGAAGTTTAATGAAAGTGACTCAGCACTTAACATCATTCATGACAAAGTTAAGAGGCGTGAAGTACTCTTGGAGCTGTGCTGCCCTTATTTACCTACGCTAACAACAAGCCCTCATCTCTGTTTTAAAAAATGACTGTCCGTGGCGAAGACAGAGAGCCTGCCGGCTGCTGATGTCGCACCAACCGGGGCCCACCTTGGACTGATGAAGATTTAAATTAAGTCTTCATAATTAAAAAGCTTCTCTGTGGCACCTTTGTCCCGCAGCGAAGGTGAACGACAGAGCTGCGGACATGGTCGGGCATAAATCAGAGTCTCTGGAGGTCAGTGCGACCACAACAAGAGCAGCACCTCCGTGATGGATGCCCTCCTGCGAAGAATGGCTTAAATGAAGCAGAAAGATGTGCGCTGAAGATAATGACTGTTATTATGGAAGTGTGGGCAGAGCCGAGCTGGGAGTTGCACTTTATGTCAATGAGCTCTGAGAATTAGAAAACCTGAAAAATATTCGGCTCCTCGGTGCAGAAAGTACACACTGTACAAAAGTTTGTTAGGGTCACTCAAATAAACGGAAGACAAAGGTAAGAAGGAAGTTGTTTGTTTGTTTGTTTGTTTGTTTCCAAGTTTTGAGATTAGAGGAAAATCTGTATATGTTTATGTAAATAACTGCCAGGACAAAAAGTACCTCGTGTTCAAAGACCAGTGGTGTTAAAAACAGGAACATATCCACTTTTCATTATCAATCTGTAAAGACTGAGTGTTGGTAAAATTTGTGTTTGCTAATGTTGATTAGCTGTGGCAGCCATTTTTAATTGGACTGACCCCAAAGTTAATCAGTTGTGGATCAGTGGTGATCATTTTCTGTACATTTTAATAAAAAATCATTTTGTGGTTCATGAAACTGAGCATACAAATAAAATGAAACAAAAAGGTCTAAAATGGAGCCCTGAGGAACACCACAGTGAAGTCCTGCCCCCTAGATAAAGGCAAATATCAAAGTGTGATAAGAGCTGTTTCTAAATCTATTATCTGACCAGGAGGGAGAACATGGAACAAAAA
>NC_056517.1:39084386-39086690 GCF_014905685.2 Nematolebias whitei
CGACCAATATACCAAGATAAAGGCAAATATCAAAGTGTGATAAGAGACGTTTCCAAATCTATTATCTGACCAGGAGGGAGAACATGGAACAAAAATAGGTTTGGGCTCAAAACAGAACCCTGAGTGACCCCAGAGGCCGGTAGTATTATAAACGCTGAAACTTGTTTGACATGCAGGTGCTGCAGCTCAGATCACCGTGGCTGTGTGGAGACTAAATAGTTGAAACCAAGTGTGGTGTTAGCTTGAGTAGCTTCGGGATGTTTTAGCTCCGTGTTGTCACATTAGCTCAGACGAGAGAAGTCCTCGGCTGTCGGCTCCCTCTCAGCTGTTTCATCAGCAAAAAGAGACACGTCCGTCAGATCTCAGCTGTTCTGCGTCTGCCATCAGTGACCGGGAACGTCAGCTCGTGCACCTCTTGATGTGACAGCCCAGCGAGCACGCTCTCGTGCACACACTCCTAGACAGATGCATGGTGGGAGCCCCAGCATACGTGCACTGCAGTGTCCCAGCTGTGCACAGACACTTTACCCTCAGCTTCTGTCAAAAAGTGCAGCAGCAAAATAAATTTTCAAACAAATAAAGCTGCAGCAGTTCTGTAGAGTTTTATTTGTATTCTGGTGTTTGTTGGGGATGCAGCAGGCGTTTCCCTGCTCAAACATTTGTGGTGACTGATGCTGCTGCTGTAAAGATTTATACAGAAGGAGTCCCGGTGGGTTCAGAGTATTTGTACATTGGATTCTAAGAAAGCCTGTAAAATATGAGAACAACTTCCAGCTGCATCATCCTGATGCTTAAAGTGACCAGAAAGATTTCCCCTCGCAGTCCTGTCCACATGAACACCAACAGAAAGGATGAATTCATGAGGTCTCATCCACGACTGAGCCTCCGTCTCCATTTGTCAAAAGAAATGTAAAAACTGGTTGGGCTTTTTTTTTTTATTTTTACTTCCGACAACAGATGAACACTTAGCAGAATTTATAACCTCCTCCGATCTGACAGCTGTAATGACTTATGCAAATCAGAGGTTAAGTGCTGAGATGAGGCCGTTCTGGGAGAAGCGGAGATGTGCCACAGAACGGCTGGAAAGTGCAAGAAGAAAAAAGGGAGACGGAGGGATGAAGTGCGAGCACTTGACATTTGTCAGTGTTTGATGCGTGGGAGAAGCTGAACCAGTCATATGTCTTACTCTGGAGACGCTTTAAAACGCACGTCATAAAAATATTTGGAAGAGGAAAAACGTTCGTCAAAGTTCATCGCCGAGTGTAAAAATAAATCCAGAACTGTCACTTTGTGACCCCACTCATATTTTAGATGGAAAGACAGTAGAAAATATTGATAAATATTCATTTTAAAGCTGCTAACTCTTAAACGAGGTGAAGCTTCTGAGTGTTTTGCATTTTCTCCGAGCATTGCAAGGTCTGACCTTGGGGTAAATTTGCTGGGATGACTCAGATGTTTTCCACTTGTGAACAAAAACTCCAGACCGTTTGGAAATGACAGGGCACGGTTAGGGAGCGTGGGCCTCTGAGGTGAAGCTACGCCTGTCACCCATTTTTAATGTTTTCAGATTTAACACGAGCAGATTAATTTAAAGGTTTCTGTCACAGAGAGCTGCTCTTAACCTTGATGTAATTTATTAAGCACAATATTCTGACCGTCTGAGACCACTCTGCCACCATTTATAGTTTTAAATCAGCCGCTGTGTCAGATAATCTGAATAAAAATCTGAAATAATCTAAAACGTCAGAGTTTTTACACAGAGCAAAATAAGATCTGCTTTAAATTACATCCATAAAAAACTTTTGCTGCTTGAATCTTGAGATGAGGAGAACACTAAATACATGAAGCAGTGCAGTCTGCAACAAAGCAACATTTACAAAACAGTTAGTGAAATTATAGTACCGTGCTAAACAGTTTTAGTTCGCTACACTTCCCTTTCCCCGTGTCTATGATTCATATTTCCATAAGGGACCAACATTGTCTGAATATTTCTTGTTCAGGAAGTGATTTGGCTCCTGGAGTTCATCGGCGAGTCTCTTGAAGTCCACAGTGACCGTCCTAATCCCACCCAGAGTCTGATACTCGTCTGAGAGGAGCTCATCAGTGGCAGATTAATGTCCAGCTGGACTCTGCACCACGCTGTGAAGGTGCTGAACAAGGAGACGACCAGAGGGGCATCACACGAGTCTGGATAAAACACAGGGAGAGCAGAAGCTGAGGGGGGGTTGGAGCAGAGGAGCTTTGTTGGGTATAAAATTAGGATTGAGACCAGGTAGATGTGCAGTGGGTGAAATGTGAGCGAAC
>NC_056517.1:39087090-39099706 GCF_014905685.2 Nematolebias whitei
TTTTTAATTAGTGCTGCAACAGCAGTGATAGTACAATTTATACCAACTTAGTTTCTGTTATTTTCTTTTACAACTTTTTCTTTGGTTTATTTTTTATTCTACAAAAGATTTTTTTACTTGTGAACTTTTATTTCAGGGGTGACTAAAAGTTCATGCAACGTCTGAAGCAAAGATATGACCCGATGTGTAGCTCGTATGTGACGAGAACATCGTAGCTCCATATTTTAGCTCATTATCTATAAGTGCTCAGTTAGAGGTTCAAGAGTTTGCTAAGGCTGAATAGCTCTGGCAGCCATCTTGAATTGAGGCAACTCAAAACGTAACAAGTTAATGAGTCAAATTTTCATTGAATCCGTCCTCTGGTTCATGAGATATTTTGCTAACAGACAGGCAGATAATTACACCTGTGTGTGTTTGTAACAACTGTTCTGCTGCTATAACAGAACGTTATGAAAAACAGCCGTTTTTTTAGGTGATTTAAAATATAATCTTTGATTTTGCAGCCACCATGACTCTGGTTAACAGAAAACCTGTTTGGAGACTTCACCCTCGTGTCGGGTCACACTGTGACACTCCGCTGGCTCACTCCTGTCCAATCCGCTGTTTTTAAATCCTGCTTATTTATCCCACCGTCGTCCTGATTCAGCTCCCACCTGCCTGTCAATTACAGTTAATTATGCTCACCTGCGTTGCCAGGTGTAAATCAGAGTCTGATTGGACGGCTTGAATTAAAATGAGCTGTGGGCTTTGAAGGATCCAAGGTCACGGCTCCAGTCTTGTTCCTGCTTCTCATCGCCGCACAACATCAGAACTAATAAATTGAAAAGGGATGCCAAGAATTCCCACCGTCCACTTAAAAAAAAGTTATCACAATAATGAAGTCGTCTGCTGTATGAGTGAGCAATATATTTCCCTGGAGAGTTAAACCACATGCTTATGTATGCATGTTTGCCTGCCATTAGCACACACACACACACTCACACACTTTGAGACAACTGCTGAAGCCTAAATTTTGCTGTTTATCTGCAGACGTACGGTGGTTGTGATAAATCACTGGCTCCCTGACACATCTCTGGGTGCACATGCACAGTCATGAGCGCACTGTGACAACGGGAGCGGCTGAAGGAAACGTTCGAGTGCAGCAGACGCTCTCTGGAAACCTCAGGAGGCTGAAAGATGGATCTGCTAAACCTTGATCCTGAAAGGTTTAGTTTGAGGTTAGACAATGAATACATGGTTAACCAAATTCAAGATGGCTGCCAGAAATGAAGCTAAAACTTGGAGTGGTATTAGCTGAGAGTCATATTTGAAGCTCTGAAAGATCCTGAGATGTTGCATGAATGACTCAAAACTTCATTTCATGCAGAAAAACTGGTCCATGCATTTGTCACGTCTAGACTGGACTATTGCAATGGTTTATTATCTGGGTGTCCAAATACTTCTTTAAAACGTCTTCAGTTGATCCAAAATGCTGCTGCCAGAGTCTTAACTGGAGTTACTGGGAGAGATCATCTCTCTCCAGTTTTAGCTTCTCTCCATTGGCTCCCTGTCAAATCCAGAATAGAATTCAAAATCTTACTTCTAACCTACAAAGCTCTCAACAACCTAGCTCCATCTTATATTACAGATCTCATTGTTCCATATTTTACTAACAGAGCACTTCACTCTCAGACTGCAGGTTTACTTGCGGTTCCTAGAGTTTCCAGAAGCAGAATGGGAAGAAGATTTTTCAGTTCTCAGGCTCCTCTCTTGTGGAACCAACTCATTGAGACAATCGATGAGGATGGAGGGTGTGTGGGTGGAGTTTGGTTTTGTTGACAGGTAGAGCTGTGTGTCATCAGCATAACAGTGGAAATGGACACCAAATTTGTGGAAGATGTGACCTAGAGGAAGGAGGTAAATGATGAAGAGAAGGGGTCCGAGGACAGAGCCTTGAGGGACACCCTTAGAGACAGGGGAAGACTGGGAACATAAGGATTTAAGCTGAATGAATTGGGTGCGGTCAGAGAGATAAGATTTGAACCAGTCTAACGGAGCACCTGGGATGCCAATGGAGGTTAGTCTGTTGAGGAGGATAGAATGACAGATGGTGTCGAAGGCAGAACTTAGATCCAGTAAAAGGAGGATGGACAGAAGACAGTTTAAGACTTTTTAATAAATCCTATAGTTAGTGCTGGCTTGGGTTTTCTGAGCTATCCCTTAGTTACTGTATGCTGCTGTAAGCTTAGACTGCTGGAGGACAAATTGAACAATTTCCTCAAATGAACAATTTGTATTTGTAATTATTTTTATCTTAACATGTTTTTTTTATCTTTCCTCCTAGTGACGATCTGCTCGCCTCCATTCTGGACCTGACATTCTGTGTCTGTCTCTCCTTCCTGTCCTCTCAAACCAGCCGGTCGAAGCAGATGGCCGCTCGTCCTGATCCTGGTTCTGCTGGAGGTTTCTTCTGTTAAAGGGAGTTTTTCTTTCCACTGTCTCCTCTGTGCTTGCTCAGGATGGAGACTGTGATGAAGAGAAGATTCTACGACGCTGCTGCTTTCTTGGATAAATAACTTTTACTGATTGACTTTTTATGTACATGAATGTTTCTGTTCGGTGCCCTGAGACGACCTCTGATGCGACTTGGCTCTATAGAAATAATAAACTGAACTTACAAAGTGACGACACCTCCATCTCAGTTTGAAACGAGTGACGTGCATTCCCTCAAGGAATGCCAGGCCTTTAACAGCTGATGATGGATGCGTCGTGGGTCCAAGTGTAGCTTAAATCTTTGAGTCAGTCAGTTTTATTGTATTTTATTAATCTGATTTTCTTCCAGTGTGCCCGAGACGTCACAGCAGCGTTGTTATGCAAATATTTGAATAATTATTTTAAAGATTTATGACCTGGCCTCCAGGAATCACCGTATGAAAACTCAAAGCTCCGCACCTGCAAACTGCACGAGCCAAAGACAAAGAACAGGCTGTATCAAGGTCTTAGCTGTGTCTTCTTCTCACCTTTAATCAGATTATCTCCTCTTTGGTGTTCGCACGAGGAGCCCTCAAGTCTGTTTCACTTTTAATTCTACAATTTAATTTAATTCATTAAAAACTGGATAATTGCAACAAGAAAAATCTGAAAAATCACAAGTTCTGTGCTCAGAAACTTCTGGCTGAGGCTGATGTCTCACTGTTCCTACTTTTATTTGCATAAATTAAAACGATCATTCCTCTTCTGTGGAGAAATGACGAGGTGGTGAAAGTTAAACTGGAAGAAAGTTTGTGTCATGAAAAACAAAGTGTGCTGCAAACGACTCCGCTTCTAACACGCTAAATTTTAGCTCATGATCTGTTGAATCAATTGTTATCTCTATTGGTGTGTTAGCCGTGGCAGCCATCTTGCACTGGGTTGACTCCAAACAAGAGATGTGCATCTAGTGATTACTTTCTGAGTGCAGCGTTAACAGTTCATGAGATATTTAGCAAATACTACAACGGAACCAGCACAGACGTGTAAAACCAGTATTCTATCATCTAAAGTTCCTGGAGAAACTTCAGCAGGGGCTGCTGCTGGTTTTCAATTTTGATTTGACAGACTGTGTTTAAGTTTGTTCTCAGCTACCAATCCACCAAATTTCAGCTGAATATCTCTAAAAATGGCTGAATTCACATTTTTTCCCCTTTTAGCTAAGGTGGCCATCTTGGATTTTTGATTTGGATTCAGTCGGTGATCTGAACGTTCACCAAACTTCAGCTCAGTGTGTAAAATTAGCTGATTTAAGCCAATTAAATGCAGCTTTTGTGGCCATCTTGAATTTTTAGATTTTGATTCAGTATTTAATGGGCATTGCTCTCAGGTACTAACACACCAAATTTCAGCTGAATAGCTCTAAAAATGATTAATTTATAGTATTTTTCCCTTTTAGCTCAGGCGGCCATCTTGGATGTTTGATTTGCGTCCGAGTCTATTAGGGATCATTCTCAGCTACTACGTAATAAGTTAAATTTGAACTGATTAGCTATGAAAACAGCCAAACTATATATTTTTCTCTTTTAGCTTTGTTTACAAATTAGGTCGCCATGGTAACTCGAAGCACCAATAAACGTAACGGCACACATCACGGCCCTGAGCCGGTCATTTTAATATCATTTGTGGGGGTTGTAGTTCAGGCCACATTAAAGTTGAGGGAAGAGTAAGATTTAAAGTTAAGAAACCCTTTGTTAGGTGGATAATAACAGGTGCTGCCTGTTACTAGGCAGTCTCCAACAAATAAATAAATAAATAGATTTAAATCCTCAAGCTTTGAATCACTTGTAAAACCATCATGGAGTCATGATTTCCTGGTTTTCTGGCTCTTGCTTGAGCAGAAGTTGCAAAAATCCCAAACCATCACTTCAGAAGTCATTTTTCTACAGGTCCTGGATACTTCACCAAATCGCTCATCCGTGCCAGAGAAACGTCTTCAGGCTTCATCAAAGAGGAGGAAAAGCGCGCTGACGGTTTCTGTAAGAAGGATGCAGCTGACTCTGCGTGGCAGCAGCACGTCTCATTTGTTGATTCGACTCACACGCACCTGGAGGTTTGATCCGTCTTCTCTGCTCCCTGCTGCTGACAAACAGCCCACTTTCATCCACGTTCGTCATTTTCAGACTTTCATGTGGTTTGCATGAAAGGACGGCAGCACCGACAACACCTGTCTGCACCCCAACGTTCAGGTAGACGACTTATTAACTGCAGCCGTCAGTCATGTGACCAAGATGAAGGAGAGCTCGTGGTTTCTGCACGATTTTACACCAAAACATCTTAAAATCATTCTGAGGAGGGATGGACTTAAAGTGCATAAAGGCCTGAAAGGCAGCAAGCAATATGCAAATACTTAAATATATATTTATTATATATATATATATCTTTATTATATATTCAGTTAATAAACACATGGTGAAATATAATTAAACTGTCCGTCAAGACAACCTGGACCACAAGACAAAACCCTTTACTTTAGTTAATTTTTTCAAACATCCTCATCTTTTATTTACAGTTAATTATGGTTTATACGTTTTGAGAGCTCTTTTTGAAGCATAGCTTCATGTCAATATTGACATATGAAGTTTGGGCTCGTGCTGATTGAATAATTTGTAACAGACGTTAAAACTTCTCGTTAAAAAACAACGAACGCCTGAGTCGCCTCAGCTGATCGAAAAGACTTCAACCCACAACAAAGTGTTTATTACAATCAAATAAACTTTGATCTTTTACTTTTCCTTAACGAGTACCAAAGAAAATCTAAGTTAGATATTTGTACTTTTATGCTTTTATTGTATAATAATGAGGGGGGGGGGGGGGGGGTCCAATGTTCTTAATAATGACCAGATTTGATGCAGCCTTTACCTCAAACAGAAGATTATGACTCATTTTAACTACTTTTATACTGATTAAAAATAATAATGTCCTTAAAATAACTCTGAATTTACCAAAATGTTCTTTATTCATATAAAACGGTGAGTAATCATGTGACCGTCAGCGAAGTATCTCTTTCACCACAGGATGGATTTTACTGCAACACCCAGGAAGTAATTATTGGATGTGCATCGGCAACTCGTTACGTTTTGGAACCAGTCCAATACAAGATGGCCACCACGGCTAATTGGCCTGAGCTAAAACAAACATGGCTGCAGCTCAGTCAGTTTTACACAAACAGAGCTAAAGTTTAGTGAGGCAGCGGCTGAGAGTCTGTCAACACGTTCTCTGACATCTTGCAGATTAAACAGGAAGTTCTTTTCAAGGTTTGATCAAAATGGCTTCAACTATCATCATAAATATCTTATGATGTTATGAAAAATTATATAATGCATTTACTAAAGCGATCGTAGGCCTTTAATAATAAAAAGCAATTGAAGCAAATAAAGAAGAAAAAGTTTTACATCCCTCATATGTTGAATGAGGACACAGTGAGGGATCTTGTTCATGGACACGCACCTTGGACTGGTCCCGAGAGGAACAGTATCTGAGGCCAGAGACAGGTCGACTAACGAGGCAAGTCACCAATTAGCCACCAGAGTCATCGGCCTTTCAACTTCCTCATGAAGAGTGTGGGATGGAAACAGGAGGTACGGAGACTTTTCATACCATTAAAGAAGCTACACTTCAAGGATGGGTCCGATCCTCTACAGTGAGGTTCTATGGAGAGACTATGAACAATTAATATCTTACCTGTCGTACTGTAGATCGTGAACAACGTCAGTAAAAGATAAAAATCAGTCAGATGCCGTCTTGGTGAGCTTTGTGTGGTGAGGTGGCCTCAAGAGTGAGAAGGTATGACCAAGAAGTTTGAGTCCAAAAATAAAAAGACCAACAGTCAGGTGGCAGGACAACCAACGATCCAGGGCAGAAGCATGAAGGATACAAACACGTGACGATCTAACAGTAACGGAGTATGATCTATGAGCTGAAATACACGTGGATGCTTGATTAGTGAGTGAGAACAGGTGAGTTACTGAGCAGATGAACACCAGGTGTGTGTGGCAGAATCTACAGGAACAAAACGCTGCAGAGAACCTGCACGTTCAGGAACAATAATTATGTTGTTCACTCACCTGGACCTGATTTAATGTGTCGACAGGACCAGCTCCATCACGAGGATTCATAAATGAACAAATAAAAGCAGCTCTTGTCCATAACGTGCGTGGGAGCAGCTCAGCATCTTCCTGTGTGAGGCTCCTCCCGTCAGGTGCTTAGGATCGGGGACACCCTCCAGTGGGGACAAGGTATTCTGGGGAGCCTTTCAGAGACACGGAGCGTGTCCTCAAGCTGCTGTCCAACAGTTCTATACTGCACCAGGCAGCCGGGAGGCTGCGTGAGTCCTGCTCCTTCATGGTTTGGGTCAAACTGAGGCAGTCTACACTTGACCCAAAGGGTAAATGGAGCTCCTGCAGGCGACAAATGGATTCCTATCAGATTTTAGGGGCTTGTTGTGTGTCAATGTGCAGAAGCACAAATAAAAGAGCAAAGATATAAATATTTTCCCTTAAACATCTAATCTGGAGTGTAGAAGAGATCACGAGACACTATAATTGCTACTGAATAAAAGATTGGGGATGAGCCCGTAACATATGCTGCTCTTGTCTTCATTCCTATCAGTCAATGTTTGGAAGAGCTTTGAATACACTTGGGTGGTTGATCTTACAACGCTTTAAAAAAAAAACTTACAGAAACAAAAAACTGTTCCTGAAAATGCTTCGCTTCTGTTCAGCTCATTTCTGTCAGATCATTCATGTGATTGATTAAATGTATTTAATGAGAAATGCTGTCTAGGCTTGTCAAGTCACGGTCTCGCTGCACAATGTGCCATAAGAGTTTTATAGACTTCAGAGAACACAGGTGGCTGCTGGGATGTGGAGCGACTGAAGAGTAGAACGCAGCGGTACATTCAACTACATAAACACCAGTGAAGCCAATATGTAATCTTTTCTGAAACATCCAGTTTGTTAATTACAAACTTTTCTGTGGTGGATAAAAATAAGTGCATTATCTGTACACTGTAAAATATCAGATTTTTCACACCTGGATCAATATTACACAAACAAAAAATAACTGGGCCCAATACATAACCTTGTGGGACACCATCTGATGTGTAGCAAAACAACAACAACAGTAATCTTGATTTGTAGTTATAAAAATGGCACATCTTATTTGCTACAGTGACTACAAAAACACAAAGATTCATAATAAAATGCACCCCCCCCCATTCCTGTTTACTGAAAAACAATCTAAATATGATTCTAGAGTAAGAACATGTAACTTCATCACACACGCACAAAAAAAAATCTGTCTCAAAGTTGATGCTGAATTTGAAGTTTGCCCATCAACAAAATTATTTTTAATTTCCTCAGGATTTTATTCTTATTTTGTAAATGAACACTCCAGAACATTTAGTAGAAAAGTGACATAACGATCGTGACTGAGTTCCTCTAAAGTCTGGTGCTCTTGATCAAACCAACTTGGTGCCATCTTTTCCTCTTCAGATCTATTCAACGCCTTCCTTTGATGACTTTGCACCTTGATGCACGAGTTTGTACCTTCCATGTGCAGAGGTCTGGGACTGTCGGGTCCAAAGTGTCCAGGCACTGATTGATGGGCACCGGTCTGCAGCACACCCACCTCTGCCTCTGCTCCCAGCCCTGGATGTGGCTGTACGATGAGTCTTCTGCGTGAGATCCAGAATACTAAACACACCAGAGGTATCTATCTGATGTCTTTGTTAACTCAGTCTTCATTCGTATCTTAAATATTTTAAACTGCCATTAAAAATTCAAATGCAGGAAATCACAGCGGGAGCTCATTAAGCTTTTCATAATAAATGACATCTTCTGGTCGGTACCAGAGACGAACACGGATACTCACGCCGTCTCTGGGGTGTGAAATGTAAAACAAAGGAAATGAAACTTTTGTTTAATCTTATCAGCAGAAACAGAAGATAAGACATCCTGCAGCAGGAACTCAACCATTGTATGCGCTCAACAAGAAAATGTGATAATGTTTTTATTTGATGAGATGTGGGTCATAAAAAGATTCACCTTATCTCACACTCTGGAGGAAGTGTTCGTCTCGGTCGCAGCAGCGTCGCTCGTTCCCAGAGACGATGGATCCACTTCATGTTCGAAGCCTGTTCTCCAGTCGACAGAGTCCCACCACATGCACAGACCTGGAGCTCAGATAAAACTCTCAGATTCCAAGTGCAAACTTTGTCGAGCCGGATTAACTCGAGCTCTGGAGCAGGAAAGCAATTACTTGTGTTAACACTGATATCCACTGTAATGTCCCTGGACGGATGATTTCCTCTGTGGGTGTGTTTGTGTGCAAGAATAAGGAGATAAAGAATCCTTTCCTTCCAGTCTAACACGGAGCATCCCATAGTAAAGACGAACAAACAGTAATGAGGCGACTCTGCAGATGAGGGTGAACCATTTGCACCTCGTCAGCTCTGCAGCGTTTCATTTGAAACCTCGCCGCATTAGAACCAAACACCATGAAAAGCCTGGAATCAATTAAAGGAAAGCACAGGCGAGCGCTTAAAGCTGCCGCGAGCTCACGGTGAGTCGAGCTCCTTTCCATTGGACTTCACGGCTTTTTGCTCCAAAAAGTTGGACTGCGCTTTTCAAAAGTGTGACTTTTTAAAACAAAACCGTTGTTGAGTGGAAAGTTGTGGAGCTGCAATGAAAGCACGGCAGCAACATCTGCATTTGTGTAGGGCGAGCGTATTTATAGCTGCTGCCTTTAGATGCTCAGCGTGACTGAAGAGGTGCCGAACGCAAGTTTGTACAAAACTTTTCAGGGAAAAAGTGCCTCGCCGCTCACTTTTTGTTCTCGTGTTTCTTCTTCACTTCAGTGGTTTAGATGTAGCAAAGTCACCTCTACCTGCAAACCCCATCCTCAGACAGCCATGCGCTGCTTCCTGGTCCACACACACCTCATCTCGCTCGCTACTTCTGCAGGAATGCACGTCTCCTTGCCCGGCAGACGGCTGGGAAGCTCTCTGCAGCAGGTTTAACTTCTAAGAACAACATTTGGAAGCAGACACGACTGCAGCCAGAGAAGAGAAAGCAGTGTGCATGTGATGGTGTTGGGTCTGAAGCTCCGTGGCTGCTGCAGAGCATCGTGCAGAGGAGAATGAGGTCACGGGGTCACCGGCCGAGAAGCCGGTGTAGAACCGTCGGACCTGAGAGCCATTAAACACTACAAGCCTCTTAATCAGCCCGTAGCTCGAGGGGACAGGAGGGACAACCTCTATCCCCTCTGAAACCAGCACACACACACGCACGTGCACACCAAGCTAGTTTCCATGACAATAATCTGAGCAAAGGTTAGAGCTGAGAGGACAAGAATCTGGGGAGGACAGGGCGCTCCTCAGGGCTGTGACGCAGCTGACATTTACAACATATAAAACGAGTCGTTAAGTTTGTTTTAATAAATACCGTATTTTCCTGCCGTACTCGTCGCTCTGCCGTATAAGTCGCATCACTTCAACTATAATAAAGTGGAAAAATATGTCACTTATAAGTCACATTTATTTATTATTAGCTTCCTAAACATTTTATAATTTAGTTGGGTTTTTTTTGCTACTATTCCTAGATTGTCCTTTTGGCTGCTATTTGTTTGTTCAACATTATAGTAAAAATGTGTCTCATTTGAACTTTTATTTATTAAATGCACTTTAACGGTCAAATCAGCAGCATTTCGTCGGGGTGGTGCAGAGAAATGAAGCTGATTTGACGTTCGCTCCAGGTGAGCTGGACGAAGGTGGCAGCCCATGGCAAGCTGATTGTGTCATTAATAGTCACTGTATCTATTACATGATACAACGGCATGCCATACAATCGAGTACATCTAGTGGCTGAACATGGTAGTGTTCAATATTTTCAGTCAGAATGAATGAAAACCGTCATATCTCGGTAAAAATTGGTTTATAAATATGGAAAAAAATCAATAAACTCGTCAGCATGAAAACGACCTTGAAGAGGCTCGTAAGCTCGGACCAGCATGCACCCCATTCTGGCCATTTCAGACCTCGGACAGTATCAGTAAGACTCAAAGGTTGACGGAAAACAGTGAATAAATCAACAAATGTGCTTTATCTGAACCCGTCTCTCCGGTTGGCCTCGAACAGGCCGACTTATCACTTTCTCCTGGGAAATGTGTAAACTAAGCTTCATCTATTGCACCCCCCCTCCCCCCACTTCTGTGGGGGCTCATCAGAACTGTGCCGGCTGACCATCATCTTATCTTGGACTATCTGTTAGTGCTTCATGGACCGCCTCGTTGTGAAAGCCACTACCCTCTCCTCATGGCTTTGTCCCTTTCTCTATCAAAAAACAAAACGTGCTCTGAATAATAAGAAGGCTGCGCTTTATAGCAGCAGCTTCGTGCACTCGCTCCGCCTTTGGGGCGGCTGTACGCACACGTTCCCGTGTCTTGGTGCAACGATAATTCTCATGAGTACGTTGCTTCAGCGTATAAGTCGCAGGGCATGCAAATGATGCAAAAACAAAACAAAATGCGACTTATAGGGTGAAAAATACGGTGCCCTGAAAGGTTTGACACAACAGAGCTGCTGCTTTCACTTGATCACTTTCTCCTTTTCATCACTTCATGTTACAGTTAAAGGTAAAGTGATAGTCCTGATCTTTTCTAGTGGGATCCTGTGGAAAAAATTATGAGTGATAAGTGTCTTACCTGTTGTGGATAGCGCTTTGAATGACCTCAGTTTGCAGAATTTGACAGATATTTACATGGAACTCATTCCTTGTAGGCGCGGGTGCTAACATGCTAACTCTTGTAGCTCTGACACCTGATCTGCTTCTTCAGTCTCGATTTATTTATTTCACTTTTATAAGTAACAAATTATTCCTTTGTAGTTTTTTATATTTCCTCCTTTTCGTTTCTATCAAGTCAAAACGAGTTAAAAACTAAAACAGACGTCAGAGTAGAAGTCCAACGTTTCTATTTATTTATCAGCATTTTTAGGTTGCTGTATTTTTACTGACTGTACTTTTATTTTTTGATTTTTGTTGCAGAACATTTTTGAATATTCAGGTCTAGATTAGTTTTCCTGAGCTCCATAATCAATTGTCCTCATCGTCCCGCAGAAAAGCAACAAATAAATAATTTAGAGGGAAAAGTTCTGCACGACCGTTTCAATCTGAAATCCAATAAATAAAAAAAGTCATTGATTGGTGTGAACTTCAGGAGCTCCTGTTTGACTCATGGAACAAACGTTGGAGTTTGGACGCTTCTCCAAAAAGTTTGTACTTTTATCAAAAGTACATTTGATACTTTGACAAACTTTGTGTGAATGCACATAAATCCTCCCGAGCAGCAGGAAGGAGATTCATTAAAACCCTCAGCCAACAAAAGAATCTCCCTCAAATCAGATCGTATGAACTTTACTGCAAAGAGCAAAGAAATCCCGTCTGTGGAACAGCAGAGCGTGCTCTCCTCAGATATCCGGAGCGTATTGATCGCTCGGAGATGGAAACATGTCCTCCTCCTACATCTCTTCATGTCTCAGCTCAGAAACCTTCCTTTAATATTCAGTTGAGCTGAAGACAAATGTCTGCGTTCCAGCTGTGGCTCCTGCTAACAGAGCAGGTCCCCTTTAACTGAGATATTAGTGGAGGAAACATCTGCTCACACGCCTCCCAAACTGGAATCAGACTGGAAAAGTAAACAGTCAGAAGGAATTAGGACGTTCCTCGGTGAGGAGTCGTGGAGGAACTCCTTGTTCCTTCTCTTTGCTTCATGTCAGACACGATTAGATGAGGACACACTTCCTGCTCTGGTCTCATTACTTCCTCATGATGAATCTCTGCTAATGGAGGTGTCTCCTGAGCTCTTCACCATGGGCTCCTCGTTAATTGGCCTTCTGACAGGTGCACACCCACCAGTGGCCAAGCGGGCTGTGATGAACGAGGTGCTCGCGCTCCCTCGTCGAGCGAAGAGGGCGTTTGTTTCCTGTAGCGCTCTCCAACACTTGGAAGATTCAATGTTCGCTGGTGTCAGTGTGAGCTCCGAACGCTCCACGTGTTTCTGAGCCAGGTGACATATTACTCCAGGTGAGATATTACTCCACGTGAGATAT
>NC_056517.1:39099716-39100467 GCF_014905685.2 Nematolebias whitei
AGATATTACTCCAGGTGACATATTACTCCAGGTGACATATTACTCCACGTGAGATATTACTCCAGGTGACATATCACTCCAGGTGACATATTACTCCAGGTGACATATTACTCCAGGTGACATATTACTCCACGTGAGATATTACTCCACGTGAGATATTACTCCAGGTGACATATTACTCCAGGTAAGATATTACTCCAGGTAACATATTACTCCAGGTGAGATATTACTCCAGGTGACATATTACTCCAGGTGAGATATTACTCCACGTGAGATATTACTCCAGGTGAGATATTACTCCACGTGAGATATTACTCCAGGTGACATATTACTCCAGGTAAGATATTACTCCAGGTAACATATTACTCCAGGTAACATATTACTCCAGGTGAGATATTACTCCACGTGACATGTTACTCCAGGTGAGATATTACTCCAGGTAACATATTACTCCAGGTAACATATTACTCCAGGTAACAGATTACTCCAGGTGAGATATTACTCCACGTGGAATATTACTCCAGGTGACATATTACTCCAGGTGACATGTTACTCCAGGTGAGATATTACTCCAGGTAACATATCACTCCAGGTGACATGTTACTCCAGGTGACATATTACTCCAGGTAACATATTACTCCAGGTGGGATATTACTCCAGGTGACGTATCACTCCAGGTGACATATCACTCCAGGTGACATATCACTCCAGGTGACATATTACTCCAGGTGACATATTACTCCAGGTGACA
>NC_056517.1:39103467-39106371 GCF_014905685.2 Nematolebias whitei
CGGTGGTATTCAGTCGGTGGTATTCAGTCGGTGGTATTCAGTCGGTGGTATTCAGTCGGTGAGTGCTCTCATTTCTCAGCACGATGCTCACTCTGGTCCTACAACTAGAACACACAGGACGACCCAATGTCACAGCAGCACCAGGCGATGAATGTCACACTCTTTTAGTTATTTCTCTCGGTTATTGTCGCACACCGCCCACAACAAGAAGGACGATAATGTTTGTGTGTCTGCATATGTGCGTTTGTCTGTTAGCAAAATAACATAAACAAAATGGACTTTTTGGAGTCAACCCAGTTTGAACTGGCCACCTCAGCTAATCAACATTAGCTTAAATGGGTATAACGTTGTCACATTTACAGATACTGAGCAAAAGTTGAATGTGGTTGTAGCAACATCCAGTTATTGCTAAAGAGATACATTTATTGGTCGGACCAAAACAGCCACAACTCCATCCCTTTTACTCTTAGTTTGACACGCAGACAGACCTTTAAATGTTAAATAAATCAGTCAAATTTGAGCTTCTTTAAACTTTCATAGATTATTTAAGGGTACAAAGGGTAATACAACACAAAGACTTAGAATTAAAAACATCAGGGCTTCTTCAATCTCCACTGTGGCCAGCAGCAATTTAAGACCAAGCTCGTGTCGGTTCAAGGCAATTCCCCTTCAGTGTGGCTCTCCGGCTCGGAGCTGAAGGTCCCCACAACAAGGGAAGTCGATGTAATCACGAGATGAGGTGAGCAGCAAAGGTTAGCAAAAGATGGAAAAACAGAGAGGGGAGCCAAGAAGAAACTTTTCTGTGGATAGACGCTTTAGTGAGGTGTAGAAACGGCTTTAAAACACCATTTTGAGGCTTTCTGCCCCCTCTCCAATGGACTTACCATATTTTTCGGCCTATAAGTTGCGTTTGTTTTGCATCATTTACGTGCCCTGCGACTTATACGCTGAAGTGATGTAGTTATGGACTTTCCCATCTTTATAAACCAAATTTTTACTGAGATATGGCCGTTATCATTCATTCTGACTGAAAATATTGAACACTACATTTTCACCCGCTAGATTGCAGCAGGTGTATGGCATGCCGTTGTGTCATGTAATAGGTAAAAGTGGCTGTTAATGACAAACAGCTTGCCATAGCCTGCCACCTTCGTCCAGCTCGCCTGGAGCAACCATCAAATGAGCTGCATTTCGCTGCACCGCCCCGACGAAATGCAGCTCATTTTACCATTAAAGTGCATTTATTAAGTGAAAGTTAAACTGAGACACACCTTTACTATAATGTGGAGCAAACAAATATCGTTTGAGGCGCTTATCTTCTTAAATTTTGAAGAAATGCACAATGAGTCACCCTCTGCCCTCTGCGCATTCCGGTTTCTGCGTATCGGCTTTTGAAAATGCAGCTGATTTGACCGTCAAAGTGCATTTATTAAGCAAAAGTTAGACTGAGACACACCTTTACTATAATTTTGATAAAACAAATAATTGTTTTTAAGTGTTAACCTTGTTAAAGTCCTCCCGTGCACGCTCCCGCGGCCGTCATTTGGCAGCCAAACGATATTTGGCACCTCACCAGCCCACATTTCTGGCTTGTCAGCGGTGACGCAGAACAGATGCAACTTAACGGCGAAGCAACGGATTTATGACTTTTACATATTTGGACTGATGCGATTTATAGGGTGGAAAATATGATACGTTTGAAACCAGGATTCATACGACAGTATTTTACGATTTTACCATTTGATTTTTCATCAGCCCACACTTTACATTTTGATTTTAAATTTCTCCCCTTAATGTTTTTGCACCATTCAAACTTTGAAGCACATTAAAACATACAAAACCAACTCACATCCTGCAAACCCTTGTTTTTACAGCTCTCATGGAAACAGACGTCCATTGTGCACAGAGAGGTGAACTCGAAGTCTAGTCAGCACAACACGGCTTCTCTAAGCTGCTGGAAAGCCCCGACTGCTGAGTGCTGCAAGTACATTACATCTCATTTAGTTCTGGGAAGGATCAAATTCTCCTGGCTTGCAAATCTCACCAAGAGCCTGCGAAGCACACGACGAATGTACCGGAGAACTGCAGGAAACATAAAAGAGCTGAGTTTGAACCACAAGAGTCATATCTGAGCCTGGATATCTAAACTATCCGTGTGGAGTCTGGCTGAGCTTGATGTGAAGTAAATCAATGAGATTGGGGATAATTACAGGCTGCGTATCATATAAAATGTCTTCTGTTGTCATCTTTTTGTAGGCTCAGGCATGTGCGCTGCAATCGTTGTTACAGAGACGACGTGTGGTAAATCAAAACCTTTGATTGGTGAAATTAATCCTTTATTTAGAGGTAAAAGTCTTTAAAGGTCTGGAGAAGGTTGAAGAGCGGAGGTTATAAAAAGGGACGGCTCGGTCCTAATTACCATCATCACTCATCTGTCCCTGAACGGATCTGATCCTCGTCCGGAAATGAAAAACCTCGTCTCTGGCTCTGATTGCCGCGGTAACAAAGAAGAGGAGAAACTGTGCTGAGGCAGTTTCTACTTCTTATCCGACTCTGACTTTACCTTCAAGGTGATCCGAGGGTCAATTACTTCCTACATGTTGACAAAATAAAATTTAAAAATGACATTGACGAGTTGGAATATGTTAAAATCAGCCATGTGGGCCGTTTGGTGTTTTCTTTGAGGAATAAGAAGAAGTTTATTAGTTTTTGCAGCAGCAGCACATTCATGAGATTATAGGGATTATTGAGCATGGACTTTGTTGCCACATTCATGAGAGTTTATGAAGAGCAGAGGTTTATTATCGGTTCTAGAAATCTGCACATTATCAATCCAGGTTCTCCGGACAGAACCACCGTTTTTTGGACAGAACCACCATTCTCCAGACAGAACCACCGTTCTCC
>NC_056517.1:39106471-39108456 GCF_014905685.2 Nematolebias whitei
GACAGAAGCACCGTTCTCCGGACAGAAGCACCGTTATTTGGACAGAACCACCGCTCTCCGGACAGAAGCACCGCTCTCCGGACAGAAGCACCGTTCTCCGGACAGAAGCACCGCTCTCCGGACAGAAGCACCGCTCTCCGGACAGAAGCACCGTTCTCCGGACAGAAGCACCGTTCTCCGGACAGAAGCACCGTTCTCCGGACAGAAGCACCGTTATTTGGACAGAAGCACCGTTATTTGGACAGAAGCACCGCTCTCTGGACAGAAGCACCGTTATTTGGACAGAAGCACCGTTATTTGGACAGAACCACCGTTATTTGGACAGAACCACCGTTATTTGGACAGAACTACCGTTCTCCGGACAGAACCACCGTTCTCCGGACAGAACCACCGTTCTCCGGACAGAACCACCGTTCTTTGCACAGAACCAACGTGTCTGACAACTCTGAGCATTGAAGGATGACTCCAAAGTAGCAACTAGTTTACATAAAGCAGCAAAGGTGTCCCTGAGTTGTCTTGAACACCGTAGGTGCATGCGGGCGATGACATAATGTGCACGGCATTCTGTTTTTCAAGCTGTGCACGTGAAATTATCTTCATAATTGGCTGAGTGGACACATGGGTTGACGGTCACCTGGTTGGGAGCACTCGGCGTGTGCAACTGAACCCCCCCACATTGAGTCCCCCCCAGTGGCTCAAGTTAACAGGCCCAGAAAGGAAGAAGTTGTGTCTCCAGGCCAGAGAAGATCCTTCTGTGTGTTCCATGTTTACTCCAGGTTCTCCTCCTGGAAGGAAACACTCTCCACAGAAGGCAACAAGGAGGTTTCCTAACCAGAAGCCTGAACAAACTCATTTTGATGCAAACAAACAAATTCATGAGATAATTTACAGAAAAACAAACATTTGGCCACTTTTCACACGAGGCTGAGCAGAGCATGAAGATTTGACTGTGGTGTCTCTGAGGGGAGCTGGAAACACCGCCTGCATGTTGGAGTATAAAAAGAAGAGGACTTCTATTTTGGCACGGGGCTGCTTCGTATAGAGGTGACTGTCAGAGTTGGACGGCCACGTCAGAAACCAGTCCAGATCTCAAAAACAACTTTCACCATTGAACCCCTCAGAGACGTCGGTGCATCACGTGTCCTTTTAAAAGTAGCTAAAAAACTAAAGTTAGAACTTTCTGTTTAATACAACATCCATCATCTTTAACCGCTTCTTAACCATCTGGGTTGTGGGGGTCACTGTCACACCCATCACTCTGCGAGAGGTGGGGGACACATGGACAGGTCTCCAGTCCATCACAGGGACATGGAGACAGGTTAATTCTGCTAAGATGTCTCGTAATAATACGTTCCATTAGCTTTTAAAAATGTATTTATTTTTTTCTCAGAGCAGTGTTTAGTTGAGGACTGACAAGTTTCCACATAATCTCTAATCCTGAGTCTGAGCTGCTCCAGATTAAATTAGATTTATCATGTGTTACTGGATTTACAGCAGGATTTTCAGGTTTTAAATGCATTACATGTGTAGAGTCTCATCGTGAACTGCAGTTCTCTGTGCAGACACGTGCAAGGAGCTCCAAGATAAAAATAAAATATTTCTAATTTATTAAAGAAAAACAGAAATCTGACGGGGCAGCAAACATGAAATCACAAGAGGAACCGTGAACACCTTGGGAGGACAACCACAGACTGGGAAGAATCAACCTGACAGAACTTATAGGGACACTAACGAGAGACAACGATGGACACCTGGGGTGACAGAGGACAGGTGTGACAGGAGCTGGTAACATGAGGGAGGAGACAGAAGACAAGTCCCACAAGTCCTCATTGGTTACTGTCCTCAGACAACCAGCAGTTCAATGAACGAACCATCAAAGTGTTTTAATAAATGTTTGCTCATATGATGTTGGACAGGTAAATCAGTGTTGGACAGGTAAATCAGTGTTGGACAGGTGAATCAGTGTTGGACAGGTGAATCAGTGT
>NC_056517.1:39108466-39111306 GCF_014905685.2 Nematolebias whitei
GTGAATCAGTGTTGGACAGGTGAATCAGTGTTGGACAGGTGAATCAGGTGTTGTCTCATGATGGACAAGAACAGCTGCTGCAGTCAGACACAAAATAAGTTTAAGGTTTGAGAGAATGGAAAACTGCAAAATGTTCAGGTTCAGTTTGTTGCTAAACTTTCCCACAACGTCTCCGGCACGTCCCTGATTATTGTCCTTTAGCGGTGTCATGTCCCTGATTCTTGTCCTGTATCGGTGTCATGTCCCTGATTATTGTCCTTTATCTGCGTCATGTCCCTGATTATTGTCCTTTATCTGTGTCATGTCCCTGATTATTGTCCTTTATCTGCGTCATGTCCCTGATTATTGTCCTTTAGCGGTGTCATGTCCCTGATTCTTGTCCTGTATCGGTGTCATGTCCCTGATTATTGTCCTTTATCTGTGTCATGTCCCTGATTATTGTCCTTTATCTGCATCATGTCCCTGATTATTGTCCTTTATCTGTGTCATGTCCCTGATTATTGTCCTTTATCTGCGTCATGTCCCTGATTATTGTCCTTTAGCGGTGTCATGTCCCTGATTATTGTCCTTTAGCGGTGTCATGTCCCTGATTCTTGTCCTGTATCGGTGTCATGTCCCTGATTCTTGTCCTGTATCGGTGTCTTGTCACTGATTATTGTCCTTTATCAGTGTCTTGTCACTGATTATTGTCCTTTATCAGTGTCTTGTCCCTGATTATTGTCCTTTAGCGGTGTCATGTCCCTGATTCTTGTCCTGTATCTGTGTCATGTCCCTGATTATTGTCCTTTATCAGTGTCATGTCCCTGATTATTGTCCTTTATCGGTGTCATGTCCCTGATTCTTGTCCTGCATCAGTGTCTTGTTTGTCCTCTTCATACTTCAGCTTGTTAGATCACCTGCTCATCATCAGGCTCATTAGCAGGAGGAGGACTCTAATGAGGAGCCGGCTTAATGCAGAACATCAACACCTGAATCAAACCATCTATTAAAAACCAAAGGAGGAAGAGTTATTAGAAGTTAATTTAATTTCCTGGACATTAACCTTGCTTTATCTGCTAAAACAACACTTTCAGATTCAACCGCCCTGTTTTCAGCATCACCTAAACCATAATTAGTAACATTTCTGTGAAGGTGATGTTTCATTTTGAAGGATAAATTCATGTTTTATTGTTGTTTTCTTTATTTGTACTTATAAAACATGAATATCCACAGTGATTACCTTTGCAGGTGATTGTGAGGTAAATCAGGCGTCTAATTGTTACACTGTTCTCTGTAGTTTCCTGCACTTGCAGGTAATCCAAACATCGTGGATCTCTTAAGTGTTTCGCCGCCTGTGTGGAGTACTTTCATTAATCAAGCAGACAAATAACACCCAGAGGGATGCTTCTGTTCTGAATTTAAGAAAATAGGAGCACAACAAAAACAAAACTTTATGATGGTGAGAGTAATGAAAACTACAGCAGCACCAGTGGAGGCTCTGCATGATTCGAGCTTCTCTCTCATTTATCTGTCAGATTCTTCTTTCGCTCATCTTCTGCCTTCCTGTGACTCATGAAGGGCTCCATTTGTCATCCAGCAGGCGGTGAGTGTGGTGTCCCCCCCCCCCGACCTCTACTCAGTCCATAATGAGATATCAGCTATTCTGCCTCATGCTCGCACCATCAGCACCAAGACCTGGGTCAGACGATGTTTGGAAACACTCCTTCAGTTTGTTCGGGCACTGGATGAGATGAATTATTCCACACAGTCTGTAATGAACTGTAAACATCAGCTCTGCACCGCAGAGGACAAAAAACATCGTCAGTATTTGGATGGACGTCTTGTTTTATAGTTTTAAAGCTGGTCTGAGACTCGCAGAGGAAAAAGTTACTTTGTTTGAATCTTGTTGGTCTGGAGTTGGAAGGTTTATGATGAATACACGTCACGAGTCTGTCGACCGTCGCTGCCTCGTTCTGGTTCCAAGAAAATGGATTCATGTTTCCCCTGAAGAGTTCTTTAATGCCGCATCAAGTCACACCAGACACTGGAAGCAAAGGTTCACATACTTTTACCACTGATATGTAATACTGGACCATTTTCCTCAATAAACAAACGACCAAGTCTAATGTTTTGTCTCATTTATTTAACCGGGTTCTCTTGAGCTACTTTTCAGAGTCAGAGTCAGAGTTTCTTTATTGTCATTCGCACCTCATGTGGTACATGTGGTGGAGCGAAATTATGTACACAGGGTCCCAGTTACATCCAACAATAAAATGTATAAGAAAAACAGTAACAACATCTAAGATATGAACTAAGAAAAACATCAACTAAATATACACTAAGCACTCATAACATAAAACATTGAACATCACCACAAACATGAACATGAGTCTGTGAGCAGATGTGCACGCATGAACACATCAACATTGAAACAGATCAGCAGCAACATGAAACAGATCAGCAGCAACATTAAAACAGATCAGCAGCAACATGAAACAGATCAGCAGCAACATGAAACAGATCAGCAGCAACATGAAACAGATCAGCAGCAACATGATGTGATTTTTCACAGTGATTATTCTAGTTAGAGATTCATGAGTCTAACAGCCTCAGGGTAGAAGCTGTTCCTCAGTCTAGTGGTTCTACACTTAATGCTCCTTAACCTCCTTCCTGAGGGGAGTGGGGCAAAAAGTGTGTGTGCTGGGTGAGTGTGGTCCTTCATGATGCAGGTGGCCCTCTTCCTGCATCTGGAGGTGTAGATGTCTGTGATGGTGGGGAGACTGACTCCAACATCTTCTGTGCAGCCTTCACCAATCTCTGCAAAGCTTTTCTTTCTGCAGCTGTGCAGCCTCCATGCCACA
>NC_056517.1:39111406-39112510 GCF_014905685.2 Nematolebias whitei
TGTGAAGAAAAACAAAGTGATTGTTTACTGATAAATTTCTTGTTTGATATTTAATATTCATTTTTGTTACCATTTGTTCTCGTGGAACACGGTGAAGACAAAACTCTTGATGAAATACACGTTGAAGTTTTAGTCTAAAATCCTGATTTGTTGTCAAATGTTTAACTTTGTTGTGTCTCAGCTGCTACAAATTGTATCTCTGTGTAAAACTGAGCTGGAACTGTCTGTGTTGGCTATTTTGTCAGATGAGGTCACACTGAACAAGGGGGTCCCACAAGGTTCTATTTTAGGGCCCTTACTCTTCTTCCTCTATACTAATCAAATCTGTGACCAGCTTAAATTCTCCTCACGCAGATACAGTTCTATACTCGTCAACGCCCTCTCTAGATGCACTACACTCAACTCTTGCGCTAAACGATCTAAGATACACACCAAACACTAATGATGTAAAATAATACAGTGTATTAAACAGCAGCCTGAACATGAGTTTGTAGTGAGCAGATGGGTATGAATGAATACAGCAGCATGAGATCAGCAGCACAGATAATCAGCATTTACAGATAAGTGAGAAAATTAGAAAAATTTATAAAGAAAATAAAGGTTTAAATAAAAAACTGTTGATTAGCTGTGGCTGCCATCTTGAATTGGGTCGACTCCAAATGTAGTAATAAAATTTTTTTTTTAAAAACAGCCCATTTTACAGAAACTGAGCTAAAATTTGATTTATTTGTAGCTGAGAGTCGTTAACAGACACTGAGCGTTGACCAGAACGGCTACAAGTCCCTTATTCTTAAACACAATATAATTTTAGTCCTAAACTCTTCAAGATGCACGATGTCTTAAATAGAGCTCAGTTTGCTTCAACCACTGCAGTTATTGTTTTTTGTACGTGCAGATTTTTCAGAGAGTCAGAATAAAATCCAGCTTTGGTTGTTTTTATGCTGTTTGTCCAGCTGTGGCTCCATTTCTGCAGGAGACCAACCTGCTGAAGGGTCGGCTGATGTTGTACCTCCACCTGCGTCACCTCCCTCTGCAACAGAGTAAATTAAGGGTCACGGTTCGCTCACATTTCACCCACTGCACATCTACCTGGTCTCAATCCTA
>NC_056517.1:39112610-39114422 GCF_014905685.2 Nematolebias whitei
ATATATATATATTAACCGGGAGCAGCTGATTAACATCTCAAAAACTCAAATAATATCTCACTACAGCCCCAAAACTCAAATGAGTTGAAAAGAAGGCTCCATGGATGTGTTCCCGTCTCCCTGCCGGCTGCACTCGAGTGCCTGACCACTGAGATCCTGGAACTAACAGGAAACATGGCTCGTGACAGCGGAAGGACCAGGTTCATCCCCCAACACCTGCAGCCAGCTGTCCGCAGCGACGAGGAGCTGGGCGGGCTGCTGGGAGGAGTGGCCATCGCTCTGGGAGGAGTTCTGCCCGGCATTCAGGCGGTCTTGCAGCCCGGAGGAACTGAGACGCCAGCTGAGTCTGGGTGGATGAATCGGACGGCATCTGCGACCATTTTCTTTGGATCTTCTGCGGGATGGACTTTTACAAGCGATCCTGCCCACAGCATCTAAAACATCTCTTAATGAAACGAGGATATTGAGTTAAAATATTTAATTTCCCTTTGGGATTAATCAAGTATTTTTGACTTGAACAAACTTGCACACATTTCTTGCAGTTATGGTAATTTATTTCAGGCAGCTCAGCTTTTCTACCATTTAATTATAATAAATGATAATTCATTTTAAGCACAGCATTTTTTCCATAATTTATACATTTAATTGTAGGCAGAGAAGCTTTTCTAGCATTACGGTAATTCCTGCATCTGTCTCATGTCTGCTTCTTTTTGCTGAGAAGCTTCCAGTTCACGGAGAGGTACTGGTCTGAGTAAACAAAAGGTGCGTGAAGAAAGAAACGTTTGTCACTAAAATAACATTTAAATGTATTTTATGTATCATCATGTCTACGTTCGGTATTTTTGGTTTTGATTTAAGGGTTTTTTCTGTTTTCTTTTACCCTCCTGTAAATTCCTGTTGGCTCAGTCTTTTTTTCCACTCTGGCCCCGCCCACTCACACCTGCTCCTCGTTTCTCTGCACAGGTGTTGGTGGTTCTGATGTTTAGTTTGTGGCTTTAGTTTGGATCTTGGGTTCGCGTTGTGCACACCTGATGTGTCGGCTCCGTGCTCGTATTAATCCCCACGAGTTCTGTCGGTGTGCTGCTGCGTCACATTTTGTTTTGGTTTGTAAATAAAATCACTTTTTACCATCTGAGTCCACCTTGGTCCGTCTGCACTTTGGATCTCGGCAACTACGCCCAGCTATGACAGGATGAGATTTCCCTTTGGGATCAATAAAGTATATTGATTGATGAAGCTTTGCTAGAGAAAAATGTTTTACAATTACTGGTTTGAATCATGTGAAGCTCTGTGAACATGATATTTCACCAGATTAACCGTGTAAAGTGACTATGGTGTAAAGGTTCATAAAATAATGTTTGCATGAATCTACAGCAGCTTTAAGAGTTTTAAAAACACATCCATCCTCTTCGGTCTTGTTCCAATTAGTGATTATCTCATCCGTCAGGTCAGAGTTCAACTCTTCCTCCAAACTGACCTGGTTGTAGGAATCCTCTGCAACAGGGAATATATTAACGTTCCTAATGTTTCACAGATATCTCAAAAAAACATTTTTGTTGATGGTTTCTATTTGTAGATAAGTAATTTACAAACCATCTTTATAGGTACGTATGATTGTACTTTATTTTAAATCATTTCTGAGGAGAGTCCAACGTTCTTTTGTTTTTCGGTTGTTCCTTCTGCAGGGGTCTCCACAGCAAGCAACAGATTTAACATTTGTTTTGCCCTTTCTGACCCTGCCTGGGCTCGATCCTGCAGCCTTCTTTCTTCTTGTAGAAAGATCTCACCCATCTTCTGTGCTGCATACTGGGG
>NC_056517.1:39114522-39122022 GCF_014905685.2 Nematolebias whitei
TCATCAGGCTGTCTGTTGTCTATTACATCAAAAACTCCAATGACTTCCCCTCGCTGCTTTTCAACGACAGCCAAGTGTAAGTTCATGGGCCGTGACTAAGACTGCTCAGTATTAATGTTGCTGGTGTGTGGTTTCCATCAAAAAGGAGGGCGGAGGAGCAGAAGTGGCTGAATGAGCTAAATTTATGGAGGAACCCTGACGGTGGTAGGGCCATATTAAACGGCATGACAGCAATAAAGGCCTTTACAATGGCTGAGCATACGGCGGTTCTCCGGGAGTAATACATTACTAATATCACCCCTGCTGAGAGGAAAGAGGTGTCAACTTCTTCAGCCACCGTTCAAGTGCACTTACACCAACTGCTGCGTAATAGATCCACTCACAGCTCCACACGGTTCAAACTGGAGAGGCTATATACTTTAAAGCAGTTTAGGTGTGCTTTCATTGTTAATTGCAATTTTTAAAATGCCTGTTCCGATGACAATTACTGCTATTGATGTCTTTTTTTTTCATCAGTTCAGGCTAGAAGTCACAAACATGATTCTATCTTCAAAAGTTTTTTGTGAAACTTTTCTTTTAGGTGAATAATAGCATTTGTTTTTTTATGTAACATAGAAAAGTTTAGAAATAAGTCGGTCAGCCTTTGTTAGTGTGATCAAAGGTCTTTGAAGAGGTTTTACATTCATTAAATTTACCGTCAAGTCAAACTACACTATTTAAATCCTGTTGTTTTGTAATTACACAATTATTTTATTTTGTGGGATGTATATCTCACTATCATCAGCATAGCAGTAAAATAGATCCCATGCCTACTGAGTACTGAACTAAAAAACAGCAGGTAAAGTGAGAAAAGTTTGGTACCTAGGATAAAGCCCTGTGGAACCCCAAAAGACAGAGGACCATTGGAGGATTCAGAACCAGCTAAACTGACCCACACAGTTCTGTTTGTTGGGTGTGGCCTAAACCAAGTTAGCATGGTCCCACAGATACCAACTTGGTGCTGTACATGAGACACTAAAACGTTGTGGTCCACTGAAGAAGAAAAAAGAGAAGAAGACATAAAGAAAGAGGAGAAGAAAGACTTACTGAACTCTGAGTGCTAACAGGTTGCACAAGGTCTTAGTTTAAAACTTTGCCAGTTAGAGTAGTTATCATTACTAAGTGCTCTAAGGGAAAGCAACAATCCCTGTCAGTTGTACAGACATTCAGCTCAAGCTTTAGGTGGTAGTAGCTGAGAGTCATCCCCTGCACACACACCAAGCAATAACAACTTGATGAGATCTCACAGTAACAAGAACGATCATATTGTTATCTTAAGATTTGACCAGAATTACCCAAAATCTCATTTTTACCACAAGACGGTCGAGTTCAAAACGTTGGCGAGCGATCAGCAGTTCAAGGAGCGCTAGCTCTTTAGCTTTGAGGGTTTCGCTCGACTGTTGTAGACGTCTCGTTTCACAGTAACCGTCTGGAAGAGCGAACGAGCCGGAGCAGACGGCAGCTTCTACAAACTATTAGCCTCATGAGCAAGAAACTGACAGAACGTGTCAGCCGGCTTTGGCCGAGCGGTGAAATCACAGACCAGACCTCGTTAGAAGCCAGCCTGGCCTCGTCATCGTTAAGAGCGTCGTGAGCTGCACGAGAGCCGAAAGCTCGCTCGCCTGTTGTCGCGAGAGTCACTGCAGGTTGGCAACGATGTCAACGATCAGTTAGTTCAAGAAGTTTCTTGTAGCAACAAAATGTTATCGTAGAGTTAACGCTTGTGAAACAGTCACTCTTCTGTCATCCTCTTTTATTCCGTGCGTTTTTCAGCATCTTTCTCATTCCACAGTTTTTAAACTATTTCAACAAATCATGAATCAAAACGTTCGGCTCTTTCAGGACAATCCTGCTATGACTTTTGGTTTTGGTGAACCTTTAGCTGTTTGAAATATTTAACCTTTTCTGACATTTTTCTCTCATATAAAATGAACTGAGCTCATTTTCCATCCTTCACATCCTTAGATGTGTTTACAACCTTTTACTGCTCCTTTCACTTTTTGTTCTGCTTCAGCTGCTTTCAGCTTCTTTCTGTAAATTTAAACTTACCATCAGCTACTTTCAGCTTCTTTCAGCTTTCTGCTGCAAATTTTTAATTTTTTTCAGCTACTTTCAGCTGTTTTGTGCTCCTTTCAAATTCTTTCTGCTAACTAACATTTTTGTGCTTTTTCTAACTTCTTTCTGCTAATTTCAGCTTATTATGCTCCTTTCAACTTATTTATGCAAGTTTCAGCTTTTTCTGATATTTTGGCTACTAATTAGCTGTTTTACGCTAATTTCAGCCTTTCAGATAATTCCACATGTTTTTGCACTCACATCAACTTTTTCAGCCCAATTCAGCAAAAATGTGCTCTCTCCACTTCCTTCTGGTAATTTAAGCTTCTTTCAGCCTTTTTTTTTTTTGTGCTCATTTCTGCTTTTTTCAGACTAACTGGACAAACACAATTGTTTCTTTCTTCTAATTTAAGCTTGTTCCATCTTAAGCTGCTCGTTAATTTTTAGCTAATTTCAGCTGTTTTCAGATAAATTCAAGTTGTTTGTGTTTAATTACTGCTACTTTAAGACTAATTAACTTCTTTTTGCTAATTTCAGCTTGTTTTACATCTTTTGTATGCTAGTTTTAGAATTGCAGGTTATTTAGCTGTTTTATGCTAATATTACCTTTTTTCACCTAATTCCACATTTTTTAGCTCATTTCAGCTCTTTCTATTTCCCTCTGGTAGTTTAAGCCTTTTTCTGTCTTTTCAGCCACGTTTCAGCCTTTATTTTATTAATTTTTTTTGCTAATTTCAGCTTTTGTAGCTTATTTCCCTGTTTTGTGCTCATTTCTTCTCATTTAAACCTAATTCAGCAGATATGTGTTCTTTCTGCTTGCTTTTGTAATTTGGGCTTGTTCTTCCTTTCAGCATGGTTTGGTTTTTTTAAGCTAATTTTAGCTGTTTTCAGCAAATTCTTCTGAAATGAGCATTGACATTTCCACAATAAATCTAGTTATACTTTGCTCTGGGGCTAAATTCACTTCAGCTCAGCAGACATGTGTAAAGTTCTGCATTAAATATAATATATATAAAGGTTGAATGAGTGAATTATGTGAGAAAAAGGAGACAAAGAAACAGTCAGTGCAGCTGGTTTCAGTCAGAAACTTAAATTGTTTACTAAAAAAATGTATCTGGGCATTTTTGATTTATTAAGTGTCATCTCAAATCCTCTTGATTCTCACTAAGAATGATCCTTGACATGTTTTCTAATGAGACACAATTGTCATAATTATATGAAAATGCACGTCATTATAAATTGTAAAGAAAATACTTGAAGTTTGTGGCGACCACATGTAAATATATTTCATATTTTTTATTTATGTAGAAAATTAGAGAAGTTAGAGTTGTTTGTTTAGTTTTGATTAAATAAGTTAGGGCTCAAAAATAATGGGATGATAATTGGAGTCAGCAGTTTGGATGTGCACGCAATGCATTCTGGGAAGATCTGACACAAAAACTATTAGTCTCATAAAAATGAAGAACTCTGAGAAACAAAGATATCAAAGTTTTCCTGTGTGGTGAGTTAATTAGAAAATGTCCATTTCAGTGGGTCAGAAGTTGAACTTTCCTTTTAAAAATGTACAAAATTCCTAAGATTTTTTACTAAAATTGTGCAAATATGAAAAAATATAGTGATTAAGTTCAAGTTCAATCCTGTGCGAATCATTTCAACTTTAAATGAAGTTTCCACGAACGTGTGGCTGATTCGTCTCCGACAGGATTTCTCTGAGCAAAACTGGAACTTCTCACCAGTGTGTTTTATTTATTTTATTTTTCCCCACACGTGTCACTTCTAACAGGCATTCCTGATGGAGCTGCAGGTTTTAATGAACTAATAATTGGGATGAAATGGACGAGCCAGAAGGAACTGAGTTCAAACAAGGAGCGCTCTTTAACTGCAGCTGTTGAAAGAAACCGAAGTGACTGAGATGTTTTGTAGCTCTTGTTTCCTCCTTACTCTCTTAGGGGTTGGTTGCTTTTCCAATTAATCTCAAATCAAATTGGAAGCATGATCTGATTTGGCCTCTTCACATAAAGACACTAATCAGTTTTCCTGCTCCAACGGGATTTGAACGGAGAATAGAGGACGTGGACCTCCTGTTCGTGATGGAGATGTGATCTTAAAGTGCAGGCAGAAAACTGAGTGTTTTCAGGGGGCAGCTTCTCCAAGACGCCTCAAGTCTTGAGTGCACGGTGATGGAAAACAGCTGGAGTCTTTGTCCTCGGGCACGTCAGTGGCTCTTGAGCTTGTGCAGCAGCAGAGAGGAGACTCGAACCGACGACGCGATGTGTCGACAAAATCTGATGCATTATTCACGCCGTGGCAAAAAAAGTTCTCCAGCGGTGCCTGATGCTGTGATAAGCAGACGCTTCACATCTGCTTGCTAATGAATCGTGAGTGCAACGAGGCCGTCACATCAAGGACATCGGTCGTCTTCCTGCTGCGGGACAAGAGGAGACGGCGCCTCACCTTTAGGCCGAGCCTCGGCTGCAGCGAAGAACGAGCTGCTGCAGAGCACCTGGAGAGCACTTGGATTAATCCATTAAGAGGCTTAGACGCAGCACGAGCGAGGAAATAAACAGTGTTCAGAGGAAAGTGGAGTACAAGAAGGAATTAAAAGCAAAGCAGAGGAGACGGGCGGAGAGAAGAGGAGGAAACAATGAGGAGACAGCCTCATGAGGCACAACAGACACGGAGCTTTTAAAAAGAGCCGACGTGAAGCTGGAGGCCACGCTTGGCATCTTAAGTGACTCGCTCTGGACTTCCCGAGGTTACAAAGGTAAATATTTTAAACCAGCGTTTCCTCGCTCTGCAAGGACACGACCAGGAAGTCGTTCTGTTGCAGAACAACAAGAATATTAAACGTCACGGCCTCGGTGAGCTGCTTCAAACCGACTGGAGAGGATCTGCTGGCGTGAGCTCCAATCTTCTGTAAATGATGTTGACCTGGGGTTAATGAGGAGATGGCTGCCCCAGAGGCGCCACATCGTTCGGTTTCTTTAATCAGTTCATGTCTTGAACAGAGTGCACGTGATGAACCTCACACAGACGAGAAGTTAGAAAATAAAATAATAATGATCTGAGCTGTTCGACATGCTCAGCAGGTAAAGATGGCGTGTGTGTGGAGGAGGTGCTGTTTGTCACCTGGACCACTTTGAGCTCTTCTGCTCCGTCTCTGATACGAGGAAGTGAAGGATTTCATTTAGCTTCTTATCCGTCTCATCCATATTTGATTATTTTAGTCAGTCACAGATGCAACGGGCTCAGGAGGGAAACTCACACGTCCCTCTGTTCTCCAGCTCCTCCTGGGGTATCCCAAGATGTTCCCAGTCCAAAGAGCAAGTTCTGGTTCTGCCCCTGTGTCCCCTCCTCTGCTTGAGGCAGAGACTCCCCCCTCACCTGGAAGGAGCGTTCCCACTTATGGTTGTAAAACCATGACCTGAGACTTCGAGGAGCTGACTCATCCCAACCATTTCACCGAACTGTGAAACATCACAACACACGCTGAAGGCCGTGGCGTGATGACGCAACAGAGCTCTGAGGTTCACAGCAGACAGATGTTTTGGGCCCGCAGAGACCAGCTGTCTGTTAGAAGAAACCCCAACACCTCGTAGTCCTGCAGCTTCCCCCACAGGGTGCTGTGGAACCTTCTCCAGCTCCATGAAACACGTGCACTGGAAACTCAAAGTCCCGTGACCCCTTAGCCCAGGGGTGCACAGATGTTTTCATCATGGAGCTCTTTTTAGAATGACCAGGTCAAAGTGATCTACCTGCTATAAGACCTACACAGAACAACCTCTGGAAACTTTCTTCAATGTTTATTTGGGGGTATAAACAAAAAATGAGCAGGTTTACATGAAAACGCTGTAGTTCATGTCAGTTGGGTTGCCAGATAAGAAATGATGAACTATAGTACTGTGGATCCAACATCTTTCAGTCAGGTCATCTGGACAGTTTCTTTTTTTGTGCTGAAATGTTTCGCCTTCAATCCAGAAGGCTTCATCAGTCAAGGAAACCCACAACAAAACAGATTCTTCCCCCAACAGCTTACTCCAAAGTGGAACAAACCAGTTCCTTGATTGATGAAGACTTCCGGATCAAAGGCGAAATATTTCAGCACAAAAAAAGAAACCATCCAGATGACCTGACTGAAAACTGTTGGATTGTATACCTGGATTATTGAGCACGGACTTTGTTGTTATAGTGCTGTGGCTTTAAAATTATACTATTTTGATGTAAAGATATTTTAAGATGAGGTGTGTGTTGTGTTTGTTGAACATGTGCACAGAAAAGGAGGGGGTAAATAAAACTTTTTAAGTTTATCTGGCAACCGTGATGCTGGCTCAGCTGCATTCATCGTGCATGCAGCGTCTGCATGACTGTTGGTCCAAACTGGTGAAGACACTAACGTCTCTTTATATTTATTGTAACTGTTGTTGGAGCAGATAACTTTGGACTATTGTCGTGTGCATGTGCCACTTGGAGCATCTCACTCCTCCGTGGGGGGTTCCCCTGAAAACTCCACTCTGAGACCTGGACTCAGAAACCTTCAGTCTCAGAGAGGATGAGGGTGTCGTCTGTAAATGAACGTTGCACGTCGTGTAAACGGCCTCAGACTGGCTGCCCCGTCTGTCAATCAAGAGACACATTTCACAGATGACGATCAGCTGACGTCTGGTTTTAATGTCATGACATGTACCCAGAAGACCTGTGAGATCGACTTGTAGGTCTTGATGGACGTGATGGACACCCTGCCTCAGCCTCAGCCTCTCTTCAGATGGGTCAGTCTGGTTCACTGCTGTGTGTCCCCCACAGTCCCAGTGTAATTTAACATTTTATCAAAGATTGCAATAAATTAAACAGTTTAAACTTTGACTAAATGTTTTGTTTTCATCACTAGAAGCTGCAACATTTTTTAACAGATGTCATCAGAGCGTAGTGCTTTAAACTTTCCAGGAACTGGACCTCAGTGTGGGTTTGATTTGATCTGATCCTGGACATGTGGTCAGGTATAAAGTCTGAGGCTCCGTTCTGGTTCAGCCTTTAGAAGATGGAGGTGCCTCTCTTGTTATAGACTTGTTGGACTGCAGACTGAAAGAGGTAGCTTTAGAAAAAGCACCTGACATTCACCTCTGATGGTGCAGGACATGGAGATTCCTGCAATCGAACATAAGCCAAGAGCAGCATCCCACCTGGAGTAATATCCCATCTGGAGCAATATCCCACCTGGAGTAATATCCCACCTGGAGTAATATCCCACCTGGAGTAATGTCCCACCTGGAGTAATATCCCATCTGGAGTAATATTCCACCTGGAGTAATATCCCATCTGGAGTAATATTCCACCTGGAGTAATATGTCCCACCTGGAGTAAAATCCCACCTGGAGTAAAATCCCACCTGGAGTAATATCCCACCTGGAG
>NC_056517.1:39122122-39123145 GCF_014905685.2 Nematolebias whitei
ATCAAAAACGGCTTCAACTTAGTTTTATAAATATTACATTATATTTAATGATGCTCATTCCATGCGATCTGTAATAAAGTGTGGATGAGTTTGACCCTGATTTACTAACATTTCATCACTTTTGTGTTTAAAATACATTAAGATTAAAAAGATGCATTAATATTTTTGCCTCCAAGCAGTCATGGTTCCATCAGCTGAAACTGCTGCACAATCTGAAGGTTTTTGTTCAAGCGCTGATAGAAAAGTCTTTTAATGGTATATTGATTTATTTCTCTCTAATCTTCAAACACCAACGTGTTCAGCTCACGATGAGCGCTTGTGTTAGTTTATTCATCAGCGTCGACCTTCGCTCCTTCATCTTCTTTAAAAACTTCTCAGCTGTCAGAAACACTCTGCTTGTGCACGTGCTCCGTCGCGCCCAGCTCATGCACCACGCCTCAGCATTTTCTGATCCATTCTAAACAGCCCCGAGCAATCAAAGAATCTGGACCATCCGTGCACGTGCACCACTGAGACTCGGGGTTTGAAGCACAACTGAGAAAAAGTTCAACACGACGAGAAGATGTTCCTGGAAGGAACGTTACGAATGTTGTGGTGAGTGAAGGATTCAAAGACCAAGCGTCAGCTGGGATCTGTGCACGAACTGCTGGGAGCGAGGTGCTGCCTCACGACTCGGCATTTTGTTCACAAGTCAGGGAAGAACTGGGTGAGACTGGCAGATCGGTGCAGATTCTGCAGTACTGAGCTTCTGCGCCGGTCCGTGGTGGTGAAGAGGGAGCTTCATTCAGCATCCCTACCAGCACCACGAGTTTGAGTCATGAATGAAAAAACTCAATTATGGATGAAAGCGATCGAAACGGATTCATCAGGGAGAGACTTGGAGCACGGCTGCTGCTCCTTCACATCCGGAGGAGGTGGGGTGATACGGGAATCTGGAGTCCTCCCAGAAGAGCTGGGTGTGGAGAGAGGTCTGGACCTCCCTGATCCTGCAACCGGACCCTGGAGCAAGCAGCAGATTATGTA
>NC_056517.1:39123245-39124718 GCF_014905685.2 Nematolebias whitei
CATGCAGAAACATAACAGCTGGAAGAAAAGATCAGAAAGATCTGAAAAGACTGGCAGGAACAAAATGACCAAACTGAGAAGAGCAAAGACCGAAACAAACCAAAACAGCAGGAAACCCCGAACTGTGACGTGTGGATTAGTTTGGAAACAACTCTCTGTAACTTTAATATTTGTCTCAGCTAACAATAGTTTTGTGCTGAATGATGTAAAATACATTTAGTTCTTTTATTGGGAACATTAGCTGCAACGAAACAGAAAGATAATCATGACATTTAGCAGCAGTTAGTCTAAATAATCTGGAACAGAAACCAGCAGCCTGATCCGGACTGACACAGTTCCTAAACTTGTAAATATTTTACATTTTATCTTTTGTTTTCAGCACAAAAACAAAACTGTTGAAAAAAACAAACTTTTTTTATATATTTTGAAGGTGCAAAGCAAATATGTCCCTTCATGACCCTGACAATTTATGCTAAACTGAGTTATGGACCCTGAAGTGATCGTGGGGTTCTGTGGATAAGTTATGAGCAAATACAGTCTTACCTGTTGCAGATGGCATTTTGAACGGCCTCAGTTGGAACACAAAGTTTATATTTGACTGTATTGATGATACTACGGTGGCCCTGAGGTGTAAATGAACCCAGTTTGTTCTTGGATGTGCTCGTCAGTCCGGTTAGATTTAAATAATTTCTTTTAGCTGAGGTTGTTTAGAGAGCTGTCTACAACAGGTAAGATGTTTATTATTCATAATCTTTTCACAGAACCCATCTTGAATGCTCTTTAATGTATCAGAATATTGTTGTTATCTAGAAACTGACTGTCCTCGTTTTATTTAAAATAATCTAAAATGAAAAGTGTTTTTCTTCATTTGTCCGTGGCTGTTAAAGAAAGATCTCGTCATGGAGACTCTTCAAAGTGCTGAGGGTAAAATAAAGTCCGTGTCGTGGTTCTGCCGGTCCAAACGCTCCAACTCAACGACGCTGGGCTGTAACTGAATCCAGCCTTTTCCCGTCGCTGAGAAATGTCTCAAATGTCCGTTTTTATAATTATTCAGCTGCAGATGATGTCACGTGATCTCTGCAGGAGCTGACTCGTCTCAAACAGCTTCTCCTTCAACTTGTTTTGATCTCAACTCAAACTTTTCAGCGTGTGAGTTTTAAAGAGCAGTTCAGACATTTTATAAGAACGGTGACTAGATAAGAATCATCAAATGTCTCGGTGACATCCTTAACGTAAAACAATAAAAACATTAGGAACATGCAAAGTTCACAAACTCCTTGCCGTGACGCAAATAAAAACTCTGAAATGATGAATTGTTTGGGTTCGACAGAGTTGTGCTCACTGCGTTCAAACAAAAACCGCTGACTCACATTAAATCATTTGGCTGAGTCAGAGCGTGCTCCGACAGTAAATCTTTTATTTTATCTCCGTTTTTCACCACAAGCTTTGAAATAAACAATCAAAAGACACTGA
>NC_056517.1:39124818-39127834 GCF_014905685.2 Nematolebias whitei
GGCGATCTGTAAAACATTTAAAAACATTTATTAAACGAGTGAATACGACTCAGAGATGCTGAGAGCAACTTATCTGTTATAACCTTTGGATTAATTTCAGTCCTGTCTGTTTCTCTACGTTTCACAGACGAGGTCAGAATATTTTAAATATTGAGACATTTGAGATTTCTATGAAGATAAATCGTCTTCAGAAGTCACACAAGCGTACAGGATTTGTACGTATACGAGGTTGGGGCCACACATTTTACACACGCTACTACAAGATTTAAAAATGCATAAACAGTTTTTCAAATGTACACATTTCAGTTTGCACGAGTACGTTCTGCTCATTCGATCTGTCAAATAGACGTGCACAAACGCCTGCTGTGGAGGAAGTCAGTGAACATGAGAGCACAGCTCTGCCGTGAGACCTTCTTGCTGCTCCAGAGCCACTAGAGCTGTCATTTCTACCCCGGAGCCCAGCCGGGCCATAATAATGTGCTTAATGCACGGGCCGGGCCGGTGTCGGGCTTTTGATTGCGTCAGCGGACAGCCAGTCGGCTGACGATCCAATTATATGGCAACATGGCTTGCCATATATCACCAGCCGCACGCAGCCGTTTGACCGCGCGCTGACCGGCCTTGAAAGAGGTCAAATAAAGTTTAGTTCGGCTTCAGACGGGACAGAAATAAGCGCCCGGCCGACGACCTAAACAGGTGAGATCCCAAAGCAGACATGTCAGAGCACGGTCCGTGTCTGAATCATGCAGAATGCAGGCCGAAGCAGGAATTTAATGCTTTGACGACCATGAAAGGACAAACACCCCCTCAGCTCCGATCGTCTGCCCCTTCAGCCACACGCACCCACCGACCGTTAGTAACTATACAAGAAGTCAAAGCTTAATTAAAAATGTTGGTTTTTCAGGTCCGGGCCTGTAATTACTGTTAATTTGTCGGGTGGGGTTCAGAAATGATGGCTCCAGGCTGGGGTCGGGCCGGGTCGGATAGTTTGGGCCCGAATGCAACTTTTATGTTTACAAAGGTGATGCTGCGTTTAAGGCTGGTGAAAACCTGGGACATTTGAGCTTTACCAGATTTACCGAGTTTTTAGAAAATATTTCTAACTTGGTACAACAGCTCATAACCTCTATGCTAAAACACATATGCTAACATTAACTACTAAAAATGTTAATTACGGGAACGGTAAAGTTAAAACAAACAACCTAAAATAAGCAGGTTATTCTTCATCTGGATAATTTTCTTTAAATATATTACTGAAAGAATATATTTACCTTTAGTTTCCCACAAGAAGGATCACCTAACCATTGTTGGTGTTTGTTTCTCCTGTACACTCCACAGAATTAACATTTTCCTCTTGTGGAAAAATTCCAAGCACACTTTTCAAATTTCATTTCATTTCAAATACTGACATTTGAAATAAACTATTCAAAACAATTAGATTATTCATCATTTGCAAAAAACACCAGAAAAATATGTTTTTAATAAATTCTTCCTCTGCTAAAAATACTGCCAAATATATATTTTCCAATAATATTTGTTTTCTGTAGTTTTTCCCAAAAGAAGAACTTGTGAATTTTGTGCACTTTTCCTCTGAAATACATAAAAATTGTCAAATTATTTTTCCGCTATTAAAACATCAGGAAAAAAACATTTTCCAGAATTTTCTTCCTCAGCTAAAAATACTGGAAATATATTTTCTGATATTTTTAGCTGAAGAAAATACCATAAACTATATTTAAGTGTTTGTGTTTTAATATCGAGCTTATGTGTGAATACTTCTGAATTATCTACTTTCTCAATGTTTTTATCTTTAGGGTTTAGGTTTATATTAGTTTAATTTAATTAAAGAATGCAGCTGCAGAATATTTCAAACTACTTTAAATAAAATAGCACCAGATTTTTTTATTCGTTAATCTTATAGAAAACAAAAATACCAAAGAACCTGAGGAAAAATATTTAATTAAAAGCTTAACAAATAAAAATTCATAAAGTAAGAAGAAAAATCAACGGTTATTGTGTTTTAAAAGTTTCAATAGCTGCCAACCGCCATGTTTGTCTACAGAAACTACAACCAGCAGGAAATACTGAGGGTCAGTCGTGTGACTTCCTGTCATTTCTACCAACATTTTTATTTACGTTGAGTGAGTACCCACATTTCAGAATACAGTGGTGCTTGGAGCTTTTATAATTTTCTATATTTCTACATGAATGACCTAAAACGTCTTCAGAAGTCCTAAAAGAAGTCCTCGCATCAAAACAACCATCAACATCAACGAGGACCCTCATCAGTATGCATACCGTGAGAACCGATCAACAGAGGATGCCATCTCCTCTGTGGTCCACACTGCACTCAACCACCTGGAGCAGAAAAACTCTTACGTCCGTATGCTCTTTGTGGACTTCACATCCGCCTTCAACACCATGATCCCCCAAACCCCGATGGACAAACTATCCACACTAGGACTAAGCCCCTCCATCTGCAACTGGGTACTAGACTTTTTAACAAACAGACCACAGTCAGTGAGGTTCCACAACCTCTCCTCCTCCACCATAACCCTCAGCACTGGCTCTCCTCAGGGATGTGTGTTGAGCCCCCTTCTGTTTACTCTGCTCACATATGATTGTGCAGCTACCCATCCAGGCTGTCACATTGTAAAGTTTGCAGATGATACAGCGGTGGTGGGATGCATCACAAACAATGATGAGTCCAGCTACAGGCAGGAGGTGGAACACCTGGAGAGCTGGTGCAAAGAGAATAACCTTCACATCAATGTGAAGAAGACAAAGGAGATGATTGTGGACTTCAGAAGGAACAAAAACATCTACACCCCCCTGAACATAAGAGGATCTGCGGTGGAAGTGGTCTCCAGCTACAAGTACTTGGGTGTACACATGAACAACAACCTCAGCTGGAGCAACAACACCACCAGCCTGATGAAGAAAGCTCATCAGAGACTCTACTTCCTCAGACGGCTGAGACAAGCTGGTCTGGAAGCTCAGTCCTCACCTCCTTCTA
>NC_056517.1:39127934-39128080 GCF_014905685.2 Nematolebias whitei
CAACATAGAGCTTCATCTGCTGATTATTAATTAATAATAAATAAATACACAACATAGAGCTTCATCTGCTGATTATTAATTAATAATAAATAAATAAACAGAGCTTCATCTGCTGATTATTTATTAATAATAAATAAATACAACAT
>NC_056517.1:39128180-39131015 GCF_014905685.2 Nematolebias whitei
AGAGCTTCATCTGCTGATTATTTATTAATAATAAATAAATACAACATAGAGCTTCAACTGCTGATTATTAATTAATAATAAATAAATACACAACATAGAGCTTCGTGTTCCGGTCCAGTTTGTTTGAAAAGGAGTGAGAAGAAGTGCACACCTGGTTAAACCCTTCAACATTTGGTTTTTGTTGGAGTCCTTGTTAACGTGAACCTTCGTTACAACAACCAGCACATTTCTAATCACAGAAAACTCGTCGTCCTGTTTAGTTTTGGAGGTCGACTCAAATCTGTGCAGAAGTTTAGGAGATACAAGAAAAACTGGGCTGGGTCGTTGGATCAGAGCCAGAACGCAGACGGACACAAAGAGCTTCACTTGCTTCACAAATAACCCTCAGATTATAAAGAGACCCATACAGCACAGCTCCTGACCAAAACAACATCCACATTATTTCCTGTCTCAGACGGTTTGTGACCTGCTCCTCTCAGTCATCTCCTCCTCAGCTCTTCAGTGTTTCTGGTCATCGTGGAGGTCACCACCTTCTAATCTCAGCATGCAGGCAGGAGAGCGGACGACGACTGCAGGTAAAGAAACGTCACTTTGGGAAGCCGTTCATTCAGAAGCTTTAGTTTGTAGGAAGAAAGACTAAACTCTTCCATGCAGCACTCTGAAGACCTGCTGGAACCACAACTCACTTCCTGGGTTTACTCCTTTGTGGTTTGACTTTCTCTGATGAAGAAGCTTCTTCATCCATCAGGTCTCTCATATTTCAGGTGACTGAGCAGTTCTCAGTCAGATTAAGGTTCAGACTGCTTGGCGGGACAGGTATCGATCGAAAATGACCATTTTCACGTTTTAGTAGTCTCTGCTGTCTTTGGATGTTCTCTTTGTTTCTTCTGAGATTCTCTCCATCCTCTGCCTCAGAGAGCTGAAGGAGGAAGATTACGTTTCAACTGCTTTCCTTGTTGATAGATTTTATGTACTTTTCTCTGCCGTCACTACTTTCACCACAGCTGTCAATCATCCACGCAGCCACGCCTGCACCTTGATGACCCCCCTGCTCCACGTTAAACCCTCACCAGACGTTCAGCCTGCGCTGGAACATCACGTTGCCTTTCTTCATTTAAGTGAGAGCCGAAAACAAGTTCTTTAAGAAACTCTGAGTAAACGTTTGATATTGTTCTGTCTTCACGCTCCTCCGTGTCTCCTTGACTACTGATGGGGGATGTAAAGGTCATGGATGTTTTTCACTTACTAATGTCAAATGTTAGAGTTAGAGTTGTTCTGTCTGAACAAAGTGGAGCCTGCAGGAGCGCACCTGAGTCGTCTCGACCTCGTCTTTTCTGACAAGCGGATAAGTTGATGCTCCTTCATGCTGACCGCGGGCAGACCTTGTGATCAGGCGGCGTATAACATCTTGTATCTCTGTGTTTCAATTGCCGCTCCCCTTGCAATAGAGTTGCATTCAGTCCCAAATATCCGACCTGGCTCCAGCCTGTAGCCATAATTTCTGAGCCCCACCTGACCCAAAATATTAACAGTAAATACAGGTCTGAACCCGAAACCTCTGACATTTTTAATTAAGTTTGACTGCTTATATCGTTATTAACAGTTGGCGGACGCGTGTGGCTAAGGGGACAGACAATCAGAGCTGAGGGGGTGTTGTCCTTTCATGGCTGTCAAAGCACATTAAATCCCTGCTGCCTGCATTCTGCATTATTCAAACACGGACCCTGCTCCGACATATTTTGGGATCTCACCTGTTTGGGTGGTCGGCCGCGTGCGTCCGCCGAGTGCAGCTGAATCTTTTTTAAGTTACACCACCACCTTCTAAAGGAAGGAACAAAGATGTCTCATTTGTTTGTCTTTCTTTACTTTAACTGAACTTTTTACTTCTTTCAAGGTCGGTCAGCGCCTAGTCAAATGGCCGTGAGCAGAAGGTGAATGTATGGCAAGCCATGTTGCCATCTAATTGGAGCGTCAGCCGCATGCGTCTGCTGATGCAATAAAAAGCCTGACACCGGCCCGGCCCTAATCTGGGTTGGGCCAGGCCGGCTTTGGGCCCGGGTTAGAAATGACAGCTCTACCTTGCAAGGATGTTAAACCTGGGTTGTAAAGGTCTTCTAGTTTCCTTGCACGGCGTAATGAGTGGATGGTAAGATAATAATCCAACAACTACCTCCTCACAACCTCACCCGGGCATCATCCTAATTCCCACAAATGCCAAAACTTTTTCCTGGACCCAACGCCGAACACCACAAACAGTTACCCTCCGCAGCATCACTCACCTCTCCATCTTCCTCTGCATCACTAGGACCCCCACCCCCCAACGCAACAAACAACAGTAAGAACAATATTAGCAGCAATTCTCTTCAATCTGTGAAACACCGTACTCATCTTGTTCCTCGTTTCCTCCCACAGACAGAAAATCTCTAAGTTCTGTCAATAAAAACACGTCTTCGGGATTCTGAGTCCGCGTCTCATCAGTCTGCCAACGTGGGCTCATTAAACAATCGTGTTAATTTATTACCAAGATCCAACTGAAGACCTCAAAGTCTTTACCAACATGAGTAATTCTCACTAAATTAATATCCAAATTATTTTAAACGGCCCTCTTATGAAGTTCAGTTTACTCCTTTGGGGAATGCACCTTTACAGCAGTACAGCTGCAGAAGTGATATTTAAAATATATCTATATATCTATATCTATCTATCTATAGATATATATCTATATCTATCTATCTATAGATATATATCTATATCTATCTATCTATAGATATATATCTATATCTATCTATCTATAGATATATATCTATATCTATCTATCTATAGATATATATCTAT
>NC_056517.1:39131115-39131310 GCF_014905685.2 Nematolebias whitei
TCGTCCTGTTTGGTTGTTAGTTTAATAGAAAAGACTCAGTTCTGATAACTTCCACTGCACTGTATAAATATTCAAGCACTATCTTCAGACCCATCTTTAAGTTTTTACCTGTTCCAGGTTTTACAGAACACCAGAGAGAGAGTGCATGAGCTATATATCTATCTATCTATCTATCTATCTATCTATCTATCTATC
>NC_056517.1:39131410-39139604 GCF_014905685.2 Nematolebias whitei
ATAGATATAGATATAGATATAGATATAGATATAGATATAGATATAGATATAGATATAGATATATTTTAAATATCACTTCTGCAGCTGCACTGCTGTAAAGGTGCATTCCCCAAAGGAGTAAACTGAACTTCATAAGAGGGCCGTTTAAAATAATTTAGATATTAATTTAGTGAGAATTACTCATGTTGGTAAAGACTTTGAGGTCTTCAGTTGGATCTTGGTAATAAATTAACACGATTGTTTAATGAGCCCACGTTGGCAGACTGATGAGACGCGGACTCAGAATCCCGAAGACGTGTTTTTATTGACAGAACTTAGAGATTTTCTGTCTGTGGGAGGAAACGAGGAACAAGATGAGTACGGTGTTTCACAGATTGAAGAGAATTGCTGCTAATATTGTTCTTACTGTTGTTTGTTGCGTTGGGGGGTGGGGGTCCTAGTGATGCAGAGGAAGATGGAGAGGTGAGTGATGCTGCGGAGGGTAACTGTTTGTGGTGTTCGGCGTTGGGTCCAGGAAAAAGTTTTGGCATTTGTGGGAATTGGGATGATGCCCGGGTGAGGTTGTGAGGAGGTAGTTGTTGGATAATTATCTTACCATCCACTCATTAAGCCGTGCAAGGAAACTAGAAGACCTTTACAACCCAGGTTTAACATCCTTGCAAGGTAGAGCTGTCCTTTCTAACCCGGGCCCAAAGCCGGCCTGGCCCAACCCAGATTAGGGCCGGGCCGGTGTCAGGCTTTTTATTGCATCAGCAGACGCATGATGTGGCTGACGCTCCAATTAGATGGCAACATGGCTTGCCATACATTCACCTTCTGCTCACGGCCATTTGACTAGGCGCTGACCGACCTTGAAAGAAGTAAAAAGTTCAGTTAAAGTAAAGAGAGACAAACAAATGAGACATCTTTGTTCCTTTCTTTAGAAGGTGGTGGTGTAACTTAAAAAAGATTCAGCTGCACTCGGCGGACGCACGCGGCCGACCACCCAAACAGGTGAGATCCCAAAATATGTCAGAGCAGGGTCCGTGTTTGAATAATGCAGAATGCAGGCAGCAGGGATTTAATGTGCTTTGACAGCCATGAAAGGACAACACCCCCTCAGCTCTGATTGTCTGTCCCCTTAGCCACACGCGTCCGCCAACTGTTAATAACGATATAAGCAGTCAAACTTAATTAAAAATGTCAGAGGTTTCGGGTTCAGACCTGTATTTACTGTTAATATTTTGGGTCAGGTGGGGCTCAGAAATTATGGCTACAGGCTGGAGCCAGGTCGGATATTTGGGACTGAATGCAACTCTATTGCAAGGGGAGCGGCAATTGAAACACAGAGATACAAGATGTTATACGCCGCCTGATCACAAGGTCTGCCCGCGGTCAGCATGAAGGAGCATCAACTTATCCGCTTGTCAGAAAAGACGAGGTCGAGACGACTCGGGTGCGCTCCTGCAGGCTCCACTTTGTTCAGACAGAACAACTCTAACTCTAACATTTGACATTAGTAAGTGAAAAACATCCATGACCTTTACATCCCCCATCAGTAGTCAAGGAGACACGGAGGAGCGTGAAGACAGAACAATATCAAACGTTTACTCAGTTTCTTAAAGAATTTGTTTTCGGCTCTCACTTAAATGAAGAAAGGCAACGTGATGTTCCAGCGCAGGCTGAACGTCTGGTGAGGGTTTAACGTGGAGCAGGGGGGTCATCAAGGTGCAGGCGTGGCTGCGTGGATGATTGACAGCTGTGGTGAAAGTAGTGACGGCAGAGAAAAGTACATAAAATCTATCAACAAGGAAAGCAGTTGAAACGTAATCTTCCTCCTTCAGCTCTCTGAGGCAGAGGATGGAGAGAATCTCAGAAGAAACAAAGAGAACATCCAAAGACAGCAGAGACTACTAAAACGTGAAAATGGTCATTTTCGATCGATACCTGTCCCGCCAAGCAGTCTGAACCTTAATCTGACTGAGAACTGCTCAGTCACCTGAAATATGAGAGACCTGATGGATGAAGAAGCTTCTTCATCAGAGAAAGTCAAACCACAAAGGAGTAAACCCAGGAAGTGAGTTGTGGTTCCAGCAGGTCTTCAGAGTGCTGCATGGAAGAGTTTAGTCTTTCTTCCTACAAACTAAAGCTTCTGAATGAACGGCTTCCCAAAGTGACGTTTCTTTACCTGCAGTCGTCGTCCGCTCTCCTGCCTGCATGCTGAGATTAGAAGGTGGTGACCTCCACGATGACCAGAAACACTGAAGAGCTGAGGAGGAGATGACTGAGAGGAGCAGGTCACAAACCGTCTGAGACAGGAAATAATGTGGATGTTGTTTTGGTCAGGAGCTGCGCTGTATGGGTCTCTTTATAATCTGAGGTTTATTTGTGAAGCAAGTGAAGCTCTTTGTGTCCGTCTGCGTTCTGGCTCTGATCCAACGACCCAGCCCAGTTTTTCTTGTATCTCCTAAACTTCTGCACAGATTTGAGTCGACCTCCAAAACTAAACAGGACGACGAGTTTTCTGTGATTAGAAATGTGCTGGTTGTTGTAACGAAGGTTCACGTTAACAAGGACTCCAACAAAAACCAAATGTTGAAGGGTTTAACCAGGTGTGCACTTCTTCTCACTCCTTTTCAAACAAACTGGACCGGAACACGAAGCTCTATGTTGTGTATTTATTTATTATTAATTAATAATCAGCAGTTGAAGCTCTATGTTGTATTTATTTATTATTAATAAATAATCAGCAGATGAAGCTCTATGTTTATTTATTTATTATTAATAAATAATCAGCAGATGAAGCTCTATGTTTATTTATTTATTATTAATTAATAATCAGCAGATGAAGCTCTATGTTGTGTATTTATTTATTATTAATAAATAATCAGCAGATGAAGCTCTATGTTCATTTATTTATTATTAATAAATAATCAGCAGATGAAGCTCTATGTTCATTTATTTATTATTAATAAATAATCAGCAGATGAAGCTCTATGTTCATTTATTTATTATTAATAAATAATCAGCAGATGAAGCTCTATGTATTTTCATCAAATGATCCAAAATTCATATTTGGAGTCGACCCACTTCAAGATGGCCGCCCCTGCTTTAGCTCCTACAAACATGGCTGTAACTCTGTCAGACAGATGTTGAGCTGACTGTGGTAGTAGCTGAGAGTCATCCCCATAATTAGACTCTTATTTTTATTCAGTGATTTGTTGTGTTTAATGTTTGAACTTTGTTTACCGGCAGTGATTTTAATGTTTAGCAGAGAATTGTAATGTTTTAAAGGAAAGCAGCCGAAGAGTCTGAAGATGTGACACAAGTTTCTCTGGAGACTGAATGAATCCTCACATTGTAAATCAATCATACAGAATGGTTTGTCAAAATAAGACTCCCAGAAAGGTCTTCATCACACGGTGCACATATGAAGGAGGTCTAGATGATTCTTCTTCCTGACATTTTATTGCATCACGCTCTTTTGCAGCTGTTTATCCTTTTTTAAACATAGAGATAATCGTTAATTAAAAAATGCTTTTAAATAGAACTATTCCAACAACCAAAGGTTGTGGCTGCAGCTGTTGGTGGAGCTCGGTGGGTCTGGTGTTCAGGAGGGACCCCTGGCCCTGCTCATCAGACCTCCAGCTCCACGGAGGTCATCAATAGCTCCTCTGTTCTGAAAGCTCTGCCCGTCTGTGCACACACAGGAAGCAGAGCAGAGCCAGAGCAGCTGCACGCCGAGGAGAACCAGGGCTTGTTGGGAAGCTGGCAGGGGACATGGAGGAGACACGGCGAGTAATTGGAGCACAGCGTATCCGCCATCTTGGCTCGTTGCTTTAATACCAGCTTTGATTGAGGTGAATGGGCCCATGAAGGGCTGTGGAGGAGCTGATAAACCTCGCAGGGCCTGGCTTTGTCCTGGACACTCTTGGCACTGGTGGAGACTTCCTGGAGCTGGGACCTGGGCGGGCACCTGGGAGTCCAGATGTCTCAGTGAGGAATCTCTGGTGGCATCTCTCGGAGCCTGTGGTGACATTTATCGCTCAGTCTGGCGTGACTGAGCCGGGAGGGTCGTGCCAGCTTCCTGTCAGCCCCCCCATGTCTGGCTGAGCGAGCGCTGCTGGAAGTTCAGCTTCCTCCTGTGAGAAAAGGATAAAAAAAACGAGGCACAGGAAACACAGGAAACACCGCTGTGCTTTCCTGACACCAACAAAATACAGGATTTATCGTATCAGTCGCAAAACACGTTTTTTCTTGAAGATGCCACAGAAAAACAAAGACTTTTCTAAAAGCAGGCGGCGTGCGCCGAGACGAGAGCTCTGGAGGATCCGTGTGCTTTTGGTGCTTAATGTTGAAATGAGGCTGCGTCAGGGAAGGATGCTTCAAAACGATGTGCAAAGACCGAGAAACATCTGCACCGGAGGCTCTGTGGGAGAGTTCGTTTAGTGTTCGTGTCAATTTCTTTTAAATATAGAGTTCGATCTGCGCCCGTTGAAGCAGAAACAAGATCAGGAGTTCATCAATGGATTTGCACGGCCTCCATCTACGGGCTGCTGTTCGTAGCGTTGCACAGTCAAAAATTAACAGCAATAATTTGGTTTATTTAACTTTTCATAAGAAAAATAGTTATTGTTTTATTCAAAGTCGTATTTTCACCGTGTTCATACATTTATAAATGTCATAGTTCCAAACTAAATATTTAATTTACAAACTAAAAACTTAACTTGCAAGTTTAGGTCCAACCTAAATGTTTAGTTTGTAAATTAAATATTTAGTTTGTAAATTAAATATTTAGCTTGGATATAAACATTTAGTTTGTAAACCAATTATTTAGTTGGAGCTAAATATTTAGATTGCAAGTTAAGCATTTAGTTAGTAAATTAAATATTTAGTTAATAAATTAAATATTTAGTTAGTGAATTATGAATAATATGGTGAAAATATGATTTTTTTAAAAAGTATTTTGTTTTCTTATTAAAAGCTAAATAAACCAAAATATTGCTGTGAAGACATCCCATGTTGAACTTTTATTTGACAACTTTTTTTTTTGCTTCACTTTTATTTTCAGCTTTTATTCTGTGATGTTTTACGTTTGGTTGAAAAAGGCTTTTATTCTGACAGTCAAGTTTGGGCTTCTTGGATTTTTCCAGCCTTTTGTTACTTCAAGCTTCTAATTACTAGTACTTTTACTTCTAGCCGATACTTCTGCTTGAGCTAGGTGTTTGCAGTTTAAACCTTAATTTTTAGCTATCATTTTGCAGCTTTTAGCTTTTAGCTACCATTTTGCAGCTTTTAGCTTTTGGATTGCCTTTGATTGCTTTAGCCAACTTCTTCATTCTAGCCTTTTCTGATTATTTTAGCTTTTAGCTATCCTTTAACTACTTTTAATTAGCATTTGCTGCTTTTAGCTTTCATCTAGCTCTTTGCTATTTTTGGCTTTTATTTGACTGTTTTCAGCCGGTGTTTTGTTTTTGTTATTTTCATCAACTCAGTTTCAGCCTCTTCACAAACGTCAGCAGAGGATTGAGCACTCAGCATTCACTGCATGTTTGCAGAAATGTAATTTCTCTTGTGGTTTATTTTCTGTCAGACTTTTATTGTTTCTTTGCCTCGAGTCTCATTTCCTCCTCCTTGAATCACCATCTCATTGTGGTGCAGGACTTTGTGCTCCCGAATGATCCTGGGAGCTCTGCTGTCGGGGGCACTTGCCCCTTGTAGAGTCTCAAGGCAGACGTGGAACGTGACCTCTCTGGTGGAGATGGAGCCTGAGCTTGAGACGGTGAGAGGTACCGACTAGTTGGGCTCACCTCGACTCACAGCATGGGCTCTGGACTAGAGGATCACATTTTGTCAGGAGTCCTGCGGGTCACGGGATTCCAGCAGGACAGGAGTCAACTTTATTATAACTCACAGGATTGGGATGAGACAAGATGCAAATTGAACAGGACCAGACATGAGCGGGAACCAACAAATAAAAAAATATAAACTTTGGACAGGCGTCGCTATTTTCTAGTTTTTCTTTCGATAAGCTTCACTCTGGAACCAGACCTGCAATTCTCCGGTCTGTAATGTGTTAAACACAAAGCAATATAAAAAGGAATGGGAAGAAGATTAAATCAAATTCAGTGTATTTCCTAAAAACTAAATGGAAGAAGGGAAAAAAAACCAGTAGTGGTACAGGAGTGGGAGTGGTTCTGACTGGGAACAGGAATCATGCTTCCAGGATTGGGACAGGAGTGAAAATCCACTCCCGTGTCATCCTCTCCTCTGGAACTGATCTCCTTGAGATGAGCTGGACCTTATTCCACTCTGGAGTTGTCCATGGTGAGGGGAGGAACGTAGACCGACCAGTAAACAGAGAGCTTTGTCTTACAGCTCAGCTCCCTCTTCACTGCAATGGACCGGCACAGAGTCCACAATACTGCAGACGCTGCACCAATCCATCTGTCTCACGCTCCATTCTTCCCTCACTGTGAACAAAACCCAGAGAAACTTGAACTCCTCCACTTGAGGCAGAACCTCAGCTGGATCTTGTCTTGATCTGTCGTTACTCACGTGGGCATTGAAGTCCCCCCAGCAGAATAAAGGGGTCCCCAGCTGGTGCACCTTCCAGGACCCAGCCAAGGTCTACAAGAAAGCTGGATACTCTGAACTGCTGTTCGGCACATAGACGCAGATAACAGAGTCCTCCCCCCCCCACCTGAAGGTGCAGGGAAGCATCACATGGGAAAACTCCAACACACAGGCACCAAGTCGGGGGGGGGGGGGGGGGTGTTACAAGTAGACCCACACCAGCTCAGCACCTCTCACCTCTGGTCAGGAACTCTGGTAGAGACTGAAAGAATGAGATCGTGGATCCAGGAGGTTCAAGTGAGTTTCCTCTGCAGAGCTGGACTCTCCCTCAGAGACGGGGTGAGAAGTTCAGTCATCAGGAGAGACAGGAGTGTCATAAAAAAAGGTCATTCATGGGATATTTTGCTAACAGACAGCCAAATTAACCCACACGCTAACGGGCACGTTCACGTGCACGTCATGGCTGTGGTCAGTATCGTCACATTTGCCATTTCCAGCTGGGTTTAGTGCTGCAGAGTTTAATTCGCATGGATCACAGCTCGGTTCACTTTAACGAGGCGCCGATCGATCTTTGAGTTTTTAACGAACCAAAGTTCTGGACGGTTCTGACCCGACGCTCACGGTGGAGCGTTCCTACATGACGATGGCTACAGATGTCTAAAACTGAGGTGTGTTGAGTTTAAAAATCAAAACATCAAAGCTGTAAGGGTTTACTGAGGAACCAACGGCCGTGTGGACGATTTGAAATAAAACAGCCTTCATACATTTCAGATTCAAGTTTATCTCGTGCAAGAGTAAAATAAATGTTAATTTCAAATAAAGGTATTGAAATTAACATCATTTGTGTTTAATCTTATTCATATTTGCACCACAACTTGTTTTAACAAGTTGTTTAACCATCGTCCCGATTTAACCCAATCCCAATGTAACCCATTACCATTTAGCCAATGGGAATCCACTGGTTCCTAAAAAGGAAGAAAACAAAGAAATGTGAAATTATCTGAACTATCACTTTAAAATAAACAAAAACTGATGGATTGTGACTTTAGGGAACAAGTGTCTTGAGCTCGACAGAATGTTTGTTCTGAACTTTTTTATTATTTGATCGTTCGTTACGAGGCTCCAAACACAAGCCCGTGTCTCTGATGTGCACGAGCTCTCATCTTGTGACCTTCAGACCGACCTTCACACAGACTTCAATCATTCCTAAATGTCACTTTGGGAAAAGTCTGTAATCATTTCTGACCCTGCAGTCATGAGTCTGACGGGCAAAGTGCTGCAAAGTTCATCGTATTGGCAAATCTGTAAAAACATAAAAGTATCTGAAACCACTTCAGCTGTGTGTGTGTGTGTGTGTGTGTGTGTGTGCGTGTGTGTGTGTGTGTGTGTGTGTGTGTGCATGTGTGTGTGTGTGTGTGTGCGTGTGCATGTGCAGCTAGTTTTAGAAGCAGAGCAGAACTGGCAGACATGTCCAGCTGTCTCACCTCTAACACCCATTAGCTGTGGTCCCGTCCTCGGGTCGACCTCCCGTCCTTTAGTCCCAGAAACACGACTACCTGTGGGCGTCTGCTTCGTTTCCAGCGGCGACAATGAAGTCGAGGTAAAGAGATTAATTGGTCGGAGTCGGAGCGTCCTAACA
>NC_056517.1:39139704-39143982 GCF_014905685.2 Nematolebias whitei
AGGGAGGCTCCCAGGGAGCATCCTTACCAGATGAACCACCTCAACTGGCTCCTCTGGATGTGGAGGAGCAGTGGTTCTACTCTGACTCTCTCCTGATGACTGAACTTCTCACCCTGTCTCTAAGGGAGAGTCCAGCTCTGCAGAGGAAACTCATTTCAACCTCCTGGATCCACAATCTCATTCTTTCAGTCTCTACCAGAGTTCATGACCAGAGGTGAGGGGAGGAACGTAGACTGACCTGTAAACAGAGAGCTTTGTCTTACAGCTCAGCTCCCATTTCACCACAACGGACCGGCACAGAGTCCACAATACTGCAGACACTGCACCAATCCATCTGTCAATGCTCCATTCTTCCCTCACTTGTGAACAAACCTCCGAGATACTTGAACTCCTTCATTTGAGGCAGAACCTCATCCTCTGAAGAGAGCAATCCACACTTTTCTGAATGAGGACCATGACCTCAGATCTGGAGGTGCTGGTTCTCATCCCAGCTGCTTCACACTCAGCTGAGAACTGCTCCAGTGAGAGCTGAAGATCACTGCACTATGACACCAACAGGACCACATCATCTGCAAAGAGCAGAGGTGAATCCTGACCCTAACTCCCATGACCCCTCGAGGACCCTAGTGAGGGTAAAGAGCTGGTCCAGTGTTCCACGGCCAGGACAGAACCCACATCGTTCCTCCTGGATCTGAGGTTCGACCAACGATCGGACCCAGTTCTCCAGCACCCCTGAATAGACCTTACCAGGGAGGCTAAGGAGAGTGATGCCCCTATAATTGGAGCACACCCTCCAGTCCCCCTTTTTGAAGAGGGGAACCACCACCCCAGTCTGCCAGTCCAGTGGCACTGCCCCCAATGTCCACGCAACGTTGCAAAGACGTGTCAGCCAAGACAGCCCCACAACATCCAGCCTTAAGGATGAATCTCATCCACTCCCGGAGCCCTGCCGCCTCGGAGATTTAACGACCTCAGTGACCTCAGCCACAGTTATGGACAGATCAACCCCAAAGTCCCCCGACTCTGCTTCCTCCATGGAAGACGTGCTGGTGGGATTGAGAAGGTCCGAGAAGTGTTCCTTCTACCTCCCGACGACATCAGTGAATAAAGTTTTACAGACATTCAGGTAAATGTGGTGTGGTAGTATTGAGTCATGCTCAACACTTTCTCTGAGTGTTACCACAACTTGCAGTACGGCAACACTTCAAGCATAAAGTGACAAAGTTTGACCAAAACAGTTACAACTCCTTCCCTCCTTATCGTTAGATTTTAATTCAAAACTGACTTCTTTTTAAGTCTGGGATGAAATTTATGATAATTAGCATTCTTAAAGAAATGCCAGACCTTTAATCAATAACTGTGATCATAAACTCAATGTTTTTACAGTAGATCAAAGCTTCACACGATCAGATCTCACCACAACATCTTATAGGAAGCCATTTTTAATTTATGCACAGAACACAAGCAAACATAAAGAGTTAGCTGCAACTGAACCAGTGAAAGAGCTGAAGGTTTCTAAAAACAAATATCACAGATTATGGGATGGGAGGAAACGGCGCTTGAATGCACCATCCGTAGCTGTTGGCATTCTGCTTTCACAAATTCATCTCCAGCTCCCAAACTAAAGGAAGAGTGAACGCTATCAAAATTCAAAAAACACTTTTTTCTTTGTTTTTTTAGTTTAGTTTTTTTTTTTTTTTTACAAAAAATATATAAAAGGTACAACGACCTATCATAATGTGATGAAATACCTCCAATTAGTTGCCAAAATGCACGTAAAACTGTTTTTTTTTTTAAAAGAACATGTTCTTCAAACACTGGAGACATCGACTAAATGCAGTTAGAAAATCTACAGACGTAGGCGACAAACTTAATTTTCTGTACAAAAACATAATAATAAAAACACAAATGTTACATTTACATTGATAGCTCATACTTTTCTAGCTGCTAAAGAGAAATAAAAATAAAAAAGAAACGTGAACGTTTGACCACGGGCTCGGGCAGGAGTTTACTGCTGCAGTTAATGCTGAACACCACCACGCATCTTCGCTTCGATTTTTAGTTTTAGTCTAATCCGGCGCCCAAGAAGAGCAAACGCTGCTGGAACCCTGGAACGGTCATGCAAAAACTAACCGGAACAACTGAACCAGATGACGTCATGCAAAGCAATTTGTTTTTCTCCGATCGTTACAAACGTCTGTTTTTAGAGGCATCCAAAGGAAGTTGGAGGGAATCTCATTTCCAGCAGTGTCTTTTTGTCCGTCCACATCCGGCGGTCCATTTAGAGTCTGAGCACGGTGAGTTTTCCACGTGCACCCCAAGGCACCTGAGAGAGCGGCGGCTCCCTCCGTTGTTTGTCTTTTCGTCATACGAGCTGCCGTAGAGTCTCGCAGTGGGCCCGTCCCACGCATGGCGCCATGAATCTCAATACGAAGCACAAAGTTTACAGGGGGAGCGGACAACAGGGGGAGCGGACAACAGGGGGAGCGTCTCCGCTCTAGGAGTTTAGGGTTAATAGTCATCGTAGGTGTTGAGGTCGGTGAAGTATGCGTTGGTGTACGTCTTCCCAGCAAGCTGTGGGTTGAAGTACTTGTTCCTTTCTTCCAGAATCAGGTTGTTTTTGTTGAAGGCCTGCAAATAAAAAGTACACATGCATGAAGAGGACAGACAGAAGGCAGTCAGCAGTGTTCTGCAGCAGATGATCAGGGGAGTACTCGGCCCAGATGGTGAAAGTAAATCCAAAAAGAGCAACATAAATCAATGGGAGCTGCTCGCTGAATGAGATGTGCGCTTCACAGAGCAAGGTCAAAGCGTTGGAAAAATGAGAAGTCACCATGAGGCGAAATTATTCGGACGCACATTCGAACGTCCACCTCTGTCATCTCTAATACCCAGCATCAGCAGTTTTTATGGATCTGGACTGTTGCTCCTCCGGGACAACCAAAGCCATAAAAATCGATCAAATGAGCGTTTCTGTTAAACAATGAGGAGCCGTGGGAGCAGCTTCCCTGTCCCTGCGTGACACGGTACACACGGGATGAGCTGCTGACGCCTTGCTCAATACCACATCAGCAATTTGCCAAATAGAGATGGCTGCATATCCAGTGTGATGGAGGAGTGTGATGGGAGTCCCTCAGGGCAGCGTAATTGAGCACTTGATGATGCTGCATTTACAGCTGATGGATGCTTCCGACTAACGCTGATGTGGAACAAGTGCGCCGAGCAAAAACCTCATACGTTCTGCTGCGCTCCCATTAGGTGATTTGCACACAAAGGGAAAGTAATGGAGCCTCCTGCAGCACCGCAGACAGTTCTCCAGCTCTGCAGGTGGGCCATGGCTGCTCTTAAACAGCTGCGCAGCCATGCTTGTAGCATCATCCGCTCTGTCTTTAGATAAACACGTTTAATTGTCTTAAAAATGATTAAGTTTGAGCTTTTGGTGCTGCAGACAGAAGCAGCTGACTTTAAAGTGCCGTTAGTGATAGAGAGGAAGCAGAGGAGGTTGTCACTACAAGGTGAAGAAGCAAAGAACGCCAAGAGTTCTCCTTCTCAAACAAAACATGAAGGACAAACGGAACAAACGACAACATGCAAATGTTTGGGGGGGGGGGGGGGTACACTGCCTTCTCATAAGCCGAGAGGGAGAAGGGAGTCAGTCGTGATGGAGGGATGAAGGAGGTCTGAGCAGAAAACAAAGAAACGACTCCAACCTGCCACACACAGGAAGTGCCACAGGAAGTGGAAGAGCAGGGCACGTTGTGGGGAAGAGGAAGTAGTACTGGCTGGGGTCAAAAAGTTGCTGGGTTAGGGGTCGAGAGGTGGGAACGTTGCAGAGGTTAGTAGAAAATCTCCAGTCCACGCATAGACACCCCCATGTTAGCAGAGAGAGGCTGGTGCATGGCGGGGTCGTCCAGAGGCAAGAGGACTGACACATCTGGCTGCAGGAAGGAGAGGAACGAGCAAGAATCACCCTCAAAGAAATGCTGAGGTCACATTCTGTCTGAGAGGAGGCGAAGGAGATCACATGCACATGGAACTCCAGACAGGGCCTCCTATAACCTGAACATCTGGAAATCTTCTATAACCTGAACATCTGGAAATCTTCTATAACCTGAACATCTGGAAATCTTCTATAACCAGAACATCTGGAAATCTTCTATAACCTGAACATCTGGATATCTTCTATAACCTGAACATCTGGAAATCTTCTATAACCTGAACATCTGTAAATCTTCTATAACCTGAACATCTGTAAATCTACAATAACCTGAACATCTG
>NC_056517.1:39144082-39145194 GCF_014905685.2 Nematolebias whitei
GTGATGTAAACAAACAGACTGTTTCTTTAATTGAGCATGTGGCAACAATAAATAAACGTCTTTTTAAACTGAAGCCGTGAAAGCTTCACTTCATTCTGTCTCTGTGATTTGAACCCCCGTGGAGAAGACGTGAGCAAAGACACTCCAGTTAGAGGATTTATATCTGTCCAAGTCTACTTCCACAAAGTTCCAGGAGTTTGTGGGTCCTGTGACTTCTCTGCTTGACTCCTGTTTGAAGCACGGAGCAGATGTTAGCTCCTCTCTGGCCGTTAGTGTCTGACAAACACCTGGAGCTAACCACAGGCGGCTGAGACGACACCTCTGGAAGTGAACATGAATAAATGTACATCCCAGCACCGTCGTCTAACACAAACTCTGTTTTAATGTCTCAGCAGGACTCTGGGTCTGAAAAAACAAGACCTGTGATGAGTGAAGCTGCTTCTGTTGAATCTTCCATGAACGTGTCAAACGGATGAAATGGAGACAGCTGGTGAGTAAAACTTTACATGTCACTTTGTTGCAGTTTGATTAAATCAAACCACCTGTTCCCATCGCTCTCGTCACCCTGTCCTTCTGAGGAACCTTCAAACTTTGAATGGCACAAACTCAGGGTGCACGGTATTCAGAAAACATGTTAACCATCATGATGGAGCCAGGGAGAACATGTGGCTGCAGACCACGTTTTAAAGTCTCCACCGTCTGTTTACAAATGATTGTTGACAAAAACAAACAAACAAAAACACATGAGAAAATTCTGTTTAGGTGCTGATGTTGGTGGACTCATAGATCTTCTGCACAGAAGATGTTGGAGTCAGCCTCCCCACCATCACAGACATCTACACCTCCAGATGCAGGAAGAGGGCCACCTGCATCATGAAGGACCACACTCACCCAGCACACACACTTTTTGCCCCACTCCCCTCAGGAAGGAGGTTAAGGAGCATTAAGTGTAGAACCACTAGACTGAGGAACAGCTTCTACCCTGAGGCTGTTAGACTCATGAATCTCTGACCAGAATAATCACTGTGAAAAATCACATAATGCAGCTGATGATCTGTTTCATGTTGTTGCTGCTGATCTGTTTCATGATGCTGCTGATCTGTTTCATGTTG
>NC_056517.1:39145294-39148603 GCF_014905685.2 Nematolebias whitei
CAGACGTCGCTCCGGTCCCTCAGACGTCGCTCCGGTCCCTCAGACGTTGCTCCAGTCCCTCAGACGTCGTTAGGAGTTTGTTTTAATTTAAACGATGTTCAGACTCTGAGAACTGGTCGTCAAACAGCAGGTTTAGAGAAGTGGCACTTCCTGTAATGAGGTGGTCTGTCCTACGTTCACACTGCTAGACGTCGTCTGAGCTCCTGCACGTCGTCTCCTCAGTAAACGCCTCGTCGCTTTAAACAAATGCAGAGAAATCCAGCGACGTCCAAAAGAAATGGATTTTATTTTGAGCCGACTGAAGTCTCACCGTTCATGGTCGGTGTGTTTTAAAGGTGCCCGGACGCATCGGTTATCAATAAGGTCTGGAAGAAGAAAGCTTCTGTCCCCCAGGAGAGACAAAAGGATGTCTGGGGGACGCTTTACAAGACAGAAGGACACCCCCAGAATCATGAGCAGAGGAAAATGTTGCGCATGAGATGAATTTTTGAGCGTGCGCTCTGAAGTGAGTGGCAGGGAAGGTTGAAGACGAGTCGAGCTTAGAAACATTTGTTCGACCTTGACTGGAGTCAACGTTCGGCTGCTGGTTCGGCTGCTGGTTCCTCTGGAGCATCTGCAGAGACCGAAAAGACCTTCCTCCCTTTGTCAACCTCCATCCTCATCCTCACCTTCTCCTGGTGGGGGGGGCATTCAAATCTCTTCAGTTTCAAACTTGTGCTGCTGAAGTAGAGAAACAAAAACTTCAACGCCTGGAACACGTTCAGATGGAAGATGCTGTGCAGAAGTTTTAGGCAGGTGTGGAGATATGAGTTCTACTCATCTTCACCAAATGCTGATGAATTTACTGAGAAGGCCCAGCATCCATCGCTCCCTCACTCTGAACCACTGTCATGGTGGCGAGGGGACGAAGACAGAGGAGGGACCGGCTGAGAGGTGGAGCAAACTGATGAACCTGCTGGGTGGAGAGGAGCGTGCAGCAGGTTTCCAGTGGACACGTTGTTCCAAACATCTGGAACAGCTGACGGCTTATATTTTGTGGATGCTTCTGGCTCAGACAACACTTAGCTGTTTATGCTAATTTTAGCTATTTCAGCTAATCCCACAGTTTCTGCACTCCTTTCAACCCTTTCAGCCTAATTCAGCACAAATATGTTCTCCCCACTTGCTTCTGGTAATTTAAGCTTCTTTTAGCCACTTTTAAGCTGTTTTATTTCTAATTTCACCTTTTTAAAGATTATTTTTACTTGTTTCTGCTTTTTTCAGCCTAACTGGACAAAATTGTGCTCTCTCCACTTCCTTTTGCTAATTTAAGCTCGTTGTACCTTTTTTAAGCTATTTTCAGCATTTTTAGCTAATTTCAGCTGTTTTCAGATAAATTTAAGTATTTCATGGTAACTTCTGCTGCTTTCAGACTAATTAACTTATTTCAACTTATTTCAACTCATTTATGCTCCTTTCAGTCTAATTATGCTAGTTTCAAACATTTCTGCTACTATTTAGCTGTTTTCATGCTAAATTGAGCTTTTTCAGCTAATTCCACATTTTTAAGCTCATTTGAGCCCTTTCAGTTTCCTGCTAGTAGTTTAAGCTTCTTTCTGCCTTTCAGCTACTTTCCCAACATTTTTTTGGCTAATTTCAGCTTCTTTTTATTTTTTTAGCTGCTTTCATAATTTTTCTTCTAATTTAAACTAGTTTCAACAAATATGTGTTCTTTCTGCTTTCTTCTGCAAATGTAGGCTTGTTATTCCATTTCAGCACATTTTTAGCTGATTTCAGCTGTTTCTCAGCAAGTTATTCTGCAACAAGCTTTCATTTTGTATTTTAGCAGGAAATGCAGCCGCTCCAGTTTAATTTACGAGTTTTATGTGGAGCGTTTGTTTTTGTTTTTTTGGGCAACGTGTCTTTTTAATCCGAGGCAAATTTCTCCCATGGGAGACCAATAAAGGCACTTTAAAGTTTGAACTTTGAACGGTTACGATCATCAGCAGCTGTTTGGAATAATTTAATCATAAACTTGGCTATAATATTCCTAAATTTATTACCGATTCCTCGAAGTGCACCCGGAAGAATTGTTGGTGAGCTGGATGCAACAGGAGGCCACTCCAAATAACGATTTGATTTAGGTCCTCCTTCTGGTGATAAAACAAAGCAGTCACAAAGTACAATTTCCTTCTTCAGTACTTGAACACAACACGTCCCACATCTGTTCGTCGTCGTCCCTTTGGTCCCACCAGCTCCCAGAAGTGGGCGAATCAATGCGTTGCCATTTCTTACTGCGTTGCCAGGGCTGGACCGAAGCCAAACAAGAAGTCTCGCGCTCCTTCACAAGTTACATGCACAAATACATCGACCCTCATCTGGTCTTACACAGGCCCTCTGTGTCTGAGAGGTTTCTGTAATGTAGATCATTCAAAGCAACAAAACTAATCTATGTAGAAATGATAGGGGAAAATAGCGCCTTTAATAATTCAGTCCAGGGATGTTTGTTCAGGTTAAATTGGAAACAGGACGCAGACAACGAGGCTGCGTTTCAGCAGAAACACCGCAGCATCACGTTAGTCAATAATCACTGGAATGAGAAGAACCATTCTTCATCGTTCAATAACGCAGAGGAGGAAAATAAATACGAGGAGGAGGTTCAGCAGCGTTTCGCTGTCCTGCTGGACTGGAGCATAAAACACTATCCATAACCGGCTCCCTTGGCAACCGTTGCCAGATCGTGTTGAGATATACAGCAACTTCTTTTTTCCACTTCTTTCTGTATTATCTTCAGGAAAAAGGGTCGGGTCTCTGAGAAGAACAAAGGTTCTGTCCGTTCTTGTGTCTTGTTAGTCAGGCCAGAGTAATTTTCTTGCAGTTATACGTCGTCATCGTGCTGATTAATATCCCGGCGATCAGTGGCTCACAGAAACCGTCCTACAGCCTCGCTAGCATCAATAATTCAATTAAAGGCCTGCACATCAAACAGGCTCGACTCCGACAGCAACATTTAAATCAAAGACCTTCAGCAATCTGTGGAGCTCCTTTATGTGTTGAGGGCGATGCTCAGCTACTACCACACCGAGATCTTTGGGTACAATCTGCTGAGAATCGGTGCTTTTTGAGTTGGAAGGAGCTCCATGAGGTTGAATCCAAACGTTCATGACTTGTAGATGCCAACTCAGGGGTTACTTTATGAAAGTTTTATTAAAATCAGTTAAAATGATCTCAGTCCATGAGATATTTTACTAACAAACACAGGTTAAACCATTGTTGCACCACCTTTTCCTGTCAGCAGCAGGTACTGAACTCTAACAGTCGAATAAAAAC
>NC_056517.1:39148703-39149951 GCF_014905685.2 Nematolebias whitei
ATGTTGGTAAGCTGTGGTGGTGTGATAAATCATATTAGTATTTTAACTTTACAACATGAACTTTGTTTTCTTCCAGCATTAATAAATGCACATGAGTGTGACGGTGTTTCGTTCTTCAGCTGCTACTTCGTTTTCATCCATCAACAAAAGCAACGAAACTTTAGTGGCTCTAAATCTACAGTATATTATGTTACGTTTATACTAAAGCATTTATTCTTAACGGAGTCATTAAAAGTTAATATTTGAGTCACTGTGCCAGAATCCATTTGCTTTGTCCATAATTATTGGATGCATGCACGTGCACACGCAAACACACAAAACATTCCCAAATGAACAAGAATCCAAATGAAACAACTCTGCACCATAAGTTCAAGAGCCGTGAAGGATAACTAGCTTCATAAATGAGCTCCGCTGGATAATTTTATCGTGTTTGTCTCTGCTGTGCACTAAACTCTCAACAGTGACGCTGTAAAACACAAGTTGATCAGAAACAGCCTGATCCTCTGTTCGCTTCCATCGCTGCTGGTTTCTTGTGTGGGTTGGTTACAGCCGCAGCCAGAGATGAATCCTCGCCACAAGAAAAGTTTAATTCCTCTTTTTCTGGATGTAAAACACTTTTTTGGATGATAATTTCATCTGGTATTGGATGTTGTGTAGCTGGAAGTATTTTTACTGAAACCCTTTTTTACTTTTGGACATTTGTTATCATGCGTAACCATGGCAACAATGTTTTTTTTTTACAACTGGGAGCAGCTGATTAACATCTCAAAGCTCAAATAATACCTCTACTACAGCCCCAAATCCCAAATGAATTGTAAAGGAGGTGCCGTGGATGCATCTCCGTCTACCTGGTGGCGGTGCTTGAGTACCTGATTGCCAAAATTCCGGAGCTGGCGGGAAACACGGCTTGTGACATCAAGAAGACCAGGATCATCCCGACACCTGCAGCTGTCTGTCTGCAATGATGATGAGCTGAACAAGCTGCTGAGAGGAGTGACCGTTGTTCTGGGAGGCTTTCTGCCCGGGAGGCCCGGGAGGCCCGGGAGGCCCGGGAGGCCCACCAAGTCCAAGTAAACAGATCAACATCTGTGGCCAGTTTCCTGAGATCTGCTATAAGACGGACCACCACAAGATCCTTCCTGCCCATCAGCATCTAGAACAACTCTTAATGAAACCAGGAGAATGAGCTACAACAACATTTAATTTCCCTCTGGGATTAATAAAGTATTTTTGAATTGAATTGAAAAC
>NC_056517.1:39152951-39156905 GCF_014905685.2 Nematolebias whitei
CATCTGGATATCTTCTGTAACCTGAACATCTGGATATCTTCTAACGAACCTGACGAAGTGACAACAATAAATTAAACACTCTTAGATACGCCGCGCCGCGCTCCTCTTTGCTTCGTGAACAGGCAGACTATGGTTCTGCTCCCCGATGGGTAAGTATTCACAGCAACATAAGGTTGACTCCTTCCTCATTCATCTTGCACCTCCTTTTGTGTTTCCGCTCCGACCGTCTGTATTCACACCTGCGTCCATCTGTAACCGCACTAACTGCATCAAGCTCCGCGCGCCTGACTCTAATTGTGTGACAGATGAAGCCCCGTCTCCCCTCAGAGAAACGACACTGGGAGGGAGCGTTGCTTCGAGCTAAACGAACTCGGAATGTGACGGCTCCAAAAACATTTTCATATCCGTGAAGCCGTTTGTCAAACAAAGATCGAGCTCGTTACAGAAATGATACAAGTCGCGCTTTGACGAGTTTATGAACTCAAGTAAGGTGAGCTACACCTGGCAGATTTGTTCCATGACTATATTTGGGCAAATGGGAGGGGACAGGAAGTTATCCTTAGAACGCTTCTCTACACAGACACTATGAAGCTAAATATGGGATTTATTTATGAACACACAGCAGCACGGACAAACGAGTGAATTTAACTCAGATACATCATCACTGTCTGTAAGTGACAAGACTAAGTATTTAATTTGTGCTTTTTGACGAAGTCACCAGGAACTACCGTATTTTTCAGCCTATAAGTTGTGGTTCTTTGCATAATTTGCATGCCCTGCGACTTATACGCCGAAGCAACGTGTTTATGGATGTTTTTACTGAGATAAGATCGTTTTCATTCATTCTGACTGAAAATATTGAACACTACTAACGCTAGATGGCAGTCGAGTAGTATGGCATGCCGTTGTGTCATGCAATAGGTAAAAGTGGCTATTAATGACACAACCAGCTTGCCATAGCCTGCCACCTTCGTCCAGCTCGCCTGGAGCAACCGTCAAACCGTCAGCTTCATTTCACTGCACCGCCCAATGAAACGCAGCTGATTTGACCATTGAAGTGCATTAATTAAATAAAAGTTAGACGGAGACACACCTTTAATATAATTTTGCGCAAACAAATCATTGTAAGTGTTGATCTTGTTAAATTTAGAAGAAATGCACAGCGAGTCCTCTCCTATGTGGTAATGTGCTTTACAACAATTTGGCTTTAGCTTTATTTATCGGAACCCGTAGATTTGTTCGGACCAGGGGCGCCTCTAGGATCTGAGCTTTAGGGGTGCGCTTAGCTTCAGACGAGATCGTGCATGTGCATGGTGGTATGACCGTAAACGAGGAGCTCCGTCACAAATAGGACTTTTGAAGGATGCTATGCAAAACCCTGACAATGTTGTTGGAGGAAAAGTGGGAGGAGCTCCTGCAGGTAAGGGGCGTTTACCTTCGGGACAAACTGAGGTTGCTGATTGGTCAGTTGCTGACAAGCCTGCTGGATTGATTGACAGGTGGCGTTGAGGATCCAACTCATACAAAAAGAATCATAAATTTTACTGACGTGTTTAAGACGGTCATCGTTTATTTCACATTTATTCAACATGTTGGTGAATCTAAGATTTAAGAACTGAGCTTCCTTACAAACTCCGAATGATGTTTTTATTTTTCAGGGGTGCGGAGTTAAAAATGAGAGGTTTAAAACGAGGCTGAAATCACCACTGGGTCAGATTTAAACCCAACTTTAACCAGGGTCAAACATTTCCTCTCGTCTGTTCAGTTGCCCTTCTTTTAAATCAGCTACTTGAAGCGACAGTAAACCTGCAGCTAAATTCACCAAATGTGACTTTTTGACAAAGCGAATCCTCTTGGACTCGTTTCACCTCTTAGTTTAGGAACGTGCTTGACTTTACCTGACAGGTTTTAGCTGCTGCAGCCGACTCCAGCTGTCTGCCACAACTGGGTTAAGTGTGAACAAAAGGTGAAACATCCCAACGAACCGGTAAATAATGTCCGGAGACGTTCTGCTTAAACTCGTTGAACTGCTTCGTGATGAGAGTTAAAGCTTGAATGTTTTCACTCACGGGTTACGGAGCAACTCATTTGGACTCTACATGGACTGTTGACCTTCAAGCAGCCAGAGCTCATTAAAACATGATGAATAGTTCTTAAACTGCAAAATGGGCCAATAACAGAAACAAAAAGCTTTCGGTGCCAAAATGTTGTCCTCTCCTGACATTCTGCATACGCTGCACATGCTGCGGGTAATTACTGGAGCTAAATTATTGTGGAAGGACCGTTGAGCAACGGAGCCATTGTATTTATTTCATGAGTAAAAGCAGCGGGCCCTGGATCTGAGATGGTCTTTAAAGCTTCAGGTTTGTTGTTCTTGAATTGTCTGAGTCGTTGGATCAGAAATAAATCCCACAACGTGAAGAAACGTAAACTAAACTGCAAAACGAGGTGAAGTGAAGCTGAATGTGCTCGTCACACTTCAGAACAACGCCTGAAGTTCCAGACAAATCAGTTAAAATAAATCCTGACGTGTTCTGTCACAGTTAAACATGCGCATGTGAGCAGCGAGAGAAAACAGCTTGACGTGTGTTAAAGTGGTAATTTGTCAGCAAAAATAAAGAAATGCTTGTCTTCCTTATTTAAATTAGGAACCTTTTATCTAAAGGACTCAGGAGAGCAATAAGAACCTGTCAGTTCACCTCCTCTGCTCTACGAGTGACACCTGGAAAGAAGCGACACACATCCGATCAGTTTCACCGTTTTCTTGGAATAAAACGACTTTAACAGATTTACTGATTGAAAATGAAAAGAGCTGAAACCGTGAAGGACGACCAGCTTGAACAAAGAAGCACTAACGACCGGCCCTGAAGTTTCACCTTCAGAGCCGGGCTGTTCAACTGGTGGCCCGGGGGCCAGATCAGGCCCGTGGGTGAGCTCAGTTCGGCCCAACAATGGCTTCATTTTTAAATCAAACTGGATTTTAAACCATAAAACAAACTTCATGATACCTGCTGGATGTCCAGCCCCAGAGCAGTTCAGCTGATCAGCCCCTGATTAGAGGATCTGGACCACGTTTCTAAATCTCTCTGCGCCAAAGTCGTGGGAACATGTTAAAGTTGGAGGTGCTGCATGAATTATCATGACCCTAAACACCCGTATGAAAAATTACAATGCCAGTTCTATAAAATACACATTGGCAGTGCACGTTGTGTAATCTGAATACAGCCACTTATAATATTGTTGATGCAGAGTCGAGAAATTCAAACTGGTGTGAAATGATTAGCGGAGCTGTGATGATTTTTATTGTTGCTTTAGCCATATTGACAGCAACAAGATGTGAGCGTACTTTTTACATTTAAGAAAAAACACTTTTTATTTGTTCCTCAATAATAATCTACAGGTCTTTAAAAGCAAACGTAGTGCTGGTTGTTGGTTTCCCATCAATAAAATGGAAAAAACGTTTGGCCGTTGGGCTTTGAAGTCTTTCAGCCACCAGGTGGAGGATGCTAATCAGATCTAGCTTCACAGCTTTAGATATAACTTCCCCCTCTAGTTACTGATGCATCAGTAACTAAAGTGTTTCTTGTTACCCCTTCTGCAAACTCTACGTTTGCTTTAATAAATCATAAGTGACAGAGGCAGCAGTGCTAAACAACACAAGTGTCTTAAAAAAGAGCTGAATTCAAAGAGATTAAATAATTTTGCACAAATATGCTAAACAGTCCTGGATTATATGGCTAACCAAACTCAATAATATCAAACTATAAGGATTTAAACATATGCAGCAGTTGTAACTGTTTGGATATGCAGCGCCTCCTGATGCCCACCAGGACGTGCTGCAGCACCCTCCGCACCCTTAGTTCCCAAGACTCTGGTTTGAACCGTGTTTCAACCATAATCCGTGTTCTTAACCGTGATCTGTGTTTTTAACCATGTTCCGTGTTTTTAACCGTG
>NC_056517.1:39156915-39157178 GCF_014905685.2 Nematolebias whitei
TGTTTTTAACTTTGATCCGTGTTTTTCACCGTGATCCGTGCTTTTAACTGTGATCTGTGTTTTTAACCGTGATCCGTGCTTGTAAGCGTGATCCGTGTTTTTAACAGTGATCCGTGCTTTTAACCGTGATCCGTGTTTTTGATCAAGATCCGTGGTTTTCACCGTGATCCGTGCTTTTAACCGTGATCTGTGTTTTTAACCGTGATCCATGCTTGTAATCGTGATCCGTGTTTTTAACAGTGATCCGTGTTTTAACCGTGATC
>NC_056517.1:39157188-39159572 GCF_014905685.2 Nematolebias whitei
GTCTCATTGAGTCATGAGAACTCATTTTCAAGAGAGACCTGTTAAGGGAGCAGATGGTGGGGGTTAAGGGCCTTGCTCAGGGGCCCAGAGTGGGGCGAATGAGGGTGGAGGGAGGTGTGGGTGTTCCACCTATTCCACCCACATTTTTTTTAATGTCGACTGTACCGGAAGTTGAACCTGCGACTTTCCGATCACAGGCCCATCTTCTAACCTCTGCACCACCAATCCCCCTTAACCACTCACGTTTTTAACAATGATCCGTGTTTTGAACCGTGATCCAAGAAGACGTGCAAACACGGGGCCTCCTCACTGATTATATCTTAAATGTAGACGGATTTTAGAGGAGACTGGTGTATTTGAAGTGCACGCGCGCGCACACACACACACACACACACATACACACACCTGTAACACATGACAGAGGAGCACCCAGGTAAAGGACGAGTGCACGTCTGCCCACCTGCTACACAACTAGAGAGTCGGTGCGGTGCAGGAGGTGACGGTCGTGCAGTAAGACGTGCGTTTCATCACAGCTGACCGTGAGGAAGGAGGCAAACTGCTGCTCTCCTCCTCAGAGTGGGGGGGTCGGGGGTGACATTATCTCCTCCTCAGAGTGGGGGGGTCGGGGGTGACATTAATTGATTAAGTCATACAGTAAGAAAATGTTACAAACTGCTGCTGACTCTCGACACATCTGAACATCCGTCAAGCCTGACCCGCGTTAAGCCCGAGCGAGTGTGCCCACCCACCTTGATGGCCTCCACGGAGTCGTACTTGTCCAGTTTGTTGATGTGGTTGGTGATGCTGGTGTTGAGCGGCGCCGCAGAGATGGGGTGGATGACGGTGGCGTCGTGGGCCTGCTGCTGGTAGCGCTGGCAGTAAGAGTAGACGAGCAGAGTGACCAGGCAGCCCAGGATGGAGCTGCTGAGCCCCACAGCGATCATGTGGAAGAGGTTGAAGTCTGAAAGGAGAAACGAAAGGCTGGACGTGTTTGTGATGATTCAAACCGTGCGTGAACTGAAAGACTCATTCATGCAACAACAGAGCACTCAGTCATAAAAACACCCCCAGCTTGTTAGATTTATTCCTTTCCTCTGTCTGAGTACGTGTTGAGAAGAGAAACGCTGATGACCTGAGTTCACGTTCGCTTTTTACATCAGACCATGTTTATTTATTAACATGATGAGAAAGAGCGACGGCATGGATCATTGATTACAAAGTTTACACTCAGTTCTGCAGCACGGAGCGTACTCTTTGATGCACCTCCTCCTTTATTCACATCACACTGGAAGACTGGGGCGGTCAAAAACATCCAGGGGAAAACATTCTGTTTTACTATATTAGTGAGCTCAGTGAGTGTTAACAATTAATATCTTACCTGTTGTAGATAACTTTTTGAAGACCTCAGTTTGGAGAAATAAAATTTTAATCTGACCAGATGAGGCAACAGCTGGACCAAACGTGGCCAAGAACAACGTGGATTGCTGATTTCTCAAAACGACTCGAATCACAAATAAATCTCATATCAATAATTTCCTGCGTGATCAATAAAGTTCTGTCTTATCCTCCATCAGAAGCAAAACAACTTTCTCTCTCCTAAAGGGAAATTGTTGACGACGTGACGGCAGCTCCAGGCACAAAGCAACAAAGAGCAGCTTAGTAAAATAAAATCCAAACAAAATAAAACAAGTAGTGTTGGATTATAATAACTGATATTAGTGGTTCATAATCTGTCCACAGAACTCCATTTAAAAAACATAACTACATTTTAGGGCTTCAAAACAGCTAACTGGATAATATTCATAAAGTTTAACAACAAAAAACATCACAGTAGATGAACTAAAGTTAAAGGTGGAAATGAAAAAATCTGAAACGTATTTCAAATATCTTTTTTCTTTTTTAATCAAACAATAAACAAACAACCCCATTAAATTATTCAACCCTATAACAAGTTAATTCACTATAAAATAAAATAAATATAAAATAAAGATGAATGGTGATGATTGCAAATTAGTGATGATCATAGATTACTGACGATTAAAGAATAGTGATGATTATAGAATATTGATCATTATAGATTAGTGCTGATTATAAACTAGTAATGATCATAGATTAGTGATGATTATAAATGATTGATAATCAAATTTATGATTATAGATTATTGATGATTATAGAATATTGATGATTATAGAATATTGATGATGATAAACTAGTGATAAGAGAATATTGATGATTATAAATGATTGATAATCAGATTTATGATTATAGATTAGTGATTTATAAATTAGTGATGATCATAGAATAGTGATGATTATAAATTAAGGATAATCATAGATTTGATTATAGATTAGTGATGATTATAGATTAGTGATGATTATAGATTA
>NC_056517.1:39159582-39161195 GCF_014905685.2 Nematolebias whitei
GATTAGTGATGATTATAGATTAGTGATGATTATAAATTAGTGATGATCATAGAATAGTGATGATTATAAATTATTGATAATCAGATTTATGATGATAGATTAGTGATTTATAATTTTGTAGTGAACTTGACCTGATGTTTAGTGATGATTATAGATTAGGGATGATTATAGAATAGTGATGATCAAAGATTAGTGATGATTATAGATTAGTGAGGATCATAGATTGGTAGGAAGTTTGATTTCTCACCTAGGAGTTAAATTTAGTGCATTTCTCTCTGAAGTCATGTGCTGCTGTGCAGGCTTGAAAAACTACCTCGTTACCTGGAACGTGTGTTCTGCCAGGTGCTATTTGCCATCTCTTTTTTCCCTTCACACACACACACTCTCTCTCACACACTCTCTCTCACACACACACACACACACACACACAGAGAGACATAAATTACCTCCACAGCGCCTCTCCTCCTGACTGGAGCGTGCGATGGAGACTTCTAGCAGAGAGAGAAACACAAACCCCAGCAGTGTTAGAGCTGAGAACCTTCTGCACACGATCCTCCATGCTGCCATGTCAAAATGTTCTCCTGAAGGTGAAGCAGCTCTCGATACAAAACCGATAATCGTTAAAAACTCTGCAAGCTAATCAAAGCTGCAGCACCTGGAGAGGTTTGTGAAAACGATCAGTTCCCATTAAAAGCAAATGAAGTGCAAGATGTTGCTAATGAACCTAAATGGACTTCCTCTCCCATAAAAGTGGATGGATGGAAAGATAAAAAGATAAAAACAGGTAATTCTGTACCAATCTCTGAAGATTTTTATGATTATTTTATCCCCAGTAATTAACACAGAATGTTACAAACATGTTCTCTAACTATCTTTCAGACCGGAGGCAATGTGTTCAACATAATGGTACTTCCTCCAGTTATTTAACAGTCAACAATGGTGTACCACAAGGCTCAGTCTTAGGACCCACCCTCTTTACAATCTACATACATAATGTAGGTAAAAACATCCCTAATGCATCCATACATTTCTGTGCTGATGACACAGTTGTTTATTGTCGAGCTAAAACTGTTGCTAAGGCTTTCCAGCTTTTGAAATCTGCATTCAACAACATCCAGACTGATTTGTTTCACCTCAAACTTGTCCTAAATGCTGATAAAACCAAAGGGATGCTTTTTTCAAATAGGAAGTCAGTCCCAGCAGTTCTTCCTCTGATTTTATCCTCAAATGGTGTCCCCATTGAGTTTGTTGATTCCTATAAATATTTGGGTATCTTGGTCGACTCACATCTCTCTTTTAAGCTCCATGTGGAAAACTTGGTAAAGAAACTGAAAGTTAAACTGGGTTTCTTTTTCAGAAACAGATCCTGTCTAACCCTGAATGTTAGGAAACACCTTGTATCTGTGACTTTCCTTCCCTCCATTGATTACGGTGACATTATTTACATGAACGCTCCTACAAGAACCCTGCAGATGTTGGATGCTGCAGATGTTGGATGCTGCAGATGTTGGATGCTGCAGATGTTGGATGCTGTCTATCATGGTGCAGTAAGATTCATAACTGGCTGTGATTATCGTACCCACCACTGCACCCAGTATTCACTGGTTAACTGG
>NC_056517.1:39161295-39161575 GCF_014905685.2 Nematolebias whitei
CCTTGTATTTGTGACTTTCCTTCCCTCCATTGATTACGGTGACATTATTTACATGAAGCCCTGTGATGGACTTGCGACCCGTCCAGGGTGTACCCCGCCCCTCGCACAGTGATTGCTGGACATGGGCACCAGCGACCCCCGTGACCCAAAATGGAACAAACGGGTAAAGAAAATGGATGGATGGATGGATATTTACATGAACGCTCCTACAAGAACCCTGCAGATGTTGGATGCTGCAGATGTTGGATGCTGCAGATGTTGGATGCTGCAGATGTTGGAT
>NC_056517.1:39161585-39171308 GCF_014905685.2 Nematolebias whitei
CCTTCTCCTACTCCGCTCCTGTTTCCTGGAATATCTTGTAAAAAGATCTGAAGCTCTCGACCTTTGACCTCTCTAAGTGGCTTCAAACATCTGATAAGTTCCTGAGAACAACCAGCGCAGACATGTTCCAGTTGTTAGTTTTTTACCTCGTTTTATAAAGTAGCTTGATTTGATTTTGTTTTATATCATTTCATGGCTGTTTATTGTTGCGTGCACCTCATCTGTGGTTTGATTAAATTAGGTCTCTCTTGTAAACGAGTCCTCGTGACTCAATGAGACTAACCAGAATAAATAAAGGTTGAATGAAAATAAATCTCTGAACCTGAAAGATGAGGGCTGATGCTCGTTGACCGTCTTGTCTGTTGTGTTTGGAATAAGTTTTAAAGACGAATCATGGGTGATGGTGCACAGACTTTCAGTGAGTCTTTCTCCAGAGGGGACCTTGATTATTAATCATCTGAGACACCGTTTGTTGCCCGTGATGACTACCAGGTGGGCTTTAGACCAAACTAAGAGCTGGATTTCCATTTAGACAGCTTGCTTTTGTCAGACAGCGCATTCTTTTAATTATAAAGCTTCCTCTTGCCTTCTTCCACCAGACAAGTGTTGAAAATACATTGTCTCGGGGCTTTTCACAACAGAATAAGGCCTCCCGTAGCTGGCAACATAATTACACAGCTGTAGTAATTACACACTAAAGTGCCGCAGGGATCGTCTCTTTGATTCTTGGTCTAAATTGGGGTCTTCGTCACACCTCTTATCTGCAACAGATTTCTTTTGGTGGGTTCAAATGAGTTGGTCGCTCATTTGTCTCCAATTCTTTATCTTGTAATCAAGAAGAAAAGGATCATGTGGCTTAAATATGGTGTGAAGTTTTTATCTGAGCTTCCCGTGGTATCGACTCCTGCTCTTGTTCTTATCTTCATTGTTCCAGTTTCGATTATTTCTCTTCTCCACGGGGGTCTTGGCCACTAAAGTGGGAACAGCAGGTGTGTAGTTTTCTCACCTGGACATGGGGTGATGTTGCACTCCTGATACTCCTGTGCCGGGCCCAGGCAGGTCTGGCCTCCGTACCGGGGCTCGGGGTTACTGCAGGTCCTCTTCCTGCTCCGGATTCCTCGGCTACAGTCCCTGCTGCACTGGGACCAGGACCCCCAGGCCGACCAGCCGCCGTTCACCGTGTGGCCCGAGATCCTCCCCAGACGAAGCGCCTCGCCTGTTGGGTAACGAGGGAGAAGACTTGTGAGAACTCGTCTCATGTCGGCTGCGCTTCAGCCTCGAGGAAACTTTCTCTAAATAAAAAGAAAAGCTGTGGTATTATATTAAAAACACCAAACAATATCTGTTCGTTATTCGTGGCAGCAACGTGCACTTTTACTCTGAGGAGTCATAAAATGTCAATATGAGCTCGTAATAACAGTCGAGGCAGGATTTATACCTGAAGAGCTGAAAACACAACTTTTGGTTTGTTTACTGAAAAACAAATGCAGTTGTATCGGATGAAACGTGATCGCTTTGCACAATAAATCAAAATAAAAATGTACCAGATAAACAGTGATTACTTCTAATGAAAGTACATTTAACTTGCGCTGCTAGCATGGTTTAAAGATGCTGCGAATCCGTCGTTCGGTTTACGAACCTCATGAGTTGATTGGTTTTCTTGACAATGTGCAGGAAAAGAATCAGAAAAACTCAAGAGGAACCCTTTTCTGAGCAGCCAGCTTCACGTCTGCTTTTACAATAAATAAACAAACAAACAAATAAATAAATAAATGAGTGCCATCTTTAGCTTGCATCCCTGAGACGTCAGCTGTCGTATTTGTGAAGCTCGTGACAAACTTTGGCTTTGACCGTAACAAAGTGCTGAATACAGTTCCTGAGCAATAAAACCAGTCGGACTGCTCTGCATCGTCTCCAGATTATTCTTTTTATATTTTATCAACTTGAAGGTGAGTGGACTCATCGTGGCCTCAGTAGAAGCTTCAGCCTCATGCGTGCTCATGCTCAGTAGAACATTTAATTTCTGAAGCGTGTTCTGTTAACGAGTTAACTGGTTGGCGTCTACGTGACCAGGCTGCTCTGCAGAAGTTCTGGTTAACTTTGTCTCAACTCTGTGACCCAGTGTGTGCACGATGATCTTCATAGTACTTCTTCATTAAACAAGTACTTCATTTATACAAATATTTCCTGTAGAGCGTTAATGTGTACGCAGTTCAACTGAAAGCCCATGAGCTGTTTGCAAAGATCATTTAAAACTAGGACGTGTCTATTTCCTGCAGTTCAGCAGCAGCAGCCATGACATCAGCGTTTCATGCGTTTCCTCAACTAAACAGTAACTCTGTCAAGATTTAGTCAAATTAAAACCAAGTTTCGACTATCTCAGAAAAAAACAACTCTCAGATTTAATGAAGTTTATTTTGCAGACAAGTTCCTGCCTTTTTAATTCACCCGTTCTTCTCAGATAAATGTTGTCTGTTAGTTTTAATTTTAGAAAGGATTTGTATTAATTTACCACAACGATCGATATAACGACCACTTTTAGCAGAACGGTCGACGTTAGGAAGCGGTCTGGTTTAATATTTGTAGAATATTTACTTGTCTGAACTTAATGTGAGCAACATGTTCGTGCGTTTCCTTGGAACAGAGTATTGTTGCCGTGTTGCATCTGTGCTTTCACTCCAACAAAACTTCTACAAACTTCTTCCCCTGTTTGAACCAGGACCCCGAGGATCCTTTGACCTGCACTTGTTCACCTTCTGCAACATCTTTTCTGTGCCTTCACTTCACCGTTCTGCTTCCTGTTGGAATCAAGAGTCAGCAGCAAAGTCCAGGAGGGTTCTGACCCACAGTAAACCCTGACGGTGCGTCGCTTCTACTCATGAGCCGAACCGGCCGCGGCACCGCCGCTCACAGCTGAAGCAGAGAAGATGTGAAGTTGAACTGGGTGCCACGTGCACAGATGAAAATCACTTTGTTCCTGGAGCTGAAGTTGCAGATGTGCAGTGAACCACATGAGTAATTTGTGCACTCTCCTCTGAAGCTGTCAAGTGGTGGATTCCTAATAAAAGCTGAAAACATGTTTTGTGCTCAGCTGTAGTGACGGCGCATTAATCAGCTGTTGGAGACGCACGCGCCTCGTTGAGACGCAGCACAACGAGCCGAGAGCTTCTGCTGTTTTCCAACAAAAAGACGGAGCCCATATGTCTGAGCGAGCGATAATTACCTCCGCTGACATTACCGTCACTGCCAAAGCACTTTTCTAATGATTTAGCCGTTCTCCACATATGCTGCAACATTTAGGACTTCAGGTGCACGTCTCCATCATGCACCTGCGCTTCACCCGAGACCATTTCAGAGCCGCTCAGACAGAAGGAGCGTGTGGTCCTCGCTTTGAGCCGTTCAGCCGCGCCTCACAAACATTCTCGTTCATCATCTGAATATTTTTTTTACAATCTCCTTGATTTTCATCTCTTCCTCCGTCTTTGTCATCATCATCCTCCTCCTCCTCCTCTCTGTTCCTCTCTCCGTCCTCCACGGCCTTGATGTTCTGTCGGCGGTCACCGACAGTTATCACGTCAGCGTTGTATTCTCAACGAGTTTACGCAGCGTAAACCCTCGACCTCTTCATAACTGTGCCCGACCTTGCCGGTGCACGGGTCAGCTCACCGGCGTCAGGCTGCCTCGAGCGCTGACAGGCCCGCCCAGGACCCAGGGCCCTCGCTCTCTATCGATTCTGAGCAGGCAGCTGCACGGACAGTCCTGACGGCCTCGGTGACCCCAGCTCTTCATGAAGCCATGCGGGGCTGAAGAGGCTGGTCCAACTCTCTGAACACAACGAAGTGGGTCATGATGATGAGACTCTCACAAACACAAGTACGTCGAGAAGCAAACAGACATTTAATTAAAGTGCTGCCAATGACACATCCAGTGGATTTGGCTCGCTGTGCTTTACCTCAACACTGTTCTCTACTTTGCATTTTGACTGTGCCGTTCTTCCGGTGCCAAAACAAACAGCATGCCCCCCCCCCCCCCCCCAGACACACAGTGACTGGATCTATTGATCCACACCAGAGCCACACGCAGCCGGAGAGAATGAATCCTCGCTCTTCTGACGAGCTGGTTTCACCCGAGATGAAGGGCAGAACATCCAATCGTCCCCGCAGCAGCACAAACACACCGCACATCAAATCATCCACGTGCACACGCTGCGACACCAAACTCACAGCTCAAAGAGAGGCAACAGAAAACTCCTGGACTGGTCTGTGTGCAGCAACAAGGAGAACGAGTTTCCTTGAAGAAGTGCATGTTGCCCGCCAGAGTCCGTCTGTGACGATGCAACAGACTGAGACGATCTGCAGCTCTGCTCTGAGACAACAACTGGAGAAGAAAGTCACTGGAGACTTTCACTGCCTGCTTTCATCAACAACACGACCAGTGGATCACTATGAGAGGAAATAAAACGTATCCCCCCCCCCGACCTTACCCAAGATGCTCCTCATGGAGGGACCACTCCCCTCAGTGAGGTGCATCTTGTGAAATGAGAAGTTCTGGATGTTAAGACGTTTCATGAGATCTGCCAAACATTGGTGCACCAGACCCCCCCCAAGGAGAAATTATCAGGGAAGATCCAGTTAAAGGTTTCTTAGCAGCCAAAGGCGTGACAGATCAGTGCACGTGCACAGAAATACAGCGACACACACAGTCCGGTCTAAGTTCACCCTCATCGATCACTTCATTAGCAGCATCTGTTGAATTTAAAGCCTCAGTCCAACAAAGGCCTTTAAGGCGGTGAGTGAAGGGAGCGATTTTATCCACCGCCAGGCACAAAGGCAGAGCCAGGGGGTGGCCGATGGTGGCCTTGCCCACCACAGTTCGCTCTTCAGCCACCACACCGGCCACCTCAATCGTTTGAGGAAGCTACTTTTAAGCAGTATAAAATCTAGAAAGCATAGATCCCTCAAATAATGAGGGGTGGACGATTTACATTCATATATGGTGGCGGCCATCTTGGATTATGACATGGCAACTCTCAACACTGAAGGAAGTTGGCACTTTGCTTATTTTTCAAGTTTTCCAGCTCACAAGGTTTACATGTATACATATATGGTGGCAGCCATCTTGGATTATGACGTGGCAACCATATCTTTGATAAGGACCTTTCTTACGCCGACATACATGGAAGCCGGTCCTTTTCTTATTTTCTAGTTTGTCCAGCGCACAAGACGGACGGACAGAGATGTTTCTAGTTGCGCTCGCTGCTCCTCGACGGGACAGTAAGTGCAGCGATGGGACGTTTCTGAAACGTTTGTTGTCCTGAGACTCCGGAGACGTTTAGATTGACCTGAAGAAGTTTGTCACGGTCGGTCTGTAAACTTTGAGCTTGCATGGATAAAATCTCTATTTTCATGTAGTTTTGTTTAAATTTAACACGTACAGAACTGCTGTACTTTTTATTGTTCTTTGAAAATAATTTATTGCTACTGTAAATACCATTTTTTATTATTCCTGCTAACACTATAGATGTCAAACTCTACTTTCAGTATAAAACGCAGCCAAACATTTAACACATTAAACACTTTTGTTGTTTCTATGCCGCTGTGGACTTTTACTATTTCACGACGTCGTTGTAGAATAATTTAATGGTCTGACTGACACGATGCTGTTGGATTCATGTTGGCAACTGTGAGCCGAGGTGCGATGCAAACACTTCGGCACTTTGCACCTTCAGCAGCTGCATCACTGACGGAGATGTGTCGCTCACAAGGCGGAGGCGTCGGCACGGAGGTGACGGGGAATAACGACTGCTCGGAGGAGCTGATCGGAGAAGACGGGCAAACGTTGATTTGATCAAAGGAGAAGAGGAGCGGCTGCAGAGCCAGAGACTTCAACAAAAACAGCTGGACATGGCGGGTCAACAAATACGTTACAGGTTTAAAACAGCTGTATGCAGATGTTTGTCTGACTGGTACTCTGTCAGGACAGTGGTACCAAACCAGAGCAGAACTGGTTTGACAGACAGGAAAGGATCCAAACCAGCAGCTTGTCCTGATGTTTATTTTACATTTATCCACAATTTGTAAAGAGCAGATTAATTTCACTCAACAACAATCAGGCTTTTAACAAAATGGGTTTAGAATATTATCCTCGTTCATTTGACTTGATTTAATTTAATTTTCTTGGTACTGCAACATTTATTTCTTGTTGTTAACAGGATGAAGTGTTTCACATGTTTCACCACAGTGATTTATCGGATGCTCTGACTTGAACACCACCAACAGAATATTTACAAATGCATCATGTTAATTTAATATGAAATAAGTCATTGTAATGAAACTATTTTATATACTTTTCATTAATAATACATTATAATTATTAGCATGGCTAAGGCTAGGCCAACTGCTGCGGCACAGTGTGTGATTTACCAAAGTGCTGTTCATGTGTCTGATTTTTGTCCTGTCGTGGAGCGAAAACAAGGAACTGGAAATGTCTTTTGTCCGTCTGTGAATGTTGTGAGCAGATAACTTGAAAAATAAGTGAGGTACCAACTTCCATTTTGAAAGTTTCCTTTTGAAAATTGGGTTACTTTGTCAAAATCCAAGATGGCCACCACCACATGTAAACAACTTCTACCATTTGAGGAAAATATGCTTTCTAGTTTTTATGTTGCTTACAAGTATAGTTTGCTTAAATGATGGGGGTGGAGATTAATCTATGGTTGCCAAGGCCCCCATTGGCCACCCCCTGGTTCCGCCATTGCACCTGGCGATGGATAAAGTTGCTCCCGTTGATCAACATCTCCAAAACTGCAAACATTCACTGTCCAGCACTGACGGGGGACGTCAGCATGCTGCTCTATTAAAAGGCAAAATGACACAATTCTGTTGAAGGGTTCTCATTAAATACAAAAACTGTTGAACATTCAACGTAAACACTTAAAATAAGTTTAGTTGAAAAGATCAAAATACCAGATTCGTGTCTAAAAACCATAAAAACCAACATAAATGTATTTTTGCTGTTGGTAATTTTAGCACCGAGGCTGATTCATCATGGAGTCGTTAAAACACCGGCCAGGTTCTTGTTCTTGTTCAAACTAATAAAAATATAAATAAAGAAGAACTTAAAGAGCGGTCTGTCACCATCTCCATCAACACGTTAGCAGGTGAGATCTCCATGTTTGTCTCTAAGAACCAGAACAACAGATCCACTGTTCCTCCTCAAAGTCATTTGACTGAAAACTTCCAGCTGCCAGATGATTTGTAACATCCCAGCGGTCTGCTGCGAGGACGTGCAGACCGAGCGGAGCAGACAGTGAGACGTCAGAGAAGACAGGCACAGAGAATCATCTCAGCGGAGAACGTGCGCTCTGAAAGCTCCATGAGAGAAACAGCCGGTGGAGTTAAGAGCTCAGAGCCGACACTTGAGGAGGACATGAGAAACAATTAAAGAGTTTAGAGCTCAAACTGGTTCAGTGCTTTCACCAGTCAGTCCAGCAAAGACTTCATCGTGCGTTGACCCTTTGTGCTGCAGGTGAGGCTGAAACGAGCCGCGGTCACGAAATGTTTTTAAATCACAGGTTTATTAAAAAAAGGTCTGTTTGGAGAATAACACGAGGCTGTGAGCTCTACGACCAACGCAAAACGAGACGTGCAGGTTAAACACGAAACAGGAAGTTACATTACAGGTTTGAATAATAAGGATTTGATATGACGTTTGCTTTAATTTGGCATTTTATAAAAATTATTACTTTTAGAGTGAATCCAATTCAAGATGGCCACCACAGCCAATCAAATTTAACCAGCACAAAAATATTTTACTCATAGAAAAGTACACATCAAGCTGACGCTTCAGTTTAACAGATGCACAAAATGTGACGTTTCACAAAATTGCAATGGCCACATCACTGTCGTCATACATGAATAAATATAGAATAATTTAAATCTAAAACTCTGGCATGAAAGGTGGAGGGAGATGAGCATTTCTAGTTAAAGTTCTTTATTAAACTCTTAAAGTACTTAAATAATGAATATACTGTATATTTCTTAAATTTGCATAACCTCTCCATCAATATTATGATCTTAAATTTGATTTAAAGGCACAAAAATGTGCAAAAGCTGACTTAAAAGTTTCCATTTATTTGTTATTCTGCTGTAATTTCTGACATGAACCTCGGGGACCCAGCGTGCACGTGTTGTACACGTTTAATAAACTGGAGTACCCAGTGGCTGAGTCGACGGTAAAACAGTGAAAGGGCACAGTGCAGGACTGCGAGACAGAAAAACAATAAGGACAGAGGCACGGCTGCCATTTGTCAGAGGCGTCTCTGAGCAGCGTCCATGTCAGGACGTCCATGTCAGGACGTCCACGCAGGACGTCCATGTCAGGACGTCCATGCAGGACGAGACTAAAGAAACTAATCTGCCCCCCAGGAGACGCTGTGGCCTGGACACCACGTGAGCTGAAGGAAAACACATCAGGAGCTGACGCACTCCTGCTTCTCTCAGGGAAAAAACAACTTATATATTTATAAATGTTTAAATATGAAGACATCATTCATGGACACAAGCCGGTGAAATGACAAACTCACAGCCTTCTATAAAAACGCTTCTTCTCTCCTCTGCTCTTGTTTCTCCCGTGTCTTTCTGTTTTTGTCAAACGCAAATGACAAACCGCCGGGATTTTTATTTTCCACACTTTCAATTACTGTTATTTCATCAGAAAACCAGCAAAATTCAATATTTTGACTATTTATTCATTAAATCCAACAGGAGTGTCTGTTTCAGATACACAGCCTTGCAGAAATCATCACGTGCAGCTTTTGTTGAGGCGGTAAGAAGAGTGAAAATATGAGGAAAATATTTGATGAAGTCAGTACAGGCTCCAGGGTGGACATGATCCAGCAGAGGTTCCTTGAGGTTCTGACTCCAGTGGAGGAGTTCAAGTTTCTCTGGGTTTTGTTCGCAGTGAGGGAAGAATGGAGCATGAGATTGACAGATGGACTGGTGCAGCATCTGCAGTATTGTGGACTCTCTACCGGTCCAATATAGTGAAGAGGGAGCTGAGCTGTAAGACAAAGCTCTCTGTTTACTGGTCGGTCTACGTTCCTCCCCTCACCTCTGGTCATGAACTCTGGTAGAGACTGAAAGAATGAGATCGTGGATCCAGGAGGTTGAAGTGAGTTTCCTCTGCAGAGCTGGACTCTCCCTTAGGGTGAGAAGTTCAGTCATCAGGAGAGACTCAGTAGAACCACTGCTCCTCCACATCCAGAGGAGACAGTTGAGGTGGTTCATCTGGTAAGGATGCTCCCTGTGCGCCTCCCTAGGGAGGTGCACAGGCATGTCTGTCTGGGAGGAGACCCCGGGGAAGACCCAGGACACTCTGGAGAGACCACGTCTCTGTTGGTCTGGGAACACCTTGGAGTCCTCCCAGAAGATCTGGAAGAGGCTGTGGAAAAACATGCCCTGAGACCTGACTTCAGAACTAGAGGAAGATGATGGATGGATGGATGGATGGATGGATGGATGGATGGATGGATGGATGGATGGATGGATGGATGGATGGATGGATGGATGGATGATGGATGTATGTATGATGGATGTATGTATGTATGGATGGATGCATGGATGGATGGAGAGATGGATGTATGTATGATGGATGTATGTATGATAGATGGATGTACGATAGATGGATGTATGATGGGTGGATGGATGGAGAGATGGATGGATG
>NC_056517.1:39171318-39180667 GCF_014905685.2 Nematolebias whitei
GTATGATGGGTGGATGGATGGAGAGATGGATGGATGTATGATGGATGGATGTATGATGGGTGGATGGATGGAGAGATGGATGGATGTATGATGGATGGATGTTTATCCATCAGTAACGCTCTCCTCCACCTTTTTCTTGCTTTAACAAACATTTACTTTCTCAGATCTGGAGAACGTTTTTCTCTCGTCTCTGAGTTCAAAGTTATAAAATATAATTTAGTTCACAGTCTTGAAGACGGTCGTGGTTTGTTCAGACTCGTCTCTCACTCGACGGCACATGAAGCTGCTGAGACGTCGTGTAAAGGACACACGTCGACAAAGAGCCGTTGTCCTGTGTACACCACCCATGCTGCATGTTGTTACTCAAACAGCCTGAGTGAGGAGAAAGAAAAAGACTTGATCTACAAATTGCCTGTTGTGCTTCAAGAATATTTATAAAAATACATATTTATGGTTGTAATTATGCAAATTATGAAATGCTGAGATTTTTACTGCGACTTGAGAAACAGGAAGAGAAGAAAAAGGAACATGTAGATGAGCTCGGGGTGTAATCACAGGGTGACAGAGGAGGTTTGTAAATCTTCACTAATTAACTCATCACTGTCGTTAAGCCGCGGTCGCTGCCACGAAACAAGGCACCGTGATCCTAAATGCTCCGCTCAGCCCCATCTTCATCATTTATACCTCGTCATAAAGACTGATCAGCACGAGAGACAACTCGAGACGGAAACCTAGAGACCACCTAGGAGGTCGGGGCGCTGACTGACATAACTCAGATATGAATGTAGTCTGTCTGGATGGGCGGGGGGATCAACCTCCTCATCTGCATGCTGCACGGGCTTCTCCCAGGTGTGATCAATAACATCTGCTCGTCTCTGAATGCAGCCCTCATCATCAAATGTCACATAGATCTGATTGCCAGGATGCTCAAACATGCCGTGACATTCTGCCCGAGCCAGCGGGAGACGAAAACCATCGCGGGGGGGGGGGGGGGGGGGGTGAAGGCCCTGCGAGGGACTGAGAGGCAACAAGTGAAGAAAAAAACTTTCAAGTCCGTGAATCGACTTCCAATGAGCAAGAAAATAAATATCTGTGATGTAGGAGAGTCGTCTGTTTGGAGCCGAGTCCAATCTGTTGGAGGAGGAAGTCGTCCCATGGTGAGTTTTGATTTGTGGAGACACACGGAGACGAGTGACCACACCACGTCCTTGACAAACTGAATAAACATGGCATTAGAGGAGTAGCACTCCAGTGGGTATCCAGTTGTTTAATAATAGTTTGTACAGGTAAACTATGCAAGATCTGAATTTTGTGTTAATGGATGTGGCGTTCCTCAGGGCTCTGTGTTGGGACCAAAGGTGTTTGTTTTGTATGTGAGTGATCTTGGTTGAACACTTTCAGTTCATTTCTTCACCCTTTCAGACCTCAACAAGCTTCCCTGCTTCGTTTCCTTAAACCTCCTGAAATCTCATTCATGGCTTTCTTTTAATCAGCTGCAACACATGAACGTCTCCAGTCACGCTCCAGCCCTTCAGGTTGTCTGATACTCTGATCGAACGTCGAGTCAAATTTAAAACATCATTTTGGGGATTTCCCACAAAGAATTTTACAATCCGTGTCCCTTTGTGGTTCCTGAGTTCTCAGCTGCCTGAGTGGGGGTTGTTCCAATCTGAGCTTCATCCTGAGCAGATTGGATTCAGACAACACTCAAACACCTTTACAGGTTGGTAGTTTGAACACAGTCCACCCTGGTCCCTGATGGAGGACCCCCTACGGATCTGACGTGACCCCTCACAGGCAGCAGTTATTACCTGGACGTCTCAGGGTACAAAACGTCCTCTTCAGCTGCCGGCTGATTAAAGATAATTAAACAGCCAAACACGGGAAACTTTTCTTTGTGTAAAAGTTTTAATGAACTGTTTATTAAAATCCTCTCAATAAGAACGTCTATCAATCAGTGTGGATTACCAGGACGCTGCAGGATGAGTCTATTCAGTTTGTTCTGGTTGGCTCAGAGCTGACTGGACCCACTGTGGTCACTGGGTGCTATGATGGGCGGTGTCCATCACAAGTTACCACTCTGCACACGCGTTGCTTTATTTGAACCCAGTTCAAGCCTCGGTTTGTGGTTTGACTGGGATCTTTTCTCTGTCTGAGCACAGCCGAGTCGAGTGAAAGAGTTGGCGTGAATCCAGTCTAGATTGAAAACCGACACACTGGGGTGTTTACTGACTACTGTGGATGAATTATTCAAGAGTATTTATGTGCACAAGACACACAGGTAATAGTTCTGGGTTAAAGTACCAAACTAGTCAAAAGATTAATGCAACTAATTATCTTAGCCGGTTAGTAATTGGCGAGTTATATCATTTTTATGTGCTGAGAAATTGATTATACTTTCTGGAAATGCTCATCAGCCTGTTTTATGCTGCACGGCGCTCTAATCAACTGCAAGCTGCCCAGTGCAGATGGTAAATCTTTACCGAGTGACACATCATTCCTTCTGATTGCTCGTCTCCGAGACACCTCCGTGTCCTTTGCCCCAGCAGTGAACATCAATACACGCCACTGCTGCGGGGGTAATTATCTTATGATAGCCTCTTGCTCCACAAAAGGTTAACTGCTGTCTCTGGGGGGTTGGATACCACATGCATCTGTGAGAGATGGACAGAAGGAAGAGGGGTTCTTTCTAAAAGAAGAAGGTCTCCAACACAAACAGGTGCGTATCTGTCATCGTAAATAGCAAAACTGGCAAACGCGCATGAGCTCGGCCCGCAGACACCCACTGCACACGGCAGCACTCAGCAGATGGACGTCAGGTTTGATAATGGTTGAAATAAAGAAGCGGACCAGCAGAGACCATCTTCGTTCTCAACAGTTATGACTTGAAACTCTTCTGGCACCGGAATCACATCAGAACCTTGAAATGAGCACAGGGTTGCACACAGAGACCTCGCACGTCACGGTGGGTCCTGCATCATTAGATGAACAACGGCTGAGTGGAAAAGGTTTTATTTCTTCTGTAGCTAAAGAGACAGGCTGGTCTTCTACGCAGCTGCTTCCCAACATGGATGAACTTTAGAGAAAAATACACTTCAGGGTAAAACAGTTAGAAAAACAACCACGATCTCCTAACTCTTGAAGTCTGTATTAAGGATGACTCAGATACCACTACAGCAAATTTCAGCTCATTATCAGTAAAAATGGCTAAAGTTGGTGTTTTCTAAGGTTTTTAAGGCCTATCAGTGGAGGCTGGCCAATAGAGGGCGCTAGGGCGCCACTCCAGCACTCAGCACATTACCTGAATAAGACATTAAAAAAATGAAATAAAAATATTTTCCAATATACGTACACATATTTCGTGTTGTGTCAGATAAATATTTTATAGTTAATGATGAGTAGAGTTGTTTCGTTCAAAAATGTCTCTGATTGATGACATATTTCCGCCCTGGCGTGCAAAAATCTTTGTCCATAGACTCTCATTAAAAGTTGTACACGCACAGTTAGCTCCTCTTCAATAGAAGATATGGGACCATTCTGGGCGCACCTCTCCTGCGCCCAGAGCTGAATGCACGGTACGGATCGTGCTCCCGGAACAAATCATGCCACTCACAACCAGGCTAGGTGTGAGAGAGGCTAGCTGCTGCAGGTAGGCTTTAAGCCATTGAAATCCCTTTATATAATGACCATGTTTCCATTTCTGACTGATATGCCTCTCAACTTTTAGATGTCTCTGTGAAAAAAAACCTTCTGCTGTGTATTTGAAAAGTGGGAACTGGCGAGTTTGTTTTGTTTGTTTCTGGAGCTAGCATGCTAGTGCTAGCCTCCAGGTTATTGTATTGGGCTTGAATCAGTGCTATTGCTACATTTATTTGAATGTGCTTATAGAAAAAAACAATTATCAAACATTAATATTTTTCTATAAAAAATGTCACTGACGGTATCGTTATATTATTTTTGAACACCTGCATTTGTTTTGATCTGGATAACTAGCTCCTAGTGTTAACAATGAAGCATTTAAATTGAAGGTACATTGAAAAGGTGAAATGTTATATTGTGTGCTAAGATGCAATATTAGGACCTTTAGTATTAGGAATATTGAATAATTCTCAAATAATGAGCTTGATTCTATTTGGATTATGAATATCACTATAGTAATGATGATAAATCATTTACATGTATTGCTTATATTTATGATTGTTTTTGATATTGATGAAGCCCAGGGTTATTGATTATTAGGTCTGTTCCACACAGACCAGGTTCCTGTCTATTACTGAGGATGGAGAGATCACTTTGCCTTCTTTTTGTACAAATGCTAGACTTGTGGGAACAACAAAAACCCACCTATATTTGCTGAAAGTTGTGTGGATCTGCCACCCTACTTCAACACAGACTGATGTAGCCAGCAGTGACAGCTGAACTCTGCGTTTGACGTCTTTAGTCGTAGTAATTAACGCAGATCGGATGCCAGGCTCGTGTGACAACCTGCAATGAAGCGCGTTGTGTCTGCGACTTCCTCCCACTAATCAGAACTGAGACAGGCCCATAAAGCTCAGCCCTTTGTTCTCAATGTCTTCTTGTGCGGCTGTCGCTCCTTGTAAAACTTTGCAGCCGGCGTGCTTGTCAGTGCTCGTCTTAAGCCCTTCAGGAACATTTAAAGAGTTGGCTTCAAAGTGGGAAGAGAACATCTTGTACCAGTGGCGGCGGTGATGCAAAGGCGGCTATTAGTGATAAGAAATTAGGAAGATGAGGAAGATCAAAAGGAAAATCCCTCTAATAGTGTACATCAGGGATAACCTCTGTGATTAGCGCAGCTTGTGGGATCCCAGCAGGGTGGCAACGGACCACCCAGTAGCTCAGATGAACTCAAAGTGACGTGAAGCCGCTGCTGCATCTTATCAAGGCGCTGACGTTGAACCTCTAAAGGCAGCTCAAACTTTATGAGTCGGCTGCAGCGTGCCGTGTGCCGGCGTCAGACTTATCCAAGCACAGAAACTGCATCTCGATCAGCAAACTGGTTAAATCATCTGGACCAGTTTCAAACCAGTACAAACGTTGACAACACTGAATTCTCAGCAGCTGTTTGCTGGATGAGAACGTGAGTCAACTCTGAACATACGAGAACATTAGCTGTTCCACAAGATAAACTTTTATTTGAATTATTTAAAGATAAATCTCAGTTTCATTGAATGTTATGAGCAATAAAGTTATATTGATTGATTGATTAGTTCATGTTCCTTAAAATGCAGTTTCTGTGTGGACACAAAGCTTAAACAATGAAAACTTTTATACATTCATTACAAAAATCAGTCCTCTGTGGCCCAAGAGTATAACCAAACTTTTCACGCACGCACGCACGCGCACATGCACATCTGTGCAACTACAATCAGTTGTAAGCTGCTGATCGGCTCTGTGCATTAAAAGCTCATTACGTCTGAGGCTTTGATCCACTGATAAAGTCGGGGAGGACGAGATCATGAGCACGAGAGAGAAATAAATTAAGACTCTTTTCCAGGACACGTGCAGAGAGGAAAGTTTTGAAGAACAGAAGAGTGAGGGATCATTGCAGGTGAGGAGAACAAGCACCAGCCTGCGGAGACGAACAGCGCCTGTTGGATAAACACGTCTGAAAGCTGGTGAGGTCCGTCCTTCTCCACCTCGTACTCACCGTCCGTGGAGCAGCCAGTGGAGCCGTCGCTGGAGCAGTAGCGCATCTCGATCCTCTGCCTCCCCACTTCCAGCAGGCCGGGGTCGGGGATTCGAGCTTTGCAAGTGTAGCGGAAACGTTGCTCATAGTGGCCGCCGTTGTCAGAGATGTTGACGGGCGTCCAGGGAGTCCACGGCGTGGTCTTCTTAAGGTCAGGACACGGCAGGGTGTTGCACGGCTGATACTCCTGGAGACACAACAGCACGGACACGTTTGATTATTTTAACTCGTCCTCCTGCGGACGCTCTCCAGGTTAATCACATCAGTTATTTCTGCTGGAGCTCTCAGGCATCACGACTCGGCACTTTTTGAAACTCACAGTGGCGACTCGTGAAATTAAACATCTTGTTTCATGTGGACGTCAACAGACTTCTGATATGGGGTGCTGTTTGTAAAGTTAAATAATTAACAGCAATATTGTGGTTTATTTAGCCTTTCATAAAAAATTAAAGTCATATTTTCACCATGTTATGTCATAGTTCCAAACTAAATATTTAATTTACAAGCTAAACATTTAATTTACAAATTAAATACTAATAACTTGCAAGTTAAATATTTAGTTTGTAAACTAAATATTTAACTCCACACAAAATATTTTGTTTACAAACTAAATGTTCATGTCCAAGCTAAATGTTTAATTTAGAAACTAAATATTTAACTTACTAGCTAAATATTTAGCTAGCAAGATAAATATTTATGTCCGACCTAAATATTTAGTTTAGCAAATTTAATATTTATTTTGGAAATTAAATGTTTAATTTGAAAAATAAATATTTAGGTGCAAGCTAAATATTTAGTTAGTAAATTAAATATTTAGTTTAGGAATTAAATGTTTAAATTAAAAATTTAATATTTGGTTTGGAAATTAAAAGTTTAGTTTTGAAAATAAATATTTAGCTTGGAAATTAAATACTTAACTTACACCTAAATATTTAACTTGCAAGTTAAATATTTAGTTAGTGAAATGTATGAATAACAGTGAATATGACTTTGAAAGAAAAGCTTTTTTTTCTTACGAAAGGCTAAATAAACCAAAATATTGCTGTTAATTATTGTCTGTGTAACTTTATAAACGGCACCCCGTACTCTGAACGTTTTCACTGTCACGTTTAGCCTCTTGATTGCAGTTTAGTGAGACAGCCCACATTAAAACGCCTATAAATGCTGTTTTTTATCCCATCAGTCCTGTTGGACACATTTCTCAGCATGTTCAGAAGTGATGACACACAAACTTACACAAATACAACTGGACAAGTTTCTGAACAAGCTCAGAGACGAACGATCGAAGCAGTAAATGTCATTGTTCATTTTATTTTTGTGTCTAATGTTAATTTAAAAAAGAGCAAAAACTATATAAAAAAGATAAAAGTCAACTGTGTTCGTGGTAACTTTTCCTCTTGTCTACGTTTGGCTTTTAAAGTCGGGCTGTGCAATGTTTAATCTGCTCCGAGCCTCTAAAGGTTCGATACATTAGACTTGGTCGAAAGGGCCAACAGGAAATAGATATTATATATTTTATATATATTATATGTAAATATATCCATCCTCCATCCCCTCCTCACGTGGCGCTCTGCTTGATTAAAGGATTCAAAAGATATCAGGTGCATAAATGGCCGTCCAGCCTTCCTTTTTCCTCCCTGATAAAAAGCAGGAGTCAGAGGAGGTGACGCCTCAGAAGTGAATGACATCCTTGAAAAGGAGGTGAGACGGCTGCCATCTTCCTCTCCACTTGTTTATTTATGCTGAATGGAGCTCGAGTGACTGCCAGGCCTTGATAAAATAAGATAAGAGCTCCTTTCTGCACATTTGTCAGCCTGTCACATGGGAAGTGACGGGTCAGCTGAGGAAAAGAACCTTTTAACGTCGTGCAGCCGATTTCTCTCCATCTTTTTTTATTTTGTATCACCGCTCGGGATCTTGCTTTGCATCCATCCATCCATCTTTACATTTCTCTGGGCCCATTGCTCATGGCTGCTCATAACTTGCACAGCGTCGGATCTTTCCCCCGGTCGTTCTCCCGTCTGTATCGGTTTCATCTCTGCCTCCGCCTCTTCACCACGTCTCCTCCTCCTCTTCCTCCTCCAGAGCACCAAGGTTAAAAACACAGGGAGGATTTAGATTCTGTTAAGGCCCCCGTGATGAATGGGAGTGTCACCTCCATCACACTTCCTGCCTCTCTCCATCTCCTACAATAATCATCGGCAGACATTAATATTTAACACGGTGCCGTCACAGACTGGCCCCCAGTCAAACCTGGCTGGTGTTTCTCTGCTGCCTGCAGCGACACGTGGCCTGAGCTGGGCAGAGAGAAGCCAAACGATCTGCGGCTGTTTGTTGTGCGAGCCGTTGATGGCGGCCAAACACGGTCAATATTTAATGAGGCTTGTCTGCTGAGCGTTTCTCCCTGCGCTCTCTGAGGATTAGTGCTCATGCAGAGGGCTGAGGAGATCATCACTGGGCCTCAATAAACCTCATTCACGCTTTCTGTTGAACAAACAGCTTACAAGGTAAATATAAAAACATCCTACGTACTGAACAGACTTTTATTGGGATGTCCAGGCATGATTTTTAAATCTTTACTAGAGACCCAAACTACTCAGAATAAATGGTCCCGTATAAAGAGACCCATAAACACACGACGTCACCGGTTCCTGAAATAAAATTGCGAGGATGCACGCCGTTAAAAGGAATGATTGTGTTTCTCAGGCTACAAAATCTAAACAGTTTGAGACAAAGACTGAGGTCGAAGTAGAGAAACGATCGAGTCTAATGAGGAGGAACAAACAGCCGCAAAGAACAAAATCCTCCGTTAACATCGAATCTCTCACTTGAGTATAGAAACATCACAAAACAAAGTTGCGTTTAAAAGCAGAATTAATGTTTGGACATTTATTAGAGAAGTAAAAATGCAAATTTACAAAATAATTCATATTTGAATTAGCTCAATATATAAAGAAATGGTAAGTAAATGGTTGTCAGTGACCAGTACGAGCACCTCTGGTGCACAGTCTCAATTCCTGTTGGAAAGAAGTGAAGTGACTTTGAAAGCTTCTGTGTACAATTCATTTATTTCTGCAGGTAGTTCTTAGCATAATTTCGTCTCTTACAACTTGTGAGTAAAATTTAGTCGACGCCGTAGTTTTTGTTTTCCAACACAACTTTAATAGTTTAGACATGAATTAGAGTTGCATCGTTGAAAAATAATCAACATTTCCAGTATCATAAAATGACAGTTCAGAGATGTAAAAACACAGGTGCAGCGTCTGCAGTGAAGCGGGCGCTGTACTGGTCTGTCGTGGTGAAGAGAGAGCTGAGTCAAAAGGTGAAGCTCTCAATTTACCGATCGATCTATGTTCCTACCCTCATCTATGGTCATGAGCTTTGGGTTGTGACCGAAAGAACGAGATCACGGATACAAGCGGCCGAAATGAGTTTTCTCCGCAGGGTGTCTGGGCTCTCCCTTAGAGACAGGGTGAGAAGCTCGGTCATCCCGGAGGGACTCAGAGTAGAGCCGCTGCTTCTCCACGTCGAGAGGAGCCAGTTGAGGTGGCTCGTGGACGCCTCCCTGGTGAGGTGTTCCAGACACATCCCACTGGGAGGAGACCCAGAGGAAGACCCAGGACACGCTGGAGGGACTATGTC
>NC_056517.1:39181067-39181892 GCF_014905685.2 Nematolebias whitei
TGTTGCTGCTGATCTGTTTCATGATGCTGCTGATCTGTTTCATGTTGCTGCTGATCTGTTTCATGTTGCTGCTGGTCTGTTTCATGTTGCTGCTGATCTGTTTCATGTTGCTGCTGATCAGTTTCATGTTGCTGATGATTGGTTTCATGTTGCTGCTGATCGGTTTCATGTTGCTGATGATCAGTTTCATGTTGCTGCTGATCGGTTTCATGGTGCTGCTGATCGGTTTCATGTTGCTGCTGATCGGTTTCATGACCTCTTTCAAACCAACACATTGATACAGATTAAACAGGTGCCAGAGGACTATCTAAGATTAGGAAACCAGGCAGACCAAGAGCCCATGCTCCAACTATTACATTTCTCCTAAATGTGTGTGTACATGTTAACCAGGCAAATCCCACTGAGATCACAGATCTCTTCTGCGAGGGAGACCTGGCCTGAAGGTAGCCTATCATGCATATTTTTGGTATGTGGGAGGAAACCGGCGTACCTGTAGAAACCCACGCAAGCACGAGAAGAACATGCAAGCTCCACACAGAAAGACCCCAGGTCTGTTTCATGTTGCTGCTGATCTGTTTCATGTTGCTGCTGGTCTGTTTCATGATACTGCTGATCAGTTTCATGTTGCTGCTGATCAGTTTCATGTTGCTGCTGATCAGTTTCATTTTGCTGCTGATCTGTTTCATGTTGTTACTGTTGATCTGTTTCATGTTGCTGATCTGTTTCATGTTGCTGCTGATCTGTTTCATGTTGCTGCTGATCAGTTTCATGTTGCTGCTGATCAGTTTCATGTTGCTGCTGATCAGTTTCATGTTGCTGCTGATC
>NC_056517.1:39181902-39191233 GCF_014905685.2 Nematolebias whitei
TGATCAGTTTCATGTTGCTGCTGATCAGTTTCATGTTGCTGCTGATCTGTTTCATGTTGCTGCTGATCTGTTTCATGTTGCTGCTGATCTGTTTCATGTTGCTGTGTTCATTCTTGCTCATCTGCTCACACAGACTCATGTTCGTGCTGCTGTTCGGCGTATTGTTTTTGTACCATTAGTGCTTACCGTACTTTTAGTTAACATTTTTCTTAGGTCATATCTTTGATCTTGTCACTGTTTTTCTTTAACATTTTATACTTTTGTTGGATGTAACTGGGACCCTGTGTACACAATTTCATTCCACCACATGTGTCATGTATGACGAATAAATAAACTCCGACTCTTCTGAGAATGACACGTTACTGGACAGCATTACGGATCCATTAGAGACAGCCTTCCTAAACTACGTGCACTGAACAGAGCGACACTGGAAGCTAACGCTAACGCACAAGTCACCGCTAGCTGACGTCCTAGCTAGCATTACACGCTGACAAGCGTTCCGTTACAGATAACGTTACTCTGGAAACGGTAACGGATTACGACACGTAACGTTGCTGAAGTAGGATTATTCTTTTACCAAATCAAGTTTAACTTACACAGCAGGTTACATCGTTGGCCCACAACGAGACTTACCTCAGAACTGACAGAGTCCGTGACCTAGTTCTAACGTAGACCAGTTCCCTTCGTCCGTGGAAAGATTTGTCGTCTGTCTCGGCTCTGATCGGCCAAATGACTCGAGTTCCACCAAAGATGTCCGATTGTAGACAGAAACCTTGTTTCTTATTCATTAAAGGCTAGTCCATGGGAAGTTTTGCCCCCCCCCCCACCAACTCTCCGGCTCCAGATGATTCACGTAAACGACATATTTTGTTTGAAATCGGTGAATTTTGACAAAAAGCAACTAATTTGCAGGTATTCTGTTTACGGGTACGAAGGGACCACCTTTGATTCTTTAGTGCAGTCTCCAAGGTCAACGTGGCGACAGAGGAAGACCTTGGACTTCCTGCACGGTTTGTGCACGTGGGTCCAAAAGTACAACAGTGCAGAGCCTGGAACCTGACGTGTTGCAGGTGTAAACGCCGTCATTTGGTTCAGATTCACTCGTGGAAATAAAAAGCTGCTCCTCGTTTCTCCTCTGCTCAGGCAGCAGGTGCTCCTTTTCTGTCTCGATAAACAAACGGTTAAAATCAAATGTCCTCCAACCTGAAGAGCATTTATTGTGTCATGACACATCTTCATACGGGTGGAGACAATTATGAGGATATTCCTGGAAACAACAAGTAAACAACGGTGTTTTTGTGTAAACAAGGCCTCTTTGAGTCTTTCCTGCTTCAGCCTGTATAAAATCATCTTTACAGTTGACTTGTTACATATGAAGCTGAAGTTTGTGATCGACTGCAGCACTTTGCAGTATTGACATCGCAACAACAAAAAGTTTTCCAGACACTGTGCAGCCCAATTATAAAACACATGCAACACGTCGAGGTAATTACTCTCCATTAACATCTGCAGCTCTTTAATGTTTATCAGAAGAGGAAATAAAAGGCAGTAAATGTTGTTTTAATCAGAGGGAATGCAGAGCGACTTATCACAGCCGTCCAAACAAAGTCTTCTTTGGCTGAAAGGTGTTTTTGAAGTCTACATCCAATTACAGCTCCCGCAGCTCAGACGGACCCCAATTAAGCCGACATCACAGTGTAAGACGACAAGGAGCCACGGAACAAAGAAAAGAGACGAGCGGAGAACATCCAGGAGCAGGAGACCAAACAAGCCGAGAACCGTTGGCTTCAACAGTCTCCAGGTCCCGCAGGGGGGTCCTTTGACCCCTCGTTATGTAATCACCTGTTAGCAAAATAACTCGTGAATCACTGTTTAATGAATCTCTCCGAGAGTTGATGCACATTTACAACCGATTGACTTTTAGAGTCAGTCCAGTTCAAGATGGCTGCCACAGCTAATCTAGCGCAGCAAACACAAACGCCTGTAACTGTTTCCAGATGTGGTGGTAAAACTTGGTTTGGTAGTAGCTGAGAGTCATTCCCATCTCATTGCCTGCTAAAAATTAGACAATTTCTTTGATTAAAACTTTTGCACACGGCGCAGTGAGTGTAACGCATTTATTCAAGAACTGATTGAAATCGTTTCTTCCAGCCTGAGCCCAGTAAAACCAGTTGAATCTGAATCCAAACCCCACGTGTTCCAGTCAAACGCTCCTCGGAGCGTTCGAAGCATCAAAACTACAGAAAAACTCCAAGAGGCTCGTGTCCACACGGCCCCGACCCACATCCTTTAATCCCGCTCCACGAGGCACGACAGCTCGCTCGTTCTTCCTGCGACTGTGGACGAGCGAGCGCGCGCACGTCAGAAAACAGGAGCGAGCGCGCGCACGTCAGAAAACGGGAGCAGAAATAAGCGAAGAGTCGCTTCATTCTTTCACGAGGCTCGTGTTTCAACACTCTGCATCAGCCGCGCTTCAGAGAAAGCGTTGCGGCAGAAAATAAGCCTATTCATGTGCGCAGTGATTATTCTCTGGGTGTGCATGTGCATGTGCATGTGCAGCATTAAACAGGCCTTGGTGATAAATCTGACGGCTGCCACCCCAGTATAAATACAGCCCGGGGGTTCGGTCGTGTGGATGATCCAGTTCGTCACGTACCTGACCACACCCTGGACAGTAGTTGCCGTTCTCACAAGTTCTGCGCCGGGACTGGATGCCTCCGCCGCAGGGCACGTTGCAGCGTTCCCATGCCGACCAGGCCGACCAGTAAACGTGTGGGGGGCAGGGCAGGTGCTCGTTGCAGTACCTGGGTGAGGAGGGGGGACACCAACTTTGTTTAAACCGTCACACAAGACGTAACTCTCTGAAACGTGACCCGAGAGTTGCGGGTTCACATCCTGCACCACGAGTCCAACATGACTGATGTTTCACAACTTTCTTCATCCGTGCCTGATGGAGGTCGAAAGAAAAAGGTTTGTGGTGACTTAAAGCCGTTTTCCTGCTTCTGACTGTAGCTGCAACACAAACCAGCCCAGAGAACACGTGCACATTTTAGAAAGTCAAACCAGAGGAGCTTCAAAGTTCAGCATCTCCTGAAGGAGGTCCGGTTGGATGAGGACGCTGACGGGTTCTTTGAAGATGCAGTTTGGAGGAATCGAGTTTTATTTTGACAAGCTGAAGCTACGTCAAGGTTTAATACATTTATTCAATAAAAATTATACAACTTTTGAGACTGAACTTGGCTGAGGAGCATTTTCAAAATGAACTTTATTTACAAAGATCTTTTCGACAGAAATTCATCGACTGCTTCAAAAACATCGTTCCCTTTGAACTTTACTTCAAAAAACTTTCTCAGTTTTTATTTTAGCTGTTAGTCAGAGCTAACTTTAAGCTATCTACAAAGTACATAGCCTTTTACTACATTAAACTTTTAGCTAGCATTTCAGTATGTCTGCACATGTTTTTAGCTTTTAGCTCTTCTCCTTTGTTTTGGCTTCTTCTGCAAATTTCAGTAAAGACATTCAGCATTCATGCCGAATGTGTAAGAAGTAATATATAAACTTAATATTTTATTTCTTTCACATTCCGCAGAGAAATGACTACATTTTGTATGTGTATATATATATATATATATATATATATATATATAGTTTATAGTTTTTATATATATATAGTTTATAGTTTTATATATATATATATATGTATATATATAGTTTATAGTTTTATATATATATATAGTTTATAGTTTTATATATATATGTATATATATATATAGTTTTGCACAGCGTTTTGCCTGAACGTTGGAGCAGCATCATCAGCCAGGCATCTTCTGAGCCCTGGAAGCTTCCTCTCCATCAGGTCCTCAGAACCAGAAGCTTTCTGGGTCAGACAGATCCTGATTGGCATTTCTAGGTCTGTGACGTAAAGTTAGTCTGACAGACCTGCAACTAAATGCAGCAAATGTGTTTTACAATGCGCACGAACGCCTCACCAGCTCTGGCAGAGGCAGCTCGAAGAGAAAAGGCCGATAGCTTCATCGTTAGCGTCGCTCTGAATTGTTTTAGGAGAATTAGTTTTTCATTACAACGGAACAAACACTAAAGGGAGAGTTCCCGAGAAGCCAAAACAAAGGAGAACCTTAGCTAAAATCTATAGTAAAGTTTCCAAAACTGATTAAATTATAAACATTAGTCTTCAGAATAGTACAAGAAGTGACACTTTTGCCCCAGATGGAAAAGTATTTTAAATTTACACCACAATGTAAATTAGACCACTGACACTTTGCCTCCTTTTCAGAATAGGTTTAAGATTTCCCTTTTTGATAAATCCTATAGTTAGGGTCGGCTTGGGTTTCCTGAGCTGTCCCTTAGTTCTGCTGCTCTAGGCTTAGACTGCTGGAGGACAAACTGACCACATGTCCTCTCTCTCTGCTGTCTTTACTTGCTCTACTCTACCTTTTTAATTTGTAATTATTTCTATCTTAACAAGTTTTTGTCTTTCCTCCATTTAGAAAGTGCACCTGGACCTGTCATTCTGTGTTTGTCTGTTTCTACTTCCTGTCCTCTGTTTCTACTTCCTGTCCTCTCTCTTTCTACTTCCTGTCCTCTCTGTTTCTACTTCCTGTCCTCTCTGTTTCTACTTCCTGTCATCTCTGTTTCTACTTCCTGTCCTCTGTGTTTCTACTTCCTGTCCTCTATGTTTCTACTTCCTGTCCTTTGTTTCCATTTTCTGTCCTCTCCGTTTCTACTTCCTGTCCTCTCTTTTTATACTTCCTGTCATCTCTGTTTCTACTTCCTGTCCTCTCTGTGTCTACTTCCTGTCATCCGTTTCTACTTCCTGTCCTCTGTGTTTCTACTTCCTGTCCTCTCTGTTTCTACTTCCTGTCCTCTCTGTGTCTACTTCCTGTCCTCTACGTTTCTACTTCCTGTCATCTGTTTTGACTTCCTGTCATCCGTTTCTACTTCCTGTCCTCTCTGTTTCTACTTCCTGTCCTCTCTGTTTCTACTTCCTGTCCTCTATGTTTCTACTTCCTGTCCTTTGTTTCCATTTTCTGTCCTCTCCATTTCTACTTCCTGTCCTCTCTTTCTCTACTTCCTGTCCTCTCTGTTTCTACTTCCTGTCCTCTATGTTTCTACTTCCTGTCCTTTGTTTCCATTTTCTGTCCTCTCTGTTTCTACTTCCTGTCCTCTCTTTTTATACTTCCTGTCATCTCTGTTTCTACTTCCTGTCCTCTCTGTGTCTACTTCCTGTCATCCGTTTCTACTTCCTGTCCTCTGTGTTTCTACTTCCTGTCCTCTCTGTTTCTACTTCCTGTCCTATATGTTTCTACTTCCTGTCCTCTCTGTGTCTACTTCCTGTCCTCTACGTTTCTACTTCCTGTCATCTGTTTTGACTTCCTGTCATCCGTTTCTACTTCCTGTCCTCTCTGTTTGTACTTCCTGTCCTCTCCGTTTCTACTTCCTGTCCTCTCTGTTTCTACTTCCTGTCCTCTATGTTTCTACTTCCTGTCCTCTCAAACCAGCCGGTTGAAGCAGATGTTCGCTCGTCCTGAGCCTGGTTCTGCTGGAGGTTTCTTCCTGTTAAAGGAAGTTTTTTCTTCCCACTGTCTCCTCTGCTCTTGCTCAGGATGAGAGACTGTGATGAAGAGAAGATTCACCACAACCTGCAGCTTCCTTAGATAGAGAACTTTAATAATTGTCTTTTGTAATGTCTGAATGTTTCTGTTCAGCACCCTGAGACAACTTCTGATGGAACTTGGAGCTACAGAAATAAACTGAACTGAATTGAATTGCATCTTTATGATAAGAATAATGAATATAAATAATAAAAAAATAGGCACCACTTTGCTTTTTGCAGTTTTCTTATGGTGTTTTAACAATGTCTAGACATCCTAAATTATTATGGTCTCTCTTTATGTTATCATATTTGCAGGGACAGTTGGAACACAACTTTTAAAGGACATATTTTGAAAGACGCTTACTTCAAATGTCTGTTTTACATAAAAATGAGACAAACGTAACGACCCTTCATTCAGCTGCAGGACCGTTACTGCAGATATGAAAGAGACATTCTCAGAAAACATCACAATTCAAATTGAAAAGTGTCCATCAGGCATTGCTCTGAAATCTGATGATCTGCTTCAGCTGAAGGACATGAAGTCCACTGAAGACGAGCCAATGAACCCTGGTCTGTGACGTCTTCTCAGAGATCAGACTGAGGGGACGAGACGTCTCACCTGAAGCTAACAGTTTGAGTCGGGACGTGTCCCAAAGGACGACACGCTGGAACATACAGCTCACGAGTCAGACCTACATGGACGAGCCCCAGCAGCGTGCACACCTTCCTCTACTAAGAGCACGAGACGCTCCCGTCGCCTCTAATGACATCAGTTTACAGCGTCGCCTCGTTTTATGAATGACCTGCAGACAGACACCACGCTGCTCCTGCGGTTTCTACACAAACTTTAAAACTGCTTTAATGCCGTTTCTGCACGTTTGGCACATGAATGAAGAAACGGACTCCTTACAATAAAAAAGCTGTAAAGTTAAAGTTTGACGCCAGAATTTAAAACTAAAGATCTTTGGATGAGATCGGAGTTAAACTGTAGTTTTTTGGTCAAACCTGAGGTTTTGCAGGAACTCACGTCTTATTGTGAATTCTTACAAATTATTTTAATTCTTGGTGTTTGTGTTGGGAATCTCTGCTTCTGCCACTTTTAGCTGCGACCGTGTAAAAGTGAAGCCTTCGATTCTAAACGTTAACGGTCGTGTCGGTACATGGTTCTTATTCAGGATCCATTAAAATATTTCTACTGCTTCAAGAGATATTTTGTTAACAGGCTCATGCTGGCCTTATTGTGTGAAAGTTTATGAAGCGTCCAAATCAAAAATCATTCATCAAAACGTCCGGCTCTTTCAGGACAATATACGACTTTTGGTATTGGTGCAGCTTTAGCTGTTTGAAATATTTTAGCCTTTTTTGACATTTTTTTCCCTCATAGAAAATGAATTGAGCTCATTTTAATCCTTCAAATCTTTAGCTCTGTTTACAACCTTTTACTGCTCCTTTCACTTTTTGTTCTGCTTCAGCTTCTTTCAGCTTCCTGCTGCAACAACAAAAAAAAATCATCTACTTTCAGCTAATATCAGGTGTTTTTTCAGCTGTTCTGTTCTCCTTTCAGGTTCTTTCCATTAACTACATTTTTGTGCTTTTTCTAACATCTTTCTGCTCATTTTAGCTTGTTATGCTCCTTTCAGCTAATTTCTGAAAAGTCAACATTTTCTGCTATTTCAGCTACTATTTAGCTGTTTTTGCTAATTTTAGCTTTTTCAGCTAATTCCACATTTTTTGTACTCTAAACTTTTTTCAGCATAATTCAGCAGAATTATGCTCTCTCCACTCCCTTATGGAAATTTAAGCATCTATCTGATTTTTTAGCTATATTTCAGCTGTTTTATTTGCTAATTTCAGCTTTTTTCTGATAATTTCCACTTTTTTGTGCTCATTTTTGCTTATTTCAGCGTAATTAGGCAAACATCTGTTCTTTCTGCTTTATTCAGCTAATTTAAGCTTGTTCTACCTTTTCAGCTACCTTTTTAGCACATTTTAGCTGTTTTCAGATAAATCCAATTTTTTTGTGGTAACCGTTGCTACTTTCAGCCTAATTAACTTCTTTCTGCTAATTTCAGCTTGGTACGCTTCTTCAGCTTATTTCTGCTAGTTACAGTTATTTCAGCTACTATTTAGCTGTTTTTATGCTAATTTTAGCTTTTTCAGCTAATTCCACATTTTTTTGCATTAATTTCGACTTCAGTGTTTATGCTAATTTCATCTATTTAGCTACTTTCCTAATTTTTGTGCTCATTTCTGCTTATTTAAACCAAAACCATGCATGTTAGGCCTCCCTTGCAAAAGAGATTAATTAAAGGTTAAATAAAGATGAATAATTCAGCAAATATGTTCTTTCTGCTTTCTTCTGCTATCTTCGGCTTGTTCTTCTAATTCAGCTACATTTCAGCTGTTTTTCAGCAGCAATAAGTATTCATACTGCATTTTCACAGGAAATGCAATTTCTCTAGTTTAAGTTAGTTTGTTTTGCAACTTTTACACAAATTATAAAACTTCATTTTTATGTAATTTTGTACATAACTGAAGAAAAGTGAGCTCTGTTCTGCTAAAAAAAGTTTTTAAATTACACTCTTTCCTTTCTTTTAGGCTCGAGCTGAATATTTGTCGTCCGTTTGCCAAATGCTCCTATTCTTCACGTAAATCCTCCGAGCTGCTGTTCACTGCCACTAATCTGCACGCTTTCAGAGGACGCGTGCAGAAAAGACTGAATTACGATCTGAGGAAAAATAAATGAGTGCGAGAGGCTTGCATGTGGACAAAACGTCCCAACACCACGATGATATGTTTTAAAAGTGTGCCGTCAGTGCAGCAGAGATAATGTTCACTAATCACAGCAGAGCGGCTTCGCTCCATCTCATCCTCTTTCTGTTCTGTAAAACACACGGGGCTGATCACACTCAAACGAGGCTAATTACTCGGAGCAGGCTGAGTCAGCGGCGTGCACGGCGTCAGCGAGGGAAATATTAGCAGAAGGTTCATAAACATCCAGACTGAGGCAGCACGGCTTTAACTTTAAACACCGTGAACTGCCAGGACCAAAGTCATCGGGCGCTGGCTGGTGATTCTGCTTCTGTTCTCCCTTTGAGTCTGTGCACAACTGACGACTTCACAGACACGAGCGCCGTCTGACGCGAATCTGAATAAAGACCGGGGGACATGAGAGGACAACAAGGTGTGACAGGAACCTTTCACGTACAAACACAAAGCTCTTCACATCTCTCACAGAATCTCTCAAAGCTTGAAATGTGACAAAGTGCCAGCCCTCCCCGGCTTAGAAAGAAAACTTCACCTGCTTCGCTCGTGGGGAACTGGAAGCAACAGATGTGGACAGCTTGGACATTGATAAAAAGGTAAAACTTCTTCTAGCGGTAAACATCTGTGATGCTCGACAGAGCTGGACTTTCTTCTGTAAGCCCGTCTTGATGGAGCCAAAAACTTTTCTATAACTTTAAACCTTTTAGTTTGAGCTCGTTCACATGAAAAGGAGCATTCCACAAAACATCTGATGCCTTTTCTGCTTAAAATGCACCAACCCCACAAAAAGTACAACATGGAGGAAGAGAGCAGACCTGTCAATAAGCCTCCGCTCAAAAAGACCGTAACACCTAAACTTAGCTGGAACTCCAGCGTTGTAATCTGAGTTATAAACTCATACACACCTTTAACAACCTCAAGTCCACACATAACTTTAATAATAATAATAAT
>NC_056517.1:39191243-39195879 GCF_014905685.2 Nematolebias whitei
ATAATCTAAACAATTATATCTTAAAATAATCTAAACAATTATATCTTAAAATCATCTAAACTTGTGAGTTTCAAAGAAAGATGTACAGTAGTCCCTCGTTTATCGCAGGGGACCCTGAAGCCCCATGATAACTGAAAAACAGCGAAGTAGGAATAGTAGTACAAGTTTATTTTAGTATTATATATATAAAGTTGTTTTAAACCCTTCCCACACTCTTGCAATATTCTGAACAATGTTTCTAAACTCTAAACGCTCTAAGAGACAGAATGTCATGAACTCAGCTCTAGGCCACGCCCACTTTCCTGCTGCAGAGCGGCGCAGAGGACGGAGGAGGAGCTGCGGCAGGAAGTTTCTCCTGCAGTGTGGGCTGCACAAAGGTACAGCAGGTACCAAATTATTTAATTCCATGCCGATCTTGCGGCTCAACCATCAATCAGCCAATTTGTGTTCCATGTCCACTCTTATTTTGAAAAACCACGACAGAGCGAGTGTGTGATAAACGAACCGTGAAGCAGCGAGGGACTGCTGCACCTGCAGAGGAACATAAACGTTACTTTGTGCCGCTGCTGTTTTAACACGACACACGAAGGGCCGAGCAGCGAGTCAGAGCAAGCCCCAGGTGACTGTTTTTAGAAACGGTACATCTTGGCATTTTCACGTTGGTTTCACCTTTAAGCCTGGGGGGGGGGGGGGGATACATCGAACCAACACTCACAGCTCTCCTCCAGCCAGAAACTGGATTAACATGTTCTGAATGTCTGAAAAGAGCAAGCGGGGGGATACGTAACGGTGCTATGAGCCTCTTCTCCTGCCTGTGTTTTATGCTTAGAACCGGGTCGAGTTCTGAGTTTTTCTCTGGGACCCACAAAGAACAGTCCTTTTCTCAAGGACTGCTCGATCTGCAGCGAGAAAAGGAACAGTGTGAAGTTAGATAAAAATAATGACTAAAATGTGTTAAATAAAGAGGATCTTACAGTCAACATGCAGTTATTTGTCTGATAAGATGTTGCCACAGCAACAAATCGCAGCTCGTTCCCCTTTGATCTGTAGATATCTGCACTTTTTAAAAATCATCTTAAATAAACAGGAGTGAAAACGAAGCAGTGCTTTGATGGGTTGGCCCCAAAGAGAACTGAAAGCCACACACCTTCAACAACAGAGCACCAGAGCAAGCGCAGGCCAAGTTGTCAAAACTTGGTTGTGGTTTGGAAGTTGAATCCAGCGTCGACCGAAGCGCCAAAACGAAACGAGCGAAGGAAACTCGAGGAAAAGAAAACTCCTCTCTTGACCTTTATTTGTTCGGCTCTCTGTTTCTTCACCTGCTTCCCTTCCAGTTCCTTCAGGCTCTGAAAGGTTGCTTGGAAACGAAGCAGCTTTGAAGACAAGGAGCGGTCGGTGTGCGAGCACCAGATAATTACCCAAGCTCCAGCCTGTCCCGCTCATCCTCTAATTGGCTGTCGTATGTCCGGACAGAAAACACGGGAACGAGGAGCAGACTTAAAGTCACGACCAAAGTAAAGATCCTCACAGCAAGCTCCCCAGCTCACAGCATGGTGTACATAAGAACTCACTGTGTGCGTACTTGTACACACGTTAAGCAGGTATCAGTCAGTGTGTGGGGTTTGTGTTATTTACCTCTCCTCTCGGTTCTGGCCCACGCACACCCGCCCCCCGTAGCGAGGAGTCGGGTTGCTGCAGGAGCGCTGACGCACCTGGAAACCAATTCCACAGCTGGTGCTGCAGGGGGACCAGGACGTCCAGGGAGTCCACGCCCCGTTTCTATGGCGACACACAACGCAACATACAGACTGAAAACTCTGAACAAAACTCTTAAACACAGAACTCGTTTCTGATGATTCGCCGTTTCCTCACAAAGATGGAGGATTTCACCAAAGCTGCTGTTAAATAAGAAACGAGTCCTAAACTGAGCCGTCATGGCTGACGCTCAGAAGAGAACCGCTCGCGTGGGTTCACAGGAACAGAACAGGATAAGTGTTTCATAAGAGATCGAGGAAACCGGAGAGTGTTGCACAAGTTTCAGCAGAATCCGTCTGCAAACTGTAAAGATAAAGAAGTCACGGTGGTTACGTGTTTCTCTGATTCATCCAGGCAGGACTTGGCAAACACAACTGAACAAATTCACAGACAAACCATAAAGTTTGGAAAACTAAACTTTTAAACTGAAAATGAGAATTTGTTTCAGAATAATTACTTTTACTGAAATCCCTGAACGTCTCGCAGCTTAAACAGGACACGTTCTGGATGTTTTATTTATTATTCAGACATATTTCTCATAAAACTCTTATCTTTAAACCGTTTCCTGTTATTCTCTACAAAATCAAACGTGTACGAGTTTAGTTGAGCACGCAGGAGCTTCAACTGTGAGCGATGAAGAAAAACTTCCTCGCCGCCACCAATCAGCACCTGTCGGCTCCAAAGAACTGACGGTGGAAACATGAAACAGTTGCACAGCTGATCCGAGAGCGTGCGTGTGAGCGTGCACGAAATTAATCACCTAAATTTGTGCATCGACGCGTCTCTACTTTATTTAGACCGAGGCCTTTACAGAAAACTTCAGGAGTGAAGGTCAAACTTTCCTCCAAGGCCAGATGTTTAAAAGACGCCATGCAGTATCGAGAGGTCGTGTGAGGTCACTCAGAAGTAGAAGTTAAAGATGACCCTCAGCTACTACCACACCAAACTGTAGCTAAATATCTTTTAAAATGATTTATAATCACTTTATGAAGCTAAAGTTGAGATCATGTGGAGTTAAAGGGGTACGCACCGTGATTACGTTCTGAAAGTTTCTTTTATCTGTCCAATGTTTCACGAGATATTTTACTAACACAAAGATGGTGTTGACACCAACAGTCAATGCTAAAGTTTTAGGCACAACAACGCACGTTGTGTACGTCTCAGATGTGTACTGAGGATGACTTCCTGATCAGTTCCCCGTGGCGTCCATCTTGAATTATACCGACTACAACGTTAACGAACTGTTGATGTTATTTTCTTAGAGCTTCACTAAAATCTGTCCAGTGATTCACAGGACGTTCTTACTGATGGCTACAGCTAACAGCTAGCTCTATGCTCATTTCCAGTTTGGCTGATTTAAAGCCCCTTATGTGTTGAAGTTCACCTTGGACGTGTTCGTATACCTGGAGCAGTTGGCCACTTCAACGCTGATCCCGTAGCACGACTGGCCACCGCACTGAGGGGCGGGGCTATCGCAGGCCCGGGTTCGACACAGACAGGAGCCTGCGCTGTCGCCGTCAGTGTGGCTGCAGGTGGACCAGCCGGACCAGGGACCGAAACCTCCATCCACTGTAACGTTTCGGACCTGCGAGGGACAAACAGAACAACAACAGAGAAACATTTGTAAGTAATGGCTGTTGCAGAAAAATATTAAATGAAATAACTGATCGTGGCAGCAGCAAGGCTCTCAGGAACGTGTTGCTCTGGGAGACGCAGCCCACGAGCACAGATGGAAACAGAAAAATCAATTTCTCTCAAATAGATACAAAAATAACCACATTACTTCGCTCGCCGCGTGCCAGAAATTGGACAGTTATGAGCCATAAACTCGAGACAGTGCACACAGAAATGTTGCCGTTGTAATGAAATTCCAAAATGAGGAAAGTGTTTCAGGACAGACTCGTTTAGACGACGTAAAGAAACCAGAGCTGAACAGAAGCAAAGAGCTCAGATTTAAGAACATGAGCCGAAAGCTCGACGAAGCTCCAACGAGAGCCTGAAGGCAGCAGACATGTCAGTGCTGCGTTCAGGGTCGTTTAAAAACAGGAAAAAACACTTTCACACCCGGAGACGAGAGAGAGAGAGATCCTCATCTGCTCCGGCAGAACGACGTCTGGCCTGCACTCTGATCAATAACTGAACTCTGATCAATACCTGAACTCTGATCGATAACTGAACTCTGATCAATAACTGAACTCTGATTGATAACTGAACGCTGATTGATAACTGAACTCTGATCGATAACTGAACTTTTATATTGATAACTGAACACTGATCGATAACGGAACGCTGATCAATAACTGAACACTGACTGATAACTGAACACTGAGTGATAACTGAACTCTTATGTTGATAACTGAACTCTGATTGATAACTGAACTCTGATCGATAACTGAACTCTGATCAATAACTGAGCTCTGATCAATAACTGAGCTCTGCCTCAGGTCTAAATGAGAAATGCTCAGATGAGAGACGACATCTGAACAACAGACTAAAGAGATAAACAACGAGTCGTTGCAAACATCATTCACACTGAAGTGGTTTGTTTGTGTCGTCTTGTCTGCTGAATTGATCCCAAACCAATCAATAAAATGTAGTTTTCAATAATTAGTTCATGCTCTCTGTCAATAAAATGTAGTTTTCAATAATTAGTTCATGCTCTCTGTCAATAGAATGTAGTTTTCAATAATTAGTTCACGCTCTCTGTCAATAGATTGTAGTTTTCAATAATTAGTTCATGCTCTCTGTCAATAGATTGTAGTTTTCAATAATTCATGCTCTCTGTCAATAGAATGTAGTTTTCAATAATTAGTTCATGCTCTCTGTCAATAGATTGTAGTTTTCAATAATTAGTTCATGCTCTCTGTCAATAGAATGTAGT
>NC_056517.1:39195889-39207626 GCF_014905685.2 Nematolebias whitei
TCTCTGTCAATAGAATGTAGTTTTCAATAATTAGTTCATGCTCTCTGCCACTTTTAATTTTTTCACACTGCAGAGAAAATTGTTTTTCCAATAAGACGTGACATTAGAAAAATATCCATCTGTACAAAACTAGGGCCTAACATTCTTTGAAGAGAAGCAGTTTTTTTATTTGAAGTTATTTTTTGTGGAAAATAATAGAAACTGGTTTGTTATCAAAAAGTTATTTCCCAGTTAAACTTCATAGACCTATGACAAACGTTCACCGTCTGAAACGAACCTTCTGTAACATTCACTGGTCCAGACTCCAGATTACCAGTAAGCATGAACACTCAGCCAGTTCAGCCTCTGCAAAGTGTTAATGGACCAGTAAGAAACTGTAACTGTGATCAAAATTAAAACTTGTTCTTTAAATGCATTTTCACATCTTGTCAGAGAATTGTTGCTCTCGTTATTTTCTTTCCTCTGGCTAACGGTGTTATTTAAATATTTCCCAACATGCATTCTGTTTAGTGTGAAGCTGGGAGGAACAAGGAAATTTATCTGTTGGGTATTTTTACACTTTCTCTGTGTGCTGGGGTGAAATTTATGGGTCAGCTAATGCAAGAGAGATAAAATAAAAGATTCATCTCTTTAAAATGACACGTGCACTTGTTTGGAAACGTCCTCGTTGACCTTCCTGCACTGACGGGCCGCAGCCGATCGCGGCAGGTGTCTTTCATACCGTGTGCTGTTAGAGCGCACCTGAAGCCTCCAGACAACAAGCTGCCTACTTTTAAACAGCTCACATTTACTGATGATCACCTGGGTGCATATGATAAGTTCATAAGTTCAAACATGAAAAATATTTAATGACCAGGCTGGAGTTTTTTTTTTTGTTTACACGTTTCCATGGCAACATGGGAGCGCTGCATGTCGCTCTGCGGTCCTGATTAAATTTTACTTTGTGATTTTATTATGGAGCATGGAGGCGTGTCTGGTGTTTAGCAACATGTTTTAGTAGTTTAAATGTTTTTATATTTGTGTAAAACAGAAAAATAAGCTTTTGTACATGATTACTCGTTTTCTTTTACGTTTTATTGTTGGATGTCACTGGGACCCTTTTGAAGTGGCGTGAACGACAAATAAAGAAACTCTGACTCTCTCTCTCTCTCTGGCCACCATAGATCAATCTTTGGCCCCTTCAATCATCTCAGAAAACTATACTATTAAGCAATACACAGTCTCTTCAAATGATTGGATTGTTTATATATATGTATGGCGGTGGCCATCTTGGATTTTGATGTAACAAACCCGTTCTTAATAGTGATCTTTATCATGCCTAGATGCAGCTGCACACCAAAATGGAAGTCGACCTGTTGCTTATTTTTCAAGTTGTCCAGCTCGTAAGACAGATGGACAAACAGACGGAGGGTGTCCAAGTCCCCTCTTTGTGACGAGGGAGAAACAGTGAGGCAGCTGCTGCAGTCATAATGAATTGGACTGAGTTCAAATGTTAATCAATGTAAAGGCACATTTAAAGACTATTTACTAAAAGTTTCATTATAATTTGTTCTAAGCGTTTAAGACATTTTGCTAACAGACAGACACAAACACCAGTAAAATCATTATGGTCTGCCTTCATTTGGCAGCAGTTGGTAAAACCACCAGCAGGTTGTTTCCACTGTGAGAGGAAACTGGAGCCTGAAGAAAACCCACATGTGAAAGACTAGCTGTTTACTTTATGCTAAGCAAAGTAAACAGTGTATTCTGCTGCTTAACATTTAATGAAACCACGAGTGGCACCAGTCTCACGGTCTATTTTCCACCCATCTTGAAATAATCATTTTAAATTATGCTTTACAGGCAGCACAGAAAATAAAGCTATTATTTGAACAGGACTGTGCCTGAACAGAACCGTAGAGTTTACTCTGCAACAAAAATACACGATGGCTTCAAAAGAGTTTGAGAGTCAAAGATTCCTCCAGAGATTAGATGTCCAGAGGCGTACTGTACATCTCTCTTGGTTGTGACTGGCTTTAAAGTTATCTCTGTAAAATACTGACAGAGTAAAAGGAAAGATCGTCCTCTGAGGAACACAGTGCAACATCGCTGCCATTCCCTCCTGAAGATCAAACTAAAAAGCCCTAAAGCGGAGAATGAGGGAAGTGGTGGACAAACAGGCTGATAAATGAGTCGCAGCACCCCGTTCACGACTATTTAACAAAATGTGGTGACACCGTGTTTTTCTGCGTCATCATTTCTGTGCCCGGTAGCATGAAAAATATAAAATATCATGTAATAGATGATCAAAGTAGTCTTGGATTAATTTAGTCTAACAGCTCCTCCTTATTTGTCTGGATGCTGCTAGATGATGTCTATCCTTGGCAGGGCTGGTTCTTTAATAAAAAAGTAAAAACCCATGTGTAATAAAATCAGAAGTGTTAAATATTCATTAAAACCAGGGTGCTTACACATTCATCTTCTCTGCGAGCCCACTCATCTTCCTCTCTCTTTCTCTTGCTGCGTGATGAATCTATGCATCATTACACTGAAATTACATTTCATCAAAGTATTATATTATTTTATTAGGTATGTGGAGCTGTAAGCTAAACACACACGTGCACTTCCTAAAATACGCGTGAGATTCTGCTTTCACATGGATGTCCATTTGTTTGACCCCCTTCCTCCATATGTTATGTGTTTGCATCATTTTACAGCTTAACGATGATTTTGTTTATTACTCAGTAACAAAAACTTAATATTTGTTGTTCTGCTGTGTACGCTCAAAGTAAAGTTTTACATACTTTTCATCCTCTATGTGCAATAAAAGGGTGCCGCTCTTATAACCCACGACCAGAGGTGGAGGACGATAATGTTTTGCTTATGGATGTCTGTGTGTGCTTGTGTTCATGTGTCTGTCAGCAAAATATCTCCTGAACCACTGATTTTAAATGAACTTTAGAGGAATAATCAATGGAGTAACATTTCAGGCCAGTTCAGTTCAAGATGGCCTCCACAGCTAACTGACCTTACAAAACACAAGAGTGGCCACGCTTTAGTCAGGTTTATTGGTACTGAGATAGATTTTGATGAGATAGTAGCTGAGCATCATTCACAACTCACACTCTGAGTTCATCTCTATTTTTAACAAACAGGCTCCTGGAGAGCCCTCATGTCCCGCTGAGACTCCCGCTGCAGGATACGTCATGGACCCGTGGGGGAGGTGGGAGCTGATGTGTCTTTCTTTTCTGTTGCAGGAGGACACGGAGACATTTATATAATTGGATTCATGATAGCAGGGTTTCTGCTTTTTGGCATCGGCAGGTTCCTATGTTATCGGCTTTTGAGGAAGACATCAGCAGCAGTTTCAGCCATGACAAAACTGCAGAGCCTGTGTGAAGGTTTGGTTCGTGCTACGAGTGCTCAAAATCAGCTGATTTACGTGCTAAACCATACGATGGAAGCAATTTGTGAGAATCGCAGGCCACCTGCGGCTTGTAGGACTCGCCAGCATGTTGGAGAAGATCTTGAATGAGGCTCACAGCATGGACCAGTGGAATGCCCACAAATTTGGCCATTTTGGATTTGAAAGTACCAGCAGGACTCAAGCCTGACAAGAAGAAGAAAAAGTCTACCTGAAGAAAATCAACAATTGTGGCTTTTCTGAATCTGACTCCTCCATTTGGCCTTGAAAGCAGGCTGACTATCAAATTTCACATTTCTCCTGTGACATTCCCCATTGAGTTTGTTGATTCCTATAAATATTTGTGTATCTTGGTCGACTCACATCTCTCTTTTAAGCTCCATGTGGAAAACTTAGTAAAGAAACTGAAAGTTAAACTGGGTTTCTTTTTCAGAAACAGATCCTGTCTAACCCTGAATGTTAGGAAACACCTTGTATCTGTGACTTTCCTTCCCTCCATTGATTACGGTGACATTATTCACATGAACGCTCCTACAAGAACCGTGCAGATGTTGGATGCTGTCTATCATGGTGCACTAAGATTCAGAACTGGCTGTAACTACCATACCCACCACTGCACCCAGTATTCACTGGTTAACTGGTCACCATTAACTTCACACAGACTCTCTCACTGGTACATCTTCATCTTTAAATCACTTCCTGGTCTGCTGCCTTCATACATCTCCTCCTACATGTCTCTGTGTGAGTGCAGCTACAGCGTGCGCTCTCAGGACATCATTACCTGCAGTGTTCCCTCAGTGAGGACTGAACTAGATAAAAGGACCTTCTCGTACTCCGCTCCTGTTTCCTGGAATATCTTGTAAAAACATCTGAAGCTCTCGACCTTTGACCTCTCTAAATGACTTTAAAACCCTGTTAAGTTCTTGGCAAAAACCAACGCAGACATGTTCCTGTTTTTAGTTTTCTAAATCGCCTTGTGATCTAACTGTTTTTTGCTGCTATTCCTCTTGATTGTCTTTTTGGTTGCTATTTTGTTTCGATCTGTAAAAGAATAAAATAAAGAGAAAGTTAAATTTGTATGCCTATTTTATGACTGTCTTTTGTTGTTGTCCATTGTTGTCATCATTCTTTGTTAAATCAGGTCTCTCTTGTAGATGAGTCCTCGAGGCTCAATGGGATTAACCTGTCTAAATAAAGGTTGAATGAATGACATGGGTAAACTAAGGAAAAAGCTTCATCTATCACAACCGCCCCACCCCCTGAGAACTTCTGTGCAGGCTTATCAGAACTGCTGGCTGACCAACATCTTATCAGGACTATGGCCTATTTGAAAATGCTTCATGGACAAATATCACCGTCTTGTCGTCCCGTGCATATGTAACGTGTTGATAAATGTGCTGCTGGTAGAGTTTTATGATGTTTTAAATCACGTCCTGATAGGACAAGATGTGAAGAGATCTTTTTTTGTAAAACCACTATCCATCCTCATGGCCTTTTCCCCTTTTTCTATTTAAAAAGTGCTCTCATAAACGATAAGAGGCCGTGCTCCTGTAGCAGCAGCAACGTGCACTCCGTCCATCTTTTGGACGACTGTACGAACATAATCTCACTGTCTCTCGGTACAATGATGATAAAGCTTATTCTGATTCTGATCTCACAATATCCCATGAGATTTTTAAGGTTTGTTTAAAAACAGCTACATTCTGTTATTTCTCATCATGTGAAGGTCCTGGTGTAAAACACCGACATGACAGGCAGCAGGGCATCCCTTAAAGAACTGTTAGGCCTTTGTTCTGTGCACACACACACTGCTGGTTCACTTTAAGGAACATGGAAAAACCTGAAAATGTTTAGGATGACATTGATGCAGACAGGAAGGACGTTCTGAGCATTCCTCTTTGCACAGTTTCACACTCACAGGGCACTTTGTGATGCTCTGCTCCCACTGGCTCATTCTGACACTTTCCTCCAGGGTAGTGCATTTCTTCAGCAACAGATCCCAACCACAGTACGGGTCCCTGGCTCCTACGCAGGCTCTAAAAGGTAAGAAGAGCACAGTAACATCCACCATTAGAAGGCTTTTATTAAACTGTCATGAATCTACAGCGGCAGCTCCGTGTTGTGGAACAGAGGAAGTCAAACATCAGGGGGAAGAGGAGAATACAGAGGAAGGTTTTTAAAAGACGATGTATGGAAATATGTGAACTGACAGCGATAAGACGAAGGGAAGGTTTAAAGGGACATACCAAGAAAGGCCAAATAATAAAGGAAAAAGTAAAGATGGCAAGGGAGAGGTAAATAAAGAGTTTTGTGAAAGAATAAAGAATTGAAAAGAATAAAAATGAACAGAACACAAGAAGAAGCTACTTGAAGCAATAGTCGGGTCATTTTTAAATGTCAGTTATCAACATCGTGTGAGTGGTGATGACATCAGCCACAGAACACAGAGAATGACAAAGAGGGCAGAAGTCTTCCTCCAGGCTGTTGTGAACACTCCATTTTGGTGTGTGGTTACATCTAGGTGGAAGGAAAATCTGATGGTCACCATGCATACGTTAACCAGCCACCCCTGTCCACACTTCAACACTTGCTCTTCAAGGGTGGACGTCTCCTCCTCTCCCTCTCCGCGTTGCTCTGTCTGTCTGTGAAACTGCTTTAGAGCCTCTCTTCTACAAATCTTCTGAATCAGAACTATGGACTTGGATTAGATCAGTTGGTCCCTCAACACAGTTGATAACATTTATTTGAAGAGCAGACAGGCTTTAGGCGAGCTGATTTGCCCTGTTGGCATGCAGCTGGATATCTCATGGACTTTGAAGACTTGATGACGTGTCTATCTCTGCTGTCATCTGTGGATTTTAAAGACACATTTATAATTGGATTTATGATAACTGGTTCCTGCTTTTAGGATTCGTCTGGTTCCTGGGCCATCAACAAACAAGGAAGTCATCAGGAGCAAATCTGGACCTGGTCAGGCTGCCTGCCTTATATGATGGCTTGGTTCGTGCCTCGAGCACCCAGACTCTTGGCAGAAGGGATCAGATCTTGGGGATTATTCTCAGGCACGTTCCATTGGTATGGACATTTAATTTGGACATTTCTGAACCGAGTGGACCGGCACAGACTCAAGGTAGATGTCATTAAGTTCTGCCTGTCCCCAAAACAATCGTGTTTATCTGAATTCAATTGCCTGACTGGCCTTGACAGCCCGTCTTATCTCAACCGGCGTAATCTCGGCATCATTATGTGCTCATGTGAGAGATATTTTTTCATTATCACACTGTTGACCTTCAAACAGAGGTTAAAAGCGTGTTAGGATTTTTTTGTGTGTCATTTTTCAACACTTTTATTGCCAAACAGGTCTCACTTGTAAATGAGTCTTTGAGGCTCAATCTGACTTATCTGTTTAAATAAAGGTTGAATGAATGAATTAATTCATGTTTTCTAGCTTTTATATTGCTTAAAAGTATAGTTTTCACAAATGATTTGTGGAGGCTGAACATTAATCTATGGTGACCAACGCCGCCCACTGGCTCTGCCGTCGCACCTGGTCGTGGATCCCATTTGAACATCTTGCACCAAAAACATTAAGGTTTTCTTGCCTCCCTTGTTCAAGTCCAGTCCAAAAAGGCACTCATCTCAAAACCTAAAAGCATTCATTGTTTAAATCCCTCAGCGCGGGGGACCTTGGTGTACCGCTTGTCAGGGTTTTAAAGCAGCTCTTTCTCAAAAACGACATACGATGTGAAAGAACGTCACATTAGCTTTGTTCTGTTCTGCCAGCTCCTGCACCCACAGCCAGACTCTAATCAGCTACACCTGTGGATCATCCACTTGACGAGCATGAGGAGCACGAAAGGCTGCAGAAGACATTCAGCCAGTGCTGGAGCACTACCTGCCAATGGTAGCCTTGTTCTAGCCTTGTACTCGTGTCTAAAAACCAAGTATTGATCATTTGTATTTCTATCCGTGCCTCCAACGAGTTACCCTCGATGTCCTCCTGTTTTCTGAATCCACCTCTGTGGACCTCGAGCTCCTCTGTGCCTTCCTACCACTTACACCTCCTTTCCTGGAACCATTTGGGTCAGCCCTCCCCACGTCTGACCCTGACCTCCATCGTAAGGAGGTAATAACAGCATTATCTCTTGTAAACAAACACTGTCAACTCATTCCAAGTCTTGGTCTCTGTTCCCACTGGTCCTTACATCTGGGTATAGCCACAATCTTTACAAGCTGAAATGAAGCCCCTGCATTTTTTGCAGGACATTTTGTTTGAATGTTTGGCAGCCATGTTCAGTCAGATGAAGGGCAGGGATGGTTCTTTTCATCATAAAGCTTGCGACCCCCCCGCCCTAGTTCAGTTGTAGTTATCAACTCAACAAATATCCACTGGGAGAATCTTTTAGTAAAGATATTTTCTCCTGACTTTCACATAAATATTTCAGCACTTCAGACGGTTTATTGAGTGCGATAAAAAGCACGACGCCACTTTTTCCCCACATAAATACAGCTTTGCTGTGACAGCAAGGTGACAGATCTTTTGGCTGCAGGCGTCAGCGCTCCATGGCATGCCCTTGGTGAAACGTATGCTTCTTGGAGGGTTTCGTTACAACGATCCGAGTTCAGACACAAACAATTGTGATTATGCAAGAAACGCATGATGGCACTGTATTTATCCACTCAAAACGACTGAAGTAGGGCTCAACTTCAGCTTCTCCACTGTGCTTATAATGTTTTTGTGAAGCTAACAGAAAGCCTGACAGTTACAGAGTTGAGACAGAAGTCTAAGGAATGACGACAGCAGCGCAATAGGAGAAATAAGAACAAACATGGTTCTCTCTCAGAGGGCCGGAGAGACAGTTCTCTAACATTTCAAAGGTGGAACAGAAAGTAGCGTCACTGAAGAATCCAGGAGAGCTCCCAGAAGCAACCAGCTTGTGCCTCAGCTCTTTTCTGTTTAGTTTAACTCCTCACTTTTTGAACATTCATAAAAAAGAGAAGGATTTAAAGATGTTCAGCTGCAGCAACTGTCACTGAGCAACAGCTGTATGGTGAAGTCATGTGATCCAGCTGCAGCTCGACGCGGGAGAAGTGAGGAAGGCAGGTGTGATTTCACACTATATGAAGGACAAGATGCAGATCTTGTGATGAGCACTTACACACTTTTTTAAAAATTCGTTAAAGCGGCAAGTGGAGCAAAACTATTATCGCCACCGGCCAAAAGGATGGCCCAGCACAGAAGATCAACATCATCAGGCCAGGACTCTGCGGTCTACACTCATCTCCAGGCCAGAGGTCACTCTTTCAGGGATGAAGATGTTCACATCCTGGATAGAGAGGAACGATGGTTTGAGAGAGGAGTAAAGGAGGCCATCTTTGTGAAAAGAAATCGTCCATCATTAAACAGGGGTGGAGCCTCCAGGTTCAACTGTCCCCCTCTTACAATGCTGTGATTGCTAGTATCACTCAGCCCTCTGTGAACAGTAAACAGCCATCAGGTGCTAATGATCCATTGTTAGGCTGATGGTCCTTCTTGACCATGTGATCAGCTGGTTCTGGTTGTCAGCAGCAAAACTGGTTGATCCACTCTGAGAAGGTGCTATTTATAAAACTGAGTTTGTTGCAGCTCCTCAAACTGAAGAAGTCTTGTTGTTTTAATTTTAAACAAGTTTTTAATTAAAAAAAAATTTTAATCCGTCCAGAGGACCTGACTCGACTTGGTTGCATGCATCAGGATATTATCTCCTGTGTTCGTTGGTCGGGACAGTTAGCAAAATAACTCGTGAATGGATGGATGGATTTCAGTGAAGCTTCCAGAAGATCATCCCTGGGGTGATATCTACAACAATTTACATTTTACAGTCAATCCAATTCAAAATGGCCACCACAGCAAAGCAATTTTAACAAACATAAAAATGTCTCTAAAGGAGTTAACTGTACACACATTGAACTTTGGTGTGGTAGTAGCTGAGACTAATCCACAACTTATACTCTGAACGCTAACTGGTCATTCAACAAGCATTTTAAACTTTGCCAATAACCACTGGAATAAACCGTCTTTGTCTGTTAGCGAAATAACCACTGGAGTAAACCGTCTTTGTCTGTTAGCGAAATAACCACTGGAATAAACCGTCTTTGTCTGTTAGCGAAATCAGCTAGGACTTTGATTTAGTCTATTTTTGATGGTGTGCTTTCCAAACAGTTTAAATCACACGACATCCGATGAACGGCCAGCGGGGGTTCATGTAAGAAGCAGAAGGGTTTCCAGCGCTCAGCAGAAGCAGCACGGTGACGGGGACTGAGAGCCGCCACCGGCACCTCCAGCGGCTCAGACAAAGCTGATCGTGAGGACTTTAAGTTCCAGCTAGCGGCCCCTGAACAACATCAAGGCCTGCTCCTCTCTGATAAAGAGCATCATCTGGAAAAAGGGGCTCTACAAAGCTTGGTGTGTGCACATTTGCTTTTGACAGTTCCCACTGAGATTAATGGTGCTTGTGTGTGTGCATGCGCTCACTCTCTGGCCTTGTGGTAGCTGCATCTCTTGAGTGGGATCTTGATGACCTGGTCTCTTACGCCCACGTAAAGCTCGCTGCGGCTGTGCAGGATCAGCAGGCTGCGAATCGGCTGCCTCTTCCTGGGCGGGAACAGCTCGATCTCCTCCAATAGGCAGCTCCCCGTGGACCGGTTTAGAGGAGACAGCACTTTCCTGATTGTGCCGTAATCTGGAAGGAAAAAAGAGGGAGGGAGGATTTGGTCACAAAGAAGGCGAAGGAAGGCCACAAGAGAAAAGGTAACAGAAGAAAGGGCTGGATGAGACGAGCAGAGAGTTTCCAACAGAAGAAACAACAAATCAAATGAGAAAGCTGCACTGAAGACAGTGAACGCAGCGTGAAGACAGTGAACGCAGCGTGAACCACATAAAAATCAGTTGGTGACAGAGAAGCTGCACAAACAAGATTGTTGGAAGGAAAGGTGGGGCCGGCTGCACCGAGCCTGGTTGTGGCATCAATATGCAGCGCTGCACATGCACCGAGGGATTCGACGTGGCACCTGAACGCATGATTTCTGACCCAGTTTCCCTTCAGGGATATTCTGAGGGGATGAAGCCACTTTGTTGTGCCGAGAGAGATAGAAAGAGGAAACGTGTGCCGTGGAGAATGCATCATGACCTTTATTGTGCGTAAGGCAGGGCCCCGTAAAAGGCAGTTTGAGACGATTTCCTCCTGGGAGAGCTAAAACAAACATCATCTATTATACATGCAGTCCCCGGGGTGTGCAAAAGTAATTAGGTGTACAGTAGTGGCAGAAGAAGAAGGCTGGAATGCTAATAGGTAACTTGAAGGCAGGGGATGAACAAGTGAGGTTGTGCCTGAAGCTGCAGGGGCAGTAATGACATCACCGTTCATGGAACAAGCAGAACTTTAATTGAAGCTCCATTTAGAGTTCGGTTTTATAAAAACACTGTTTCACTGGGAGATTTTATAAAATGATGTTTATACTGACCTTACCTGTAACACAGGGTTCATGACAGACAGACAGGTGTAGCAGATAATAACTCTGTTTTATAGCAACGCTTCATTTTGGGTCAAACGCTGGTTCAGCATCACACCATTGTTCTCCTGTTTGACACAGTTTCTGTTGTCTAACAGTCGTTCACTCGTCACAATGTTCTGCTCCACCACACACTGACTGCTGCCACTTGTCTAATGCAACTTTTACACTGTTCAAAATATTTACCGTCTTTAAGAATATTTTCTCAACAGAAACACATTCAAACTTCATTATTAAAAAAATCAGCTTTATTTTTATTCCTTTACAATTAATTTTTAGCTACTGTTCTATTTTTAGCTTTTAGATATTGTTTTGCTACACAACACTTAGCTACTGGTCTTTTCCAGTATTTTTTAAAGATTTTTCCCATTTTTGCTTCAATTTGACCCCTTTTAGCTTTTGGTTGTATTTAGCTTCTGTTTCAATTGTTTTAGCTTCTAATTGTTTTAGCTTCTGTTTTAATTGTTTTAGCTTCTGATTGTTTTAGCTTCTGTTTCATTTGTTTTAGCTTCTGATTGTTTTAGCTTCTGTTTCAATTGTTTTAGCTTCTGATTGTTTTAGCTTCTAATTGTTTTAGCTTCTGTTTTAGCTTCTGATTGTTTTAGCTTCTGTTTCATTTGTTTTAGCTTTTGGTTGTATTTAGCTTCTGTTTCAATTGTTTTAGCTTCTAATTGTTTTAGCTTCTGTTTTAATTGTTTTAGCTTCTGTTTCAATTGTTTTAGCTTCTAATTGTTTTAGCTTCTGTTTTAATTGTTTTAGCTTCTGTTTCAATTGTTTTAGCTT
>NC_056517.1:39207636-39207941 GCF_014905685.2 Nematolebias whitei
AGCTTCTGTTTTAATTGTTTTAGCTTCTGTTTCAATTGTTTTAGCTTTTGGTTGTATTTAGCTTCTGTTTCAATTGTTTTAGCTTCTGTTTTAATTGTTTTAGCTTTTAATTGTTTTAGCTTCTGTTTCAATTGTTTTAGCTTCTGTTTCAATTGTTTTAGCTTCTGTTTCAATTGTTTTAGCTTCTGTTTCAATTGTTTTAGCTTCTATTTTAATTGTTTTAGCTTCTGTTTTAATTGTTTTAGCTTCTATTTTAACTGTTTTAGCTTCTGTTTTAATTGTTTTAGCTTCTATTTTAACTGTTT
>NC_056517.1:39207951-39208161 GCF_014905685.2 Nematolebias whitei
CTTCTGTTTTAATTGTTTTAGCTTCTATTTTAACTGTTTTAGCTTCTATTTTAATTGTTTTAGCTTCTATTTTAACTGTTTTAGCTTCTGTTTTAATTGTTTTAGCTTCTGTTTTAATTGTTTTAGCTTCTGTTTTAATTGTTTTAGCTTCTGTTTTAATTGCTTTAGCTTCTGTTTCAATTGTTTTAGCTTCTGTTTCAATTGTTTTAG
>NC_056517.1:39208171-39213377 GCF_014905685.2 Nematolebias whitei
TGTTTCAATTGTTTTAGCTTCTGTTTCAATTGTTTTAGCTTCTGTTTTAATTGTTTTAGCTTCTGTTTTAATTGTTTTAGCTTCTGTTTTAATTGTTTTAGCTTCTATTTTAATTGTTTTAATTGCAACAGTTCAGTTTCAGATTTCAGCAGTCATTCAACACTCACACAGAAAATGCTTTTTTTTCCTAATCTGTGTTTTGATTAGCAATGAATAGATTGTTACAGTTACCATCATTTGAATGTTAATTTAATTCTTGTTAAGTTAAACACTTTTGTTTTTAAATTAATTCTCCGTTCTGCGTAGTGGAGGAGTTGGTTGGCATTGTTACTTCGCAGAAAGACAGTTACAGGATTGTACAGCTAGATGTGTGGATTTTCTCCAGGTGCTTTTAATATATATATATATATATATATATATATATATATATATATATATATGACCACTGTAAATGGTCACTAGGAGTGAGAGAGTGAATGGCTGCATGTCTCGTCTTGCTTCTGGCCAGGTGATGGACAGGCGACCTGTCCGTGGTGCACCTGGCCTATCCATCATTGACCAGCAGAGAGAGTCATAAGCTCCCTGCATCCTGAAGAAAAAAACTAATAGATTGATGAATGAATGTTCTTTGCATTAGCAGCATAAAATAAATTATCTTATAATGTCCTGTTTTCCCACTGTATGTGTAAAACGTACATTACAGCTGAGACTTTTCAAGTTGGCTCAATACGATGAGATAAGTTCAACTAAACTATTATGAAAGTATTGTAAAATCATGATTTATAATATCATACCAAATATGATTCGATACAATAAACTTTGTTATCCTTTAGTTTGTAATTCCCGGCAGCTTCATTCACATCAATCAATCTTGAAAAACAGACATAATGTGTACGTTTCAAACACTGCATATGAACAGCTGTTCATGTAAAGATAAAAACAGACTCTGACGAGATACACAGCACATTATCACTTAAAGCTACAACATTAAATAATTGACAGGTTGTTGTTTAAATGAGCGGTGCGCCACATGATGAGTCATGTATGTCAAGTATGCTAAAGCAAACCTTTCACGTTGATCTAAACTCTGAAGTGTTCACAGAACCTTCAGGAACCTCCTGCTGCAGGACCAACGAGTAGCAGTCGGGATGAGACGCCCGGCGAGCATCACGTTGGAGCAGAAGAACCCCACACCTCGAGCGGACCCCCTGCTGGAGCCATCAGTTTCCCACAATGGCCCAAATCATGGGGTGCGTCTGGGCGTTAACAATAGCTTGTGATTTGGTCCAGTACGAGGCGGCCTGGCAGCGGTCCACGTGTTTTCATTAGTGTCTGGGGACCTGGCACTGTGGCCTGCCCCCGTTCACGGCTACACTGATCCCAGCGCCGTGCAAACAGTGACAGGGGGGGTTTAAAGGGAGACAACAAAAACACGGTGCTGAACCGGAACACACTGGATGTGCGTGCACGTTTGAGAAAGTAAGAGACACAATGTGCTCGTATCTCACGCGATAAAGATAAAATAACAGAGTCCTGGACAAAAGGAGCGTGCTGACATTTCCCAGTGGGCTCTGGTTCATTAGCACAGTGAAGTGGGTCACGTCAAGCTCTGCTCAGAGCTCCATCACAGCACAGATCCTCAAACACCAACCGGGGACGTTCTGATGGGTCTAACATCACGTATTGTTGCTGCATATGATCAATAAGCAGACGGAATCACTCAGGCATGACAGAGTCAACATGTGCACACGCGTGTTATTAATCACCGTCTGTGACAAACTGTTTCGTGGTGTTTATGAGCTCTCTGTAGGTTCTGCATTGGCATAAGAACAGTTTTGTATCTAAAGGCATGTGTTTAAGTGACTGCTTGTGATATATGCACATCTGGGAAACATATGGAGGATCAAACTTCTGCCCAAGCCCAAGCTTTGATGTCTGCACGACGATGATCGGTATTATTCATATTCTTGCAGGTGATTTCTTTTATGTGCAAAATGGGCCTGAGGCGCCTAAGTCGAGTATTTCTTAGTTGTGTTCAATATTCATGGCTGGATAAGTAAGAATCAATGTGTACACTGAAGAAAGCACACACTGGAGCATAAATTACACTCTGTGGCTTCGCTGCCTGTGCGAGAACATGGAGGAGTTCTGAGTATGACTGACTGCTGCTGAAGTCAAGACATGAGGATTTTACCTTCTGTCCGTAGTGTTAGCAAAATTATCTCATTAACTAGTGATTGGACTTCACTGAGAGTTTCAAAATAATCATTGGACGCACGTCTCCACCTGATGGAAGGGTGGGTGTCACAGCCAGCTGACCGTAGGAACCAAGAATGACTTTAACTCAGTCAGTTTTACAGAAGTTGAGCTAAAATCTGAGTTGGTATTAGCTGAGAGTCATCCTTAATTGCACGACTCCAACTGGTCCAGAATGCAGCAGCCCGATTTTTAACCAGTACAGGCAAAAGAGAGCACATCACACCAGTCTTGGCCTCACTGCACTGGTTACTGGTTCACTTTTGGATCCAGTTCAAAATACTCCTGTATGTCTATAAATCACTGAACAGTTCTGCCCCCTCCTATCTCACTGATCTGCTGCAGCCATATGTCCCACCACGTTCCCTGAGGTCAGCGGACCAGTTGCTCCTCACAGTTCCAGGAACTCGTCTTAAGCGCAGAGGTGACAGGACCTTCTCTGTAGCAGGACCAAGACTTTGGAACGAGTTACCTCTGCTTGTCAGACTGACCCCCTCCCTCACAGTTTTTAAATCCCACTTAAAAACCCACTACTATTCCCTGGCTTTCAGCACCAGAGGATCTGTGTTTTGACCCTGTACGCATCACACTCCGTTAGTCGTTATGTTGTCTGCTATGATTTTGTTTCTATATTTGAGCTGTTTGTTTCTGTTTGTTCAGCACTTTGGTTGGCCCTGTCGCTGTTTAAAGTGCTTTATAAATAAAATGGTGTGGTACAGAACCTCACTGACCTAAACAAGGCGAGGTCAGTGAACAAGGCCAGGCTGATTCTGGCAGATCCTGATCATCACTCCATGGTGAGTTCAGGTGTCTTCCGTCTGGACGCAGGTATCTGCAGCCCAGATGTAGGACGAACAGACTGAAACCCATTTATCCCTGTAGCAGTCAGACTTCTCAACGAACAGTGTTGATCTGTTATTTTAATGTCTCAATGTTTTGTGTGTCAACTAACTATGAAACAAATTGCCCCCCAGGGATAATAAAGATTCTTGAGCTTGAAGAAAACATGCCTAAATATTTTTGCATGAAGTGACTGAAAATATAGAATATATTTTCATGTAAGGCCTCGGTGCTACTTTCAGTCAGCAGAAAATATAAGATCAGAACTGGTCAAATAAAAAAGTGAATTAGTGAAATAAACGTGTAGAGGGAAGTTCCTTTCAGAGTAAAGGACCCACCTGTGGCCAGGTAAATGATGTGGAACAGCATGTCTTTGCCCTGCACCACGTCCACTGCGATGTGGGTGAAGCGAACGTTGTCCTCCATGAAGTACGGCACCGGCACCACGGGCTGGACCACCTCATGCATCAGCAAGAACTTCTGGGCGTCTTGCAGGTTTCTCTGGGTCAGATTCACGTAGGAGCCGGAGGTGATGGTGCCACACTGTGGACGTCAAGAGAAAAATGTTGAAAGATGAGAAAAGCTTTGCATTGATAAAGCTCTTTAAGGGATTCCAGTTAATAAGAGTCTTTGTTAAGAAAATCCCACCAGAAGTGGAAAACAAAGGGACTGGATGATTAATTGGACGGGGATTTAAAGTCAATGCATCTTTGCGTTGGTTTGATATCATCCCAGCCTGGAGGCTCTGCAGTCACCGAGGCTGATGGAGAGAAAGGCACTGATGAATGTTTGACTGAGTGGGTAGTTATCTCTCTTATTAGATTTTCTCCTCATATGCATATATATTACTGGTAGCTTTATGGTACTCAAGCAACAATGTGCCACGACTGTGTCAGAGTTTTTACCTCTCTTATAAAGGTTTTGGAGCTTAATTATTGCATCTGCTAAAGTTTATTTTAACTAATGCAAAAATATCAAAACACAGAGAAAGACGGAAAGTTTTAAACATCTCACAAACTTCAGGCTGTGTAGAACTAAAGAACTCTACAGTAGCAGGGTGTCGCATATAAAGATGCTCGTTTGTTTGGTTTATAGAGTTTTAAAATCCACAGAGAGCTGATAAAAGTGAAGTGGCTCAATGTTATAACCCAAAATGTTTGACAGGAAAATTATTTTCCAAGATGTTTTATGTATCCGGTGATAATTAGATTTAATGCTGTAAAAACATATCCCATTCATATTTGGTTTCACCTTGTGACGCATAAGAAAATGCCCGTTATGGACATTAAACACTGATCAGCATGACAGGTATCTTTTTGTCACACAGTCACAGTTCAGTGGATGTTTTCAGGTAAAACATGGTGGATGGATATGTTCTTTATGGGTTTTTTAACAAATCAGTTAAAAAAACAACATGATGTCTCTTCAAAAGATGATTGTTTTAACCTGTGCAAAGCTAATGCAGCTAGCAGTCAGCTGGATGGGTAAAGTTAAAAATGTGTTCTCAGTTCAAAAGTATAAATGGAGTAAAGACTATAAGGCTTTTGGTAAACCGTAAAGTTACAGTTTACTTGGGTTTCTTGCGGTATCCCTTAGTAATGCTGCCATAAGCTTAGACCATAGGACAAATTGTGTAAGGATGGTACTTTTCTGTGGCCCGGTTTGTGTCTGTTTCCCTCGTGCTTCCTCGTTAGTTTCCATTGTTGCCACCTGTGTCTCGTCCCAGCTGTTTGTCATCATGTCTCGTCTTCTCCCAGTATTTAAGCCGTCCTATTCTGTCTTGTCCTTTGTCGGGTCGTCTTCGTTGGTACTCTCCCTTGGTTCTCCTGAGTCTTGTCCTGAGTCTTTCCCTGACTCTTCCTGGTCCCTCGAGTTCCCCGTGTCTCTCTTGTTGCCTGAGTTCCTCGTGCCTTGTTCATGTAAGTTTTGCTGCCCCGTCAGCTTATTTATTTTGTACTTTTATTTACCATTAAAACATATTTTTGTATATCTGCCGAGTTGAGTCCCTGTTCTGCACTCTGGGTTCGCTGCTAACCGCAAACTACGACAAATTGACCATATTCTCTGACTCTTCTGCTGTTTTACTCTTGCTGGTTATATATATATATAT
>NC_056517.1:39218377-39223610 GCF_014905685.2 Nematolebias whitei
TATATTTAGATTTTAGCTGTTATTTATATTATATTTAGATTTTAGCTGTTTGCTACATTTAGATTTTAGCTGTTGTTGGGTATGTGTAGCTTTCAGCTAAATAGTATGCATATTTTAGCTTTTTTCAGATTTGAGCTTTTAGCCACTGTTTTGATTTTAGCTTCTGTTCTTGTTTTAACTTTAACAGTTCAGTAAGTTCTGTACTGTAATTCATTTTTATGCATTCATTCATTCATTCATTCATTCATTCATTCGTTCATTTATTCATTTATTCATTCATTCATTCATTCATTTATTCATTTATTCATTTATTCATTCATTCATTCATTCATTTATTCATTCATTCATTCATTCATTTATTCATTCGTTCATTCATTCATTCATTTATTCATTCGTTCATTCATTCATTCATTTATTCATTTATTCATTCATTCATTCATTTATTCATTTGTTCATTCATTCATTCATTTATTCATTTGTTCATTCATTCATTCATTTATTCATTCATTCATTCATTCATTTATTCATTCGTTCATTCATTCATTCATTTATTCATTCGTTCATTCATTTATTCATTTGTTCATTCGTTCATTCATTCATTTATTCATTCATTCATTCATTTATTCATTTATTCATTCATTCGTTCATTCATTCATTTATTCATTCGTTCATTCATTTATTCATTTGTTCATTCATTCATTCATTTATTCATTCGTTCATTCATTTATTCGTTCATTCATTCATTCGTTCGTTCATTCATTCATTCATGCGTTCGTTCATTCATTCATTCATTCGTTCGTTCGTTCGTTCATTCGTTCGTTCGTTCGTGCGTTCATTCATTCATTCATTCGTTCGTTCGTTCATTTATTTATTCATTCATTCATTCATTTATTTATTTATTCATTCATTCATTCATTCATTCGTTCGTTCGTTCGTTCGTTCGTTCGTTCGTTCGTTCGTTCGTTCGTTCGTTCGTTCGTTCGTTCGTTCATTCATTCATTCATTCATTCATTCATTCATTTAGCACTCACACTAAATGTTGTCCAGAAAATTGTCTCGTTAACAAATGTTGTCAGGCTGAACCGTGCTAATCAAAGGGATAAATGTGACTTTTACCAAACTAAACTCTTGTTGAAAAGCCCAGAGAGGTGGTAGTTGTGATCCAACGCTCTGCTGAAAGTATAAAACCGAGGACGTTACCTGGAAGTTGGGGTTGGGGTTGGGGTACGGCAGCCAGGCCGAGCGCGAGTTCTCCTGGAACTTGAAGGGCCCGTTGAAAACCTGCGACACGGCGCTGAGGTTGAAGGCGCACACTGCGGACGCAGCGATGCTGTTCCTGGTGGATGCAACACAAACGAGAAGAACACGTTCAGGCCGGGGCTCGTTTTGGTAACGTGCACTTCCTGTGTGCACGCGGGGCAGACACACTGTCTGATGGTCATCGTTGAGATCCAACGAGAGGCGCTCAGCGTGCTTTACGCGCACGCGTCAGCGCGTCGTACAGCGTTTTCCAGCCGCCACTTGCAGCTGGTGCCGCCCCGGCACGAGAGCGTAAAGAGTGAATTAACTCCGGACGTGAATTACAATCCATTAAACACCGTGCCTGCAGGGGAAATGTTTCCAATACCCTTCAAAGGCTTGTTTTTCCAGCTATGTGAAAGCACTGACCATAAAGAATTGATGACTCAGCTTTAATAGTGGTCTGAGCGTGCACATGTGTGGTCGTCGATGGGTTTGGTGAAAAAAGGATGAAAACCAGCAGAGAGCTCGTTTCACGTGGAAAACCTCAAATGAATGGTTAATATACTGCAGTTAATGCAAATAACAACACTCAGTTAAACTTTACGTAAGGAAAGTGACATCACACTTTGTTGTTGTACAAACATGTATTTCATAAAAGAAATTAAAGAACAAGCCTGATACTTGTCATGCTCTTATTTTGTAGCGTAGTTGTAAAACCTGGCTGTAAACAACAGAGTGCTTTACGGACCTGTCAGACGTTTCAGCCACGGATAATCATCCTCTGTGTATTTATACTGTCTCCTTTTCCCTGGCTGTTTATTAATGTTTTTAATTTGCAGGCAGACTACGCTTGTCAGTGCCATTTCAAAATAAGAGCGGCCTCGTTGCTGTCTGTATGACCAAAGTATGTTCTTTGTTTTAATATTGCACTTCTAGAGACAAAAGGGCAAAACAAGCATTCTTATTAAATGTGTTTTTATTTACTTTTTTAGCTGGTGAGCAGTTCTGAGTGAAAAACACAATCTAGATTATCCATGGACCAAAACCAGATTGACTCTGGTCTAATAAAACCTTCAGCTCGGTCCTTTAGGCGTCAGCGCAGAGTCTACAGCACGTTTCAAACACAAGGCCCGGGGGCCAAACGTGGCCCTAGTTAACGTTGGATCTGGGCTCCAAGACGCTATTTTAAAGTAAAATACTTTTACCGCCTCTCATTGTACTTTAAAACTGAGCGTACTTTATTTTAATGCAGACTTCTCAAGGCCGCTGGAACAACTTTGAAGCCAAGAAAAACTCGTTTGATATTTTGTGTAATCTAGAGGACGTTAAACGAGACGCGTGAAACTTGATGAGGAACCTGCGAACATACGTAGGTTTCTGTCTGGAGATTAAGAGTTACAAATCAAATGTGTCTGATTCTTTTTTAATTAAAAACTGCAGATTCTGTTACGTGTACAGTGTCTCTCAGCTCAAGACAAGTTTTACAAAGCTACAAATCAGTAGATTAAACCACAGATTTAATAAAGTCTTGAGCTGGAATCAGTTCAACACAGGAATGATGAAACACTGGGTCAAAGGTCAAGTTGCCATGAAAGTGGGTCAGAGCTCCAAAAAGCTGAGCTGCTGCAGACGTTCAAACTCAGCTGACAATAATTCAGCTTCCACTTACAAATAAACAACCAACTCTATTCACAGAACTAAATAAATAAATTGGATGTGACCTGAAATAAAGTCGAAGCTCCGGAGCTGCACTATTTTATTTTGAACACAAGAAGTCTTGCACGGTGGCTCAGTTCGTAGAGCTGCTGTCTCCCAGCACGAAGGTCACCGGCTCAAATCCCGGTCGGGACCTTTCTGGGTGGAGTTTGCAGGTTCACTCCGTGCTACGTGGGTTTTGTCCCACAGACCAAAAACATGCACGTTAGACTGACTGGTAACTCTAAAATGTCCCTGGGTGAGAGACAGAGTGAATGGATGTTTGTCTTATTTGTCTCTATGCGTCCCTGTGATGGACTGAAACCTGTCCAGGTGCCCCTGTGATGGACTGAGACCTGTCCAGGTGCCCCTGTGATGGACTGAGACCTGTCCAGGTGTCCCTGTGATGGACTGAGACCTGTCCAGGTGTCCCTGTGATGGACTAAGACCTGTCCAGGTCTCCCTGTGATGGACTGAGACCTGTCCAGGTGTCCCTGTGATGGACTGAAACCTGTCCAGGTCTCCCTGTGATGGACTAAGACCTGTCCAGGTCTCCCTGTGATGGACTGAGACCTGTCCAGGTCTCCCTGTGATGGACTGAGACCTGTCCAGGTGCCCCTGTGATGGACTGAGACCTGTCCAGGTGTCCCTGTGATGGACTGAGACCTGTCCAGGTGCCCCTGTGATGGACTGAGACCTGTCCAGGTGCCCCTGTGATGGACTGAGACCTGTCCAGGTCTCCCTGTGATGGACTGAGACCTGTCCAGGTGTCCCTGTGATGGACTGAGACCTGTCCAGGTGTCCCTGTGATGGACTGAGACCTGTCCAGGTGTCCCCTGCCCTCGCACAGTGACAGCTAATGAAGAGCAGGTGTAGAAGACAGGTGGCTGAAGGTTGGTCCACTCACACGTTGGTTGTGAAGATGGCGTAGAGCAGCTCCAGCTCGGGCAGGTAGAACGTCCCCTGCAGCTCGTTGTAGTTGAAGGGAATTTCTCCAGGTCTGGAGCAGTTCAGCCTGGCCTTCATGAAGGTGGTCCACGTGTCCTCCAGGAGGAAGCGACCTCCGATGTCATTTTTACAGACGCGCCCCGCCCGAGAAAACACCGTGCGGCCACAGTCGTGCTCCACCGCGTTCTCCCTGAAGAAGAAGTAGGTGAAGTTGCCGATGTCGTAGGAAGACACAAAGTTTGGCTCTGTGGAGAAAAACACGTGGAGAGAAGGTCGTAAAGAAACAAACTGCAGGAACATGTTCAGGACTCTGGAGTCAGGAGCGCTCCGAGTTAAGACTGATCGACTCACAGCGTGTGTGTGTGTGTGTGTGTGTGCGTGCGTGTGTGCGTGCGTGCGTGCATGCGTGTGTGTGTGTGTGTGTGTGTGTGTGCGTGCGTGCGTGCGTGCGTGCGTGCGTGCGTGCGTGCATGCGTGTGTGTGTGTGGCCCACACAACAGCAGATGATGAGGATTAATAACGACAGGCCGAGTTATTAATGACACCGTGTCGTTGTAAGAAAACTCATTTCTCCCCGAACCCGAAGGTTGAAATGAGAAATGACCCAAACAGGTGAGGCAGCAGCTCCCAGCTCACCTGAAGCCGTCCTGACCCCCCCCCCCCCCCCCCCCCAACACACACACACACTGACCCCCCCATGGCCAGCGTGCTCCTCTTTATGCACGCCACGTCATAAACACACACTTTCATCTCACTGACGGTGATTTCAACAATAGTCCCCGCCCCCTCCCTCGTAATAGACCTCCATCGTACTCTGCACCTTCGGAGGGCAGCGATGCAGACGGACAGAGATAACGAGCTGAGTCTTCTCGTGGACGGAGGCTGACAAGCAACAGTTTAAACTTTTTATTTTTCAATTGTGTGTCTTAAACGAATCAATGAAAACATCTGCTAAGACTCGGAGCGACGAGCTTCTGTAGGCTGGACGTCTTAAAAACTGATGTTCAGCCTGTAGAAGACTCAAGGTTCTGCGGGACAAAAGAAAAAGAATATTTTCAAGACTTCTCATCTTTCAAGAAAGAGAGACACTTTTTATTGACCTCACAAAGACTTCCTGTTGCCAAGTAACTTGATGTTTTAATAAAAGGCACCTGAACAACAAGGAAGAGATGTTTCTGAGGCTCCATTGTGCGGCGCAGCGGTGGTTTGTGGGAGAATGTGACCCCATGAAAGACAGCTTGGTCCTCCCTGCTTCAATAAGCATCTGTTGGGTCAGACGTCCTTCATCTGAAAACTTTACTGTTCAGGGAACTATCCTGACACATGCCCAAGAGTTCAGGGAACTATC
>NC_056517.1:39223620-39224045 GCF_014905685.2 Nematolebias whitei
CAAGAGTTCAGGGAACTATCCTGACACATGCTCAAGAGTTCAGGGAACTCTTACAGAGAAATTCACCGTCATCCTGTTTCGTTTTAAAACAGCAGCTTTAAAGAATGAGTTGTTTTATTGAAGTGGGATTCTGTGGAAAGGTTATGAACCGTTAATATCTTACCTGTTGTAGATAGATTTTTGAGTGACTTTATTGATGAAAAATAGACTTTAGTTTTGACTGAACTGAAAAGGTAAGGGACAGTCCAAACAGAAAAGACCAAAGTGATTTACTCCTGTACATCTGTGTGTACTTCCTGTATATTTGTGTGTAATTTCTGTATATCAGTATGTACTTTCTGTATATTTGTGTGTACTTCCTGTATATCTGTGTGTACCTGCTGTATATCAGTGTGTACTTTCTGTACATTTGTGTGTACTTCCTG
>NC_056517.1:39224055-39231111 GCF_014905685.2 Nematolebias whitei
TGTACTTTCTGTATATTTGTGTGTACTTCCTGTATATCTGTGTGTACTTCCTGTATATCAGTGTGTATTTCCTGTATATCAGTGTGTACTTCCTGTATATCAGTGTGTACTTCCTGTGTATCTATCTATATATGTATTTTTTGAGATTACAAACTGTTATTTTCAAAGTTTGACCAAAACAGCTACAAGTGTCATTTCCAAACATTAGATGATTTTAATCTAAATCTTGGAGGTGAATTCATTCAAGGAACAAAAGGACAATAATAATTTTAAAAAGTTGTAAAACTTTTAACTCTGCATCTGTTTTAAGATGGCAGCAATCAGCTCATCAATAAAAATAAGAAATAAACTACCGTATTTTCCAGCGTATGAGTTGCTCCGGAGTAAAAGTCGTATCCGTCAAAAAAAGCATCATGAAGAGGAAAAAAACGTAAATATGTCGCTTCAGCGTATAAGTTGCATTTATTATTCGTCACTGCTGACCCCTTGTGTTTATTATGAGTTTATTTACAGTAATGTTCAAAACAGCTTCATTTGGGATGGATGATGGATGGATGATGGATGGATCCATCCATCAGATGCTAGCTCTCCAGCGGTCCTCCACCTGCACCAGCTGAGTGAAGCGACCGCACACGGGAGGACTCGCTGTTGCAGTTCTTCGACTTTTAAAGCGTCAGTCAAACATTGCGTTATGAATATGAAAAAAAAAGTATATAAATAGCAGAACTGACAAATCTATGCAAAAAACTGCGACTTATACGCCAGAAAATACGGTACTTCTCCAAGCTGCAGTCATTTAAAGCGCTATCTGCAGCAGGTAAGATGTTAATGATTCTGAACTATTGCTACATTTACACAAACCATAGGAATGATTTGTTTGGTCGTTCCTTACCATTGAGCCATTTAGAGTTGTACTGGGCCGTTCGCAGTGGAGGCATGCCCCCCAGGCTGCGGTAGATGGCGGGGTCCCGCCCGGAGAAGTCCATGGCCGTGGCGGCGTACAGCTCCCCGCTGGACGTGATGAGGGCTGTGGAGTTGTGGAGGGGGTTGTAAGGACACCGGGCCATTCCGCTGATCTGATCGTGGATCTCCGTCAGGTTGGTCAGCTGCGTCCAGACATGAAAGGACGAAAGCAGATGGAAAATGAAAGATGAGCGTAATAACTAAATAGCTTGACTAGAAGGAATCATCTTGTTGTTTCCACAGGGAGATGATTTGTTAACAACTGGATCACCCAGAAGATCAGAAACTAAAAGAAGATGCACAACATGAGACTCACTGTGTGCTTGTTGTAAAAATATACAATTATATCAGACGAGATATCAAAGGGCAGCATTAAAATGCAAACTGTGAGATGTTTTGTTTGTTCCAGCCAATATGCAAATGGTGCAGAACACAAAAAGTACTTCCTCTCATTATATTTGGTTTTGTTTACATCTAGTGAAGCACAGACATGTAGGACCCGGACCTTCAGGAGCGAGAAGCATAATTAGAGAAGGCATCCAGAATAATTAGCAACATAAAACAACTCATCAGCTTTCTTATGGATACTGTTTACAACAAACACCTGCCTGGCAGAAATAAAGTTCATCCTCGACGTGTTCCGATGGTTTAGTCGACAGGACAAGCAGCTGCTTTTCAGACTAGAACATCATCAAGCACATCTTGGAGAGGCCTTTCTGAGCTCAGAGGAGGCTTCGTGCCAGACGCACTCTTCTGTTGCAAACCGCCTTTGAATATAAATCCAATCCCCTGCTTTTTAAAAATACTTTACAGCTTGACCTTGGGTTAGCTTTGTCCCGCCATAAAAACAGGAAATAAACAGGCCAAAGCTCAGGGACGCGGTCCTGGATAGAAAGAGGAGTACTGCCATGTTCAAATCAAAGAAGTTCTGTTTGATGGCCCTAAAATGAACAGTACTGCCGCGTGCTTTGTATTCACGGGGTAACACGTCTGCTTTAATCTCAGCTTTAGAGATGCACAAATAATTAAATATTATGGATGCAATTATTTTTCTATCAATCACTTTCAAGTTCTAAATTTGTGGTCGTCGCTGCATCTTCCAGAGCTCCGTCTTTCCTCTCGTTTTCACTAATCTGCAGATCCCTCGCTCCACGAGGGACAGAACGAGAGGCGGCCTCCATTCACTGCTTCTTCAGCCAATTTCCTCCAGCCTGTCAATTTGGATCAAAACCCCCTCCAACTCCTGCCCCCCCTCGCCGCCCGGGCCACAGCACAACAGCGCAGCCTGTTCCGTCTCTGCCAGGCTCAGATGAAAGTCGGTATTGACAGGACTGACTCTCTTGGCAGGAATAGTCCTCTTTAGGTCAATAGGGTCATTGAGAAGAACAAGAGGATGAGCAGTAAATAGACTGCAGTCCACCCGCTGCATTTTGAGGAAGTGGAGTGAACGCTGTCTCTGTGGTGGAGCGAACAGCTGCACAAGCACTGAAGAGACTTTATACACACTTTTTATTTATTTTTTATTTTAGAAGGATCCCCTCGCAGTTTAGACCAACACCAGGCAGAGCCATTCAGGCTCCGAGGGCGGGGACAGGAAGAAGTACTAACACCGGATCACAACAGGAAATCCACCGTACTTGCCGCCGTACACGTCGCACCACCTCATAAGTCGCATCTGTCCAAAAATGTCTAATAAAGTGGAAAAATCCATGTTGCATCTATTACGCGTCACCGCTGACAACCTGGAAATGTGGACTGGTGCTGTTCCAAAAATCAATTGGCTGCCAAATGTTGGCCATGGGAGCGTGCACGGATGGACTTTAACAAGAATTTAACAAGATTAACACTTAAAAACATTTATTTGTTTGCTTGACATTATAGCAAAGGTGTGTCTCAGTCTAACTTTTACTTAATAAATGCACTTTAACGGTCAAACCAGCTTCAATTCTCCGGCGGTGCAGAGAAATGAAGCTGGTTTGACGTTTGCTCCAGGTCTCTGTTGTAAATGAGCCCCCGAGGCTCAGGGGGATTAACCTGTATGAATAAAGGTTGAATGATCCCAGAGCTGGACGAAGGTGGCAGTCTATGGCAAGCCGACTGTGTCATTAATAGCCACTTTTACCTATTACATGACACAACGGCATGCCACAGTGCTCTAGTGCCATCTAGTGGCTGAAAATGGTAGTGTTCAGTATTTTCAGTCAGAATAAATGAAAACGGTTGTATCTCAGTCAAATATTGGTTTAAAAATACGGTAAAAATCCATAAATACGTTGCTTGGGCGTGTAAGTAGCAGGACATGGAAATTATGCAAAAAACTGACTTATAGGCCTAAAAAAAATGGTATTTCCACGTTCACGCTGTGTGATCAGAGACGTGAGTATCAAACTGACACATGATCACAATCTGTCAAGTAAATATGAAGAGAGCATCACGAAAAACTTGTTTTCTGCGCTTCGCCTCGTTCCCGAGCAAACTTTTCTCAAGAATCACCTCCACGAGCCGTAACAACCATCGCAACGTAAACATTTCCATCAAACACGTCCACAAAACACGCTTCCATCTTGTTTTATACTAACTCTTTGGGCTGCGTAAAGAAAAACAGATGCTGTCAGGCACAATTAAACCATTTCAGAGCAGGAGGTAATGAAAGTGGATAATTAAGGCGAGGCAGCCGACCGTCAGACGGTTAACAGCCGTTTGATCAGCAGCATCTGAGCTCATTTTTATAGTAAATGGTTCACACTCGTGTAGCACCTTTTACTGCAGTTTAGGCTCAACTAAGTGCTTCATAGTGTCTCATTCAACCAATCATGTACGCCAACAGCAGTTCTTGGTGTATGACTCCATTGTTTATTAAATGATTAAAATTCTCATCACAGCTGAGAGCCGTTCTGTCCGAGGGTAATTCCATTGATGTCCCCGTGTTTCACATTAACACAGATCCAGCTTGTAAATATGACAGCTCCCAGTGAAATAGCGCCGTAATAATGCCATGGCATTTCAACGATATGTATTTTCACAGCGGTAAACAGTCATTATGAGCCGCTGACCTTTGGATGCAGCTCCTGGTCCAAAACAAATGTCATGAGAGCAGTAAACTCGTGTCGCCCTCTTCTCAGAAACGAATAAATAAACGTAAGAGAAGCAGACTGGTGATGTGGACGTATCACAGCTCCAAGATAAGAACAGTGGTGCGGCATTTTAAGTGTTGCTTTGTGTTTAAACCAGGGAGCAGCTGTTGCCAACACTTTAATCTCTCAGTTACTCCACAACACTTATTATCTCAGCTGCAGTAAGAATCAACCCGCGGTTAATACGAGGGGAACATGTGGCGCTGCCTGCAGGAGAACCAGAGCAGGTCAAACCCTCCGATGTGTTTGTAGGGAGCCCATGTACCGCACAAAGTCTTAAAATAAGATGCCTACATTTTGATGATTTATAAACTGTAACAAAAATAAAGATCAAAACAAAGTTACCTGCCTGTCACGATAATCAATAAATCAATTAATCGCGTGATAAATGAAAATTATCAACCTCATTTTCATTTATTGGTTTTATCGTTTCTTTGTGTCGCTCTCTTTCTACTGAAGACACTGGATGACAAAAGACTCAACTCCGGTGCTCTTCACCATTCTGAGAACCTTAGAGCGACAGCCCATGTCACGTCAAGGTGCCTCCCTCCCATTTCTCTTAAAGAGACACGCTGCTCACTCCCTCACTATCCATTCTTCGGTTCAGACAGTCTTATACTGTCATCCAGTGGTCAAAAAAGGTACTACACACAAAATTAACCAACATTTCTTCTTAAATATGACAATAATTACTAATTATTGTCAAATTTCAAACAATATTATCGTTTATCGCAATAATTGTTGAGACGATTAATCGCCCAGTAAAATTTGTTATCGTGACAGGCCTAGGTACAGTTGCAGCCATGTGGGTGACTATGGTAACCACACACCTGCGTCTGTCACTGACTGCCAAATGAATGAGGCAGGCAGAAACAGACTGAAAAGTAAGCCTCAATTAGACAATGTTGAAAATTATTGGCTGTATTTTTACAATTCCTAAAGTATGAGCAATAAAAAACCTCGATGGTGTCACATATGACTTTTAAAAATGTTTTTAAATGTGTTATGTTGGAGATACCGCTCCCAGTTGTGAGGAGAAAGATATCTGAAGACGTCTGAGTGTGTGAAGTCTCTGCACGGTGGGGGTTTGAGAGAAATCTGAAGTCCCACAGCAGAGAGACCAATATCCTGAGAATTCAATTTGTTCATGCACCCAAACAAGTTGTGAGATTAAGAAGAATCTGTTAAAGACTTGAACGTTTTAGACATTTTGTGTAAAAATCATAAAAGAAACTTAAACTTTGTGTAAAAAAACCAAAAAAATATAAAAATGCCACCTCAGACTTGTATATTCTGAGCCCCGTTTGATTTTTGAATGATTTTTATTTTTAAGTAACGAAGCTCTAAGCTTCAAAAAGTGTTGGCTCTCCTGCGTTTCACCAAAACACCACTCAAATCATTATTTTATTTCTTGATTTATTTATTTTGTTGCCTATATTTGTGTGATGCCACCCAAAATCACAGCAGCCCACTCCGGACTGAGACTCACAGTTCAAATTTAATTTGTCCGTTTTATTTCAAAGCTGCATGTTAAGACACGTGACAACAGTTTTCACAGAACAGTAGTAAGAATTCAGCGTTAACAAAAAGTCTGACCAAAGGTCGTTTAAAAACAGAAGCTCGTGGGAATGTTAAGGAGAGACGAGGATCATCTTACAGGAATAAAATATAAATGAACAGCATGAAAAGGTTGTTACACAAGTAATTTCTGTAATTATTAAAGAAGTACAAATTATGTTTCCCTGGAGCCTATTGCCGTCATTATCAGGGTAATGAGCTTAATAATTTCATTGGGATGTATCATAAGTTTGAGCTATGATAATTTCCCAAATAATCCTCATTAATGGCATCCATTTTTAATTGGTCTCCGTCCCTGAGTGAGTAACAGAAGACAAAAAGATGAGTTCGTACAGTGTGTGTTGGGGAGTTAGTCTCACAACTCACCTTGATGAAATCTGACCTTTACTTTTATTGTCATTTCATTAAATAACAAATCAGTCTTCATATTCTTAGTTTACACGCCTGACATATCGCTGCTGCTCTGGACTAATGAGCTTTCCAAACATATTTTCAGCATTAGAGGAGACAGAGGCTGCTGTCAGTTTCTGACACGTCACTTGGATGCAAGGCGAGTGCTCGAACTCACAATGTTACGTTTATTTTACTAAAAACAGCCAGAGGAGGCTGCCCTGGTTAAATTACTACATCAAATGAGATTATTTGAACAGGTTACATTAAAACAAAGTTTAAAATGTGGTCAATTTAGGGTGATCTAGTCGTATATTTAGAAATTATCAATTTGTGTTTTAACATTAAACGGGTGCAATAATGTAACTGCATAGGTGTGTGTGTGTTTACTGTATTTTTCAGACTATAAGGTAAACTTAAAATACTTTCATTTTCTCATAAATCGACAGTGGTTATAATCCAGTGCACCTCATGTATAAAAACAGACCTGTTCATTGATATTGTGCCTCATAGTCAGAAAAATATGGTAGAAAATGTCTCACAAACCACTAGAGATACTATAATAAATGATCAGAAAGTAACTGTCAGAATGTACATCATCAACTGATGAACTGTTTACACAAGAACAACCTCCAGCCGGGTTGCCAGAGAAGAAATGATGAACTATTGTACTGGCGCCTCAAAATGGTTGTATTTTGTGTTCGGTGAACATGTGCACAGAAAGGAGGGAGTAAAAAGACATGTATGTTTACCTGGCAACCCAAGATGCTAGGCTCAGCTGCATGCATTGCACGTGCAGTGTCAGCATGATCACAGTTACATCCAAACTGGTGAATATGTGAATGTTCTATTGGACCTAGGATGTTGTTGGTTTGCTCCTACATGCTGAAAGGGAGTGAGTAGCACAAGAACCTCAACCACCTGAAGTGATGTAACCGGTAACTGATGTAACCGGTAACTGATGTAACCGGGGACAGACGTAACCGGGGAC
>NC_056517.1:39231121-39243707 GCF_014905685.2 Nematolebias whitei
GTAACCAGGACCAGATGTAACCGGGGACAGATGTAACCGGGGACAGATGTAACCGGGAACAGATGTAACCGGGGACAGATGTAACCGGGGACAGATGTAACCGGGAACAGATGTAACCGGGGACAGATGTAACCGGGGACAGATGTAACCGGGAACAGATGTAACCGGGGACAGACGAAACCAGGAACAGATGTAACCAGGACCAGATGTAACTGGGGACAGACGTAACCGGGGACAGACGTAACCAGGAACAGATGTAACAGGAACAGATGTAACCGGGGACAGATGTAACCGGGGACAGATGTAACCGGGAACAGATGTAACCGGGGACAGATGTAACCGGGAACAGATGTAACCGGGGACAGATGTAACCGGGGACAGACGAAACCGGGAACAGATGTAACCGGGGACAGATGTAACCGGGGACAGATGTAACCGGGGACAGATGTAACCGGGAACAGATGTAACCGGGAACATATGTAACCGGGGACAGATGTAACCGGGAACAGATGTAACCAGGGACAGATGTAACCGGGAACAGATGTAACTGGGGCCAGATGTAAATGGGGCCAGATGTAACCAGGGACAGATGTAACCGGGGACAGATGTAACCGGGGCCAGATGTAACCAGGGCCAGATGTAACCAGGACCAGATGTAACCAGGGACAGATGTAACCGGGGCCAGATGTAACCAGGGCCAGATGTAACCGGGAACAGATGTAACCGGGGCCAGATGTAATCGGGGCCAGAAAGTCCCAGGTTCTATCCCCAGTCACTGCACATCACGTGGCGTCTCTGGGCAGCACGTCTCATCCCCAAAATGTCCCCCGGGCGCTTTCAATAGCTGCCCACTGCACCACCTGGTGGTGGATGGGTTAAATGCAGAGACTAATTTCGCCATTGTATGGAAACATACAGTGCTGACATTGTGATGACATTATTATTATTATTATGTAACCAGGGACAGATGTAACCGGGGCCAGATGTAACCAGGGCCAGATGTAACCAGGACCAGATGCCATGTCTGCTGCAGCCTGGGCTCAAACCTGCAGCCTCAGGATTACAGACTGACCTGGACAGTGTATTGAACGTACAAATGGTAATTAACTCGCACAAAGATAAGTGACTGGAAGTCGTTTCCTTCAAAGACTACACATATTTCACTTTAAAGCTACTAAGTAGACACACAGTGTGTGTGTTTGTGTATCAACACAATCAAAATACATATTGATTGTGTTATCATCGCAGTGCAGACCCTGTTTGGCATCAGACTCTAATCGTGGAGTGCCTACAGATTCCTACCTCCACTTGTTACATCCTCACAGACTTCCACCTTTTTGGTCTAATTTCCTGTTGCAGTAGAAATTACTGGATCAAAGTAAACGGTGATGAATGGGAGCAGTCAAAGAATAAAAGCTGCATCTCTAATGCTTTTAGCAAACGTCTATTCTCCTCATCTATTTAGCTCAGAGCCATAAAAAGCAGCTATGCACTGCAAGCTAATTATTCTGCAGGCAAGACCTTTGAGTCGGTTTTGTTCAGAAAGTACAGTTATGTATGGAAAGCATGATTTGTCAACTCGTGTATGTAAATTTCACTATTGCAGAGCGTGACTTTTAATGCAGTTAATGTGACTGCATGGAGTTCAGGCTTGAACATATGTAAATATATACTTATATATCAGTGCCGTTTATAAAGACCTAGTTGGTAAAATGCCCCTAAAAGAACCAGGGTTCATGCATGACACAAAGTTTTAGCTGCTGTCAGATTAGTGAAAAGCACTGCGTGTATGAAAGAGGCTTTGATATCAAACACGTACACTCCAACAGTAGTCGTGTAGGATTTGTTCGTACCGTTCGGTTGGTGCAGATGGGCGTGAATGCGTTGGTTCCACAGGCAAACAGCCTGTTTCCATTTACCAGCAGCACCCTGATGTAGTTCTGACACTCCTCCTGCAGAAACACAGCAACAAAAATACAGTTAGAAGCGTTTCCATTATCTACCCACTGGCAAGCTGCAACATTAGGCAGAGGGACCAAATTACACTTCATGCCAATAAATAGGAAAAGCACCTGGAACAGCAGCAGGGCTGCTCCGAAACGTGGCCAAGCGACGCAGAGTCAAATCAAGGCTAATGCCTACATGGTTTAGCTGTGTCACATCTTAATTCAGCCGGGACTCGAACTGGAGAGGAATCGTAACACGGTGGAGACGAGATAAATGCAACAGGTGTGGGAGAGGGCCACTCAGGATTAGTTTAGAAAATTGCCTTTGGCTTTGTCGGCTGGTCAGAAGGCCGCATGGAAACCGCCTCACACGCTTCATTCAATCATGTTTCTTTTCAGCCTGCTGCCTCCACTAATCAATTTGGACCACTTTCCTCTAAATTAGGTGAAGTACATGCTCACCAGCCTTCCCTTGACTCTATTCTTTTCTGGGTGTCAAGAAAATCCACTCAGCGCTTGGTTAACAGCCCTCAACATGTTGAGCGGGGCCGCCGGTGGAAATGATTGACTGAAAGACGGATTGGTGTTGAACTTCATGAACTCCTGACAGAAAGGACCTCCTCTCACTGAGGCTGGCCAGTGCTTTCCCTCTGCAACAGTCCCCGGGTGTAAATGGAAAGGTAGTCAGTATTCATTTCAGAGAGCGCCATTTGTTTTTGTCGTGAGACAGACCGTAAACTTGTAGGGTACCCTCCATGTAACAGGGGCCACGGCTGGGTTCTTGTAAAAGTTTAAAACCTTGTAAATCTGCTATTGTTTGAGCCACTAAAGGTGCCCAGAGTAACCCCTCCTTCCCCTCTCCAGGGGCTGATTTAGGAGTGGAGGCTGCCGTAGAAACGAGGAAAGAAGTTTTATTTCCCTCCAGCAAGGTGAACATTGTTGCATTAAAAAAAAACTAGCTCTCTGGTCCTGAACACACCAAACTACAGCATTTAGGTGTCCTTGTTTAAAACTGCCACCATGCATGTGAGCTGCGAAAAGGTTTGCATAATTTACTTCTTTTCCAGAGTTTATTTGTTCAGTGAATAAAGGTATATTTAATGTTTATCTGTTTTTGCAGTCTTGACTCATTTATGAAACCTTCCTGACAAATTTTCCACATCTGTACCGAAGTACAGCAGGCGTCGGGATCGTAAAATATCAAAGAGGCAGTAATCACATCCTGTCAAGGCGATTTAAGTCTTATTCCTTATCCCCCTCGAAATAAATCACAGAAAATAGAAGAACGGAGCCTCGTGTTTAAAAACTAATAAAAGAATGCAATCATTGGCAAATTCACTTAAAGCGCAGGGATGGTATCTGGGCATAGCTTAACGCACTGAGCTAGGTAATAAACCATAGAAAACTCTGTCAACCGTTGGGAGAAAAAGCCTTTTAATGCTATTCTTAGTGTGCATCACAGGAGCTGATGCTCGGAGGGGAAGGCTGAACAAAACAACACAGCTCCACCAAACTGCAGCGACTCCCGAGGTCTGAGGCAGCTTTGGTCTGTAATTCACTGCAGCGGCCATGTGCAGGCCTATTATAGGTCCCTAACCAGCTTTTCACTGGAGGACACACACACACACACACACACAGAAAGCGAGGCCGGGCAGTTCACCTACAAGTTCAGTTCAGCTCGAAACCATCCGTTTCGTATACAAGGGCCTGCCAGCTAACCACACACTAAAATACACACCGAGAAGAGAAACATAAAACAATAGGAACTCCCTTTTGTACAAACCCTATAAATAAAGGCGTAAGTATAGATGAGGAGCATTTTACTTTACAATCAGTTGATTTAAATCCCCTTTGAGGTCACGGTCAAACTCCCTCGGCGTCTTTATTTCCACACTAAAGAGCCTCGTGTTGCTTTCAGACTTTATTTAGCCGTTTGGTCGTGATGCACTCTTTGAAATAAAATTAAAATTGAGTATTTTTTCTTTTTACAATATACAAATTTAGTCAAAGAAGATATTAATTAGTGCTGATAATCCTGTGAGAAATTATAACACCAGAGACCTTTCATTCATTTCCATTTAAACACTATTTATTAACGTGTGTGTGTCATTAAGATTAGCGTACACAGGGAAGTGCAAAATGATCAAGGGGGTTGCAGCTTAATTCAAACACCTGTTTCTGTGAGGGATGGGAATAAAACGTCTCTTAAGAAAAGAAAGTTTAATCATTTCTGTTCACTCCAAAGCTCAACACGTGCCAGTTAGACCAGACCAGTCAAGCAGACAGATGATTGGCGAAAACATTTACCAGTTTATTTCAATAAACCACCAGTTTTCCAGAATAACCAGTTTTTTGGTCCCATGAAAGACGTCAACATTAAAAACTTTAACTCAGAGATTCGGCTTTTCAACTTTCCTCTTGTGAGAGCTTCTTGGATAAGAAGCGAAACATCTTCACGTATAGGAGAAAGAAGCCGAGCTCACTTTAATTCAGCTTGATGGAACTGCCAGGCCCTGGACGGTTGAGAACCAGCACCAAGAGATGAACGTTATCATTTATTGATGGATGGTGAATATTATGCTGCACCTGCAGCTTGCACCTTGACATGGTGACCAGGTAAGTGAACCGGTGTCTCAGTTTCAGGTAGATCTTGTATAAGTGGAGTCTTTCAGGGACTGCATTACAAAAACAGTGGATGAAGATGATGTTCCCATGAACCTGAGACCAACAAAGCTGCCTCTGAAGCTGCATCTCAGCTAAAGAGGTGGCTACCTGCCACTGAAACCAGCCAGTGCTTGTTCCGTCCACCCTCTCCTCAAATGTCTGGACGACATTAAGACATGGATGGCTTCAAATTTTCTAAGTTTTAACGACCAGAAGACTGAAGTCATTGTCTTTAGCCCTAGCTCAGCTGCCGCCTCTTATCCTGTGAACCTGGACTCCCTTCAGCCTTATCTGAAGCACTCTGTTAAAAACCTTGGAGTGGTTTTTGACTCGGATTTTAAGTTCGACAAACAGATCAGTTTGGTTCTGCAGAGAAGCTTCTTCCAACTGCGGCAGGTAGCTAAGCTCAAGCCAGTGCTGTCTAGACCCGACCTTGAGACACTAGTCCATGCATTCATCACAACCCGCCTGGACTATTGTAATTCACTGTATGCTGGGGTCAGCCAGGCCTCTGTCTCACAGCTACAGCTCGTCCAGAATGCTGCAGCTCGGCTTTTAACCGGTACACCGAGGTATGAGCATATCACACCAGTTCTGTCCTTCCTACACTGGCTTCCTGTGAGAACTAGGATGGATTTCAAACTTCTCCTCCTGACCTATAAGTGCCTAAATGGCCTCGCACCCATCTACCTCTCTGAGCTACTGGAACCATATGTTCCCTCTCGGGCTCTGAGATCATCCGATCAGCTGCTTTTGGTCGTTCCAAAAACACGACTGAAGCTCCGAGGAGATCGGGCGTTTTCAGTCATGGGTCCCAAACTGTGGAACAACCTACCCCCCAACATTAGGCATGCCACCTCCCTTCCTGTGTTCAAATCCCTGCTAAAAACATATCTGTTGTCTCTGGCGTTTCATACTGCGTGAGTTGATTTAGTAGATCTTGATCCATGTCTTCATTTTAATGCTGTTGTTTTAATTTTTTAAGGTATATTCTTACTGCTTTTTATTTCTCAGTGTTACCATTAGTGTTAAGCACTTTGATAACAGTCTATCTGTTTTAAATTGTGCTCTATAAATAAATATGACTTGACTTGACTTAACTTAAAGTCACAAAGTAAACTTTACTCCAGAAAACCGTTTTCATTTACAGTACTAGAAAAACTGAAAGCTCTTGTCCTCAGCAGGGAACATGTGTCTCGTAAAGCCATGTCGGTCAACTCACCTCAGATTTTCCACGGCTGAAGCACGCTCCCTTGGTGAACTCATCGCAGTGCCACTCGGCCTCCTGCAGGGACAGAAGGAAAGGTTTGAAAGGGTCCCGTCGAAAGCATCGGGCTGAGGTAAACCAAAGAACACAAAGGAAGCAACATCTGAAGTTTGTACCTTGTACAGAACATTTCACAGTTTGTTGACCAACTAGATGATTTGAAGCCACAAAAAGCAAACACTGAAAACATCCCGTGCTGATGAACACGAGAGGAACTGATTAAAACAAAACCTAACAAAGTAAATTGGACATCAGATCTTCTGTGTACTCTCCAACCAACACGTGCACGCTCATACAAGCACACACACGTTATGACGCATGTTGAACACAAACACAGAATCCAATTAAGGTGCATACCAAGCAGAGACCTCAAGAAATGAGAGGCGAGGGCGCGTAGAGCCACATGTCAGGATGATTTATGTGAGGAGAGGCCGAGTCTGAAAACACATCAGGCCGGTCCCTCGAGTGGGACGTCGTGAGATTTACATGTGAGGGACACACGCAGGACCCTCTTGAAATTTTAAAATGGTTGGGAGAAGAATAGAAAGATAAAAGCTTCTCGTCTCCTTTGAGGGTGAAGGTACAGTTCCTTCTGTGTGAATTTCAGAGCAACCTCTGAGGTGGACGGGTCCTCGTCATTGATAAAAATTCTCTTTTCCTGTAGTGAGGGACGGTCTTGGGAGGGAGCTGGACCACTGACTCTGTCATCCTTGTGTTACCGGTCACAGCCACCGGCTCTGAACGAGCGGCAGAGACAATACCACAAACCTGGCAACATGGAACGCAGTAAATATGGAAAATATTGAAGAATATCACCGTGGTATTAACGTGGGTGGCCAGATGGGGGCCACAGGCAATCTCAGGTCGTTTTCACAGCTGATAGTCCGGTAGACTCGGTTCTGGACCAATATTCATGACCTTCTGTTACATTTGAGCTGGTGCGTTTGCATTCACACTGCACTGTGCAGTCGAGTCAACCTGTTGAACCAACCTGTTCCCCCGCTCGCCTGTGGGGGCGCTGCACCAAGAACTACTGGAAGAAACGACACAAAAACCTCTGAAGACACGTCTTCTTCTTCTTCTTCTTCTGTAAATTCAATTCAATTCAGTTTATTTATAAAGCGCCAAATCACAACAAAGTTGTCTCAGGGACTTTACAGGAACATTCACATACATAAAAGAAATAAAAACAAAAACAGAGTAGAGTCAAGTTTTAGCAGTTTTAGGAGTTATATTTTGTCATTTTTCAACAATGGACTCAGCATGAGCAGAAGATGAGACAGAAGACCATGGAGAATGTTGTTTTTCACACAAGGCAGCTGACGGCTCCATATGAGAGAAATGTGTGTTTGTCCTGCGCTGTACTCCACTTCCTGCTTGTGGAGCGGGGCCCGGTCTGTTTACATTCACACTGCACTCGAACCGCGCTGGAGTTCTCTTCTACCGGACCCAGACCTAGGTTTTAGCCCGGGCCAGAGTTCACCTTTTTGTTCCGTGACAGAGTTCGATGGCGCGTTCACACCTCCCCAAACGAACCGGACTTTCTAGGAAAACGGGCTGGAGTTTGGGACAACTGGGCTGGTGTGAAGGTGCATTCACACCAAAACCAATTTATAGAGGAACCACTGCCTGTCCTGGTCCAGTTCCCGTGGCACCACTGGGTATCAACAAAATGCCATTTCTTAAGAATAGTTTGTCTTTATTTTCTTATTTCTGTCTTATTTATGAGAATATTGAGTAACTTTTTCCCAAGTTTCATGGCAGACCCATTAGTTCAGGCCTGTGTTGCCTTTGGGAGGCACAGAGAGTACACAGTCACAAACCTGAGCCGGTCTACAGGGAGAAGCAGCTCGGGGTGTGTGGTTCAGTTCAGGGAGGACGGAGCATCACTGGAAGCTGCCTTGTCTGAGCCTCCTATGTGTATTTCAGGCCAAAGCTGGACACTCTGAGGGCCGCGGACGCACACACGAACCACACACGTCGGCTGCACACAGCACCAAGTAACCTCGGCTGAATTCAACGTGGGGGCAGGACGGTGCTTTTGCTAATCGCAGGGGGCGGAAGAAAACTTGTTAATGGCCTGAAAGCTCGCTCACTCATGCTCGGTGTAAGAATCAATCATAATCCAAAGAAAAATTACAGCTTGAGCTCAGATTAATGAGAGAAAAGGGGTTGCTTTGTCATTACCTGCTGAATGTGTGATTTATCTTCATCCAACAGAGTTTTCAGCATTTTAAAAATACTTTAAGAGTTTACATCTGTTGAAGCAGGTGACAAACAAGTGGGGGCATGCTGGCATCATTGACCACAAGAAACTCTGACTCTCTGGGCTCAAATGGTCCAAAGTAAAGAACATAATCAAAGTGGCACAATGACTAGCTTCAGGTCATTAAGAAACATTAAAAGCTCATTAGCAAGCTTTTGTTAAGGCCCCGTGCTCCTGAAATTAAGCCGTCTTCAACCGAGTGCCGAGTGTGCTGCTGTTAAATCAGATTAACTCTTGGTTTTATCAGAGAAAGCTTTCTCCTTTTGTCAGTGAGGCCTTTGTGGAATAAAGAAATGTGAAACCAAACAATGGTGGGGAGTGAAAAGGTGACGGCCAAATTTAGTTTGAGTTTCTGTGAACACGGCAGCTTCGCACGTTCAGCCACAGGAGTGAGAAGCTTTAAACCACCCGTGCTGCGCGAGATTAAATACGAGACGTGTCGGAGCTAAAACACTGTTTACCTTAAAGAACGATACCTGGAAGTCCTGCAGGTGAGAAACAGGAAATAAAAACCTACGGTCTGAAACACGGGCGTCACGGATCAACATCTTATTGAATTGACTTCTTGGTGCTACGACATTTTATCTGTCAAACTGTGATCGTTGGTGTTTTTCAAAGATTTAACAGAAAAAGAGCAAATTTAAGAAGAAATGTCAAATCCGGAGTTCATTTATCAGAACATGAAAACTGAAAGATGCATTTTTTAATCATAGCAGCTTCAACATCCAGTTGTCTTGATACATCCATGGTTAACTTAAGGCTCTTCCTCGAGACACCTCAGGCCAGGACCGAGATGTCTCCACTCCATCTTTTCCATTAGCACCTTTAGTACCGGTACAGCGTGGTTCGACTCGGCTTGGCACGGTATGAGTTGTGTTTCCATTAGGGCTGGGCGATATGAGCCAAAATGAACATCTCAATATATTTAAGATAAATTGCGATATACAACATATAGCTTGATATGTCTTTCTTTCCATAAAGTAACAAAAGTCAAAGCGTTGGCCCAGTTGTCACTCAGGCACATTTATTAACAACAGCTGTAACTAAACAAAATAAAAGTCTAAAAAATTAACTATTTACACAGGGGCTCCGAGGCTCCAGTGGAGAGGACTGGGGGGACTGGTGGAGCTCCATCTAGCTCACGCTGAATTTTGTCGTCGGCCAGCAAGCACAAAAAAACCTGCACTTCAGCTTTAGACCACGGTGTTGTCGTTATTGTTTTAAAATCTTTAAAATAGGTCCAGTCGCTCCTCGAGTTCGATTTATTGCAAATGACGGACTGACTTGTTGTGAAAGTTTCTCAAACAACCAGTGACTCCACCCCCTGACCAATCAGTGACCGACAGTGTTCTGACGTCATGTTTTAGAGCCAGTTCGGCGCGGTCGGAACCCCAGAGAATAAAAGACTGAAAAAGGGAACGGTTCTACGAACTGTTATAGTGGAAAAACCTTGGAACCGTGCCGAGTCGAACCGTGCTGTACCGTTACTAATGAAAAAGGGCCATACTGTATGTGTGACGTCTGAGCGTTGAAGCCAGCTCACCCCTGATGTCTTCGTACTCCAAAATGAGGTAGTACCAGAGCCGAAACAGTGAACATGTGAAAACTCAGACTCAGTAACACGAAGGAGCAGTAAAATATGGTTTGTGTGAGAGGGAAGATCGATGATGACACACAGCAACTTTGTGTTTAGTAAAACAATAAAATAAAGAAAAACAGAGAATTGCTGAACTGAGTTAATTTATCATGTTTTGAAAACAAAATGAGGAAGAACTTCGTCGCACTTTTAATATGTTGCGCTCCATGTCAACCCAGCTCAGTTCTGTCCCCTGCCTCTTTGGGTTCTGGAGTACTTGCTTCATTTCTGAAACCTCACATCTGTGCAGGAATTGATCAGTCCTATCTGTGATACTTTAACGCCTCGAGTTGGTGTGAAGTCGGTCCGGTCTGTGCGAGTGTAATGAGTCTTCTTGATATCTGTGGTTTGGGGAATCATTCTGCAGTTCGTCTCTTTTCTCGCCTTCTTTAGGACTGGGGAGGCAGGCGTTTAAAGTCTGGATGATTATTCGAGTTATCCCTTGCTGCTTTCCAAAATTTCAGCAGTCATTTGAAGAAACAACTTCACTATCGGCCATAACAGACAATACCATAAAAGAAGCCTAGAAAAACGGTTTATTATGCAAGATAATATACAAACACTGCAATATTATGCCAAATATCTTTCAAATAAGATGTTTTATGATGATAAGGGATGACGTCTTTAGACATGCTGGTCTTTATTTCTGGTAGTTTTATTAAAATCCACCCACTGCTTCAGCAGATATTTTACTCAAAGGGGAAATATGGTTAACACTAACTGTTACTGCCGACATGTGAAGCAAAGATGTTGCATAAGTGTTCAGAGTATCAGTCGTGATGATTTTCAGTTACTAACACGCCAAAATTAAGCCCAATATCTATAAAATTGGATGAGTTATGATCTTTTTTCCCCCTCACTCGCTCTCGTGCAAGACGGACGGCTTTCTTCCCTATCTCCTCCTCCTCCTGCTTTTTTGCTCTCCGTCTGTGTATCAGAGCTCCTATTTACACATCTTCTGAAACATAAACTACTCCCATGGATCTGGTCAGCTGGACTTTCAACAAAATCGATAATTTTTTTCAACAAAGCAACAGTGTCCTGGAGAGCCCCCATGCCCCGCTGAGACGCAGCGGCAGGATACATCATGGAGCTGTCGTGCCTTTCCGTATTATCTCAGGAGGATGTTGAAGATATTGGAATCATGATCGCAGGGTTTCTGCTTTTTGGCACCAGCAGATTCTTATACTATCGGCTATTAAAGAAGACGGCGGCAGCAGTTTCGTCCATGGCAAAGCTGCCGACCCTGTATGAAGGTTTGGTTCGTGCTTCGAGCACTCAAAATCAGCTGATTTATGAGCTAAACTGTAAGATGGAAGTGATTTGTGAGAATCGCAGGTGGCTTATCAGAGCTGTACTGGCTGACACCAACATCTTATCAGGACTATGGTCTATCTGGAAGTGCTTCATGGACAAATATCACCGTCTTGTTGTCAGATACATGTGTAATATAAATGTGCTGCTGGCAGAGTTTTTAATGTCTTAAATCATGTCCCGATAAGGACAAGATGTGAAGAGATCTTTTTGTAACACCACTATCCTCTCCTCATGACCTTTCCCCCTTTCCTATCTAAAAGAATAAGGAGCAGCAGCAACGTGCACTGCGTCCATCTTTTGGACGACTGAAGAAATCTCACTGTACTTCAGTTCAATGGTAATAAAACTTATTCTGAGTCTTTGTTTAGACAAAGGTCATTGAACCAGTGTGACATCATGGTTCGGGTTTACTCCAAGCAATAATCAGTTATAGATGTTCACCCAGTAGATACTTTCTAAAAGTTTAAATAAAATTCTTATTGTGGTTCATGTTAACAGACATACAGAGTCGACTCCAACAGTAAATGATAAAGTTTTAAAACAGATATAACACTTCATTAGAGCGTGAAGTATAAGTTGAGCATCAAATTGTTTTAACTATAAAACTGACTCATAGTTCTTTTTGTGTGAGTCAACTTTGCTTTATTGGCTCTTTTGAACGGGGTTGACTCCTAAAGTTATCCAGCTGCAGTTCAGAGTTTTATTAAATCCAGTGGTTCGTGATGTAAACAGATCAAACCACACAGACTAAAACCAACAGCGCTCTCTCGTCTTCAGAGGAACGTCCAGGTTGGACGACCCTTGGAAAGACACAGCTGTGACTTCAGCACAATCGTTTCTTGTTCAGACAAGATGAAGAGAAATTCTTGAAATGTTGTGTTTCACAGCCCTCCTCCCTCCTGCAGCAGGCGTGGAGCCCAGAGACGAACCATTGTGCCTCAGACTGAAGGGCTATTGTCACCGCGGGGTGGGTGAAGGACACATGGAGGGAGACGAGGACAAACAGAGACACTGAAGACGATAGAAGAAGAAAAGGACAAATAGATGGAAAATGCAAAGAAAGGGGAGTCCAACCAGAACCAGGAGGGCTGGAGGTGGGAGTGAGCTGAATTCAGAAACAGACATTTCCAGACATGATACTGAATCTATGTGTCATGAAGAGCGTCCAGAGAACACACCGCTGCCGACAGCAGTCTGGCTTTGTGAAGCGTGTCTCAGGACGAGAGCGGGACAAATCCTCGTGGGGGGGTCCAATAAGCCTTATGAGGTGATATTAGCTTTGGATGTGCTCACATATTATTTACTATTCACACTGATGTGTGCTGATGTAAGCTGCTGAAAGATTCACACAGGGAATTGGTCTTGATGTTATTTCTCTTTAGTCTGAGTCACATCAGAAGATGGTAAATCATGTAGAACACCCCCCCCCCCCCACCACCACCACCACCAGATTTACTCATTACCACCTTAAATGATGACCCTGCTGCTTG